>NC_080581.1:63207420-63518916 GCF_029962835.1 Magnolia sinica
ACACAAGGACTGCGTATTCTCCCGTCAGAGGCCTACAACGAGGTCTTGGCGAGTTTGTCACTCAAACTCTGAATCCCAATCCTACACAACGAAAGGGCTTCAGACTCAATGGACTCAATATACTTATATATAAGTGAGTGAGTCCCTTTCTCGCATAATCTAAAGGTCTTCGATGTTAATGAAGAATCTTTAGCTCTCTTGAACCACAACCACTTGATGCTTCGATCAATGCTTCGAGGTTGTGAGGTTTAGGGTTGTTGTTCTCTCTTTATATTATATAATTTTAAACACACATAGAGAAGGTTCCCATGAGCTATGCATTTAAGAGTTCTAATACAATGATATGCCTATGAGAGCATTTAGAAACTTATTGAATGCTAGAATTCATAATTCAATCCAAGCAATAAAGATATGAGTAAACGCTTATGCTAAATATTGAATGATCAACTCTATTGGGAAGGAGGGAATGAGAAGGAGGGTGTTAATCTTTGAAGAAACTCTCTCAAACTCTCTTAAATTCTAGCTCCTTTTATAAGAAGCAAACTGTAACGACCTTGGATTTTCTTGTGCTAATCTTTCCTTAAGTAGTTGTTTTGGGGTAATTAGCGCTTTACTCGATTGCTTGTGAAATTCGCATCAATCACTTTAAATTGTATCTGCATGGCTCTAAACGTGTAGATTAGTGAGCGCTACGTTACTCTGAAATCTGGGATCCATCGCTAAATCCAGTCATTCTGGGGAATTTTTGGAAGATCTGGATCGGATCTGGACCGCGCGTCGAAAGTCCGATAGCGATGATCTTAGGCTGTTGCGGTCACCGAGTTGGGCTTGATCTTCACCTCGAAAATCAAGTCGATCTGATGTTCTGGGTCGATTTGGTTGAGCTCGGAGTGAAGAGTGTGAGAACGGTTGGAATTTATTAAGCTTTTATTGAAATCTGAGTCGTGTCGCTTGCGCGACGATTTTAAGCATTCTGACCGTTGGATTCTGACCCAATTTCACCCTCTGATCAGGATAGTTGGCCCAGGCATATCCTAGTGCTTGTGGACCTGATCGAGTTTCCGTGACCGTTGAATTGAGTGTGGTCCGCCACGGCTGATCTGAAGAGCCGGTCGGTACGAAAACTCAGCCTGACCTAGATCCATGGTCAATGAGCTTAAGTCCGACCTTTCGTGGTTATAGGCCCACCAGAAGTGCTTCGTTGGATCGAGAAAGGCGTGCTTTGGTTATAACCTAAGTATACCTTGACCCTGGGGTTATTTCCATCATTTTAAGGCCTATATATAGACCTTAAACCCTAGCTCTCATTTCCATACGAATTTTCTCTAACCCTAGCTTGGAAAGAGAGTGGAAAAGAGAGAGCTAGTGAGAGAGATTGGTTGGTGATTCATCTTGATTCTTCCTTGTTCTTCTTCACCTTTACTTTGAATCGTTCCTCTGACGATTCTGAGTTCTTTTGGGGTAAGTTAATCTAACCCTAACCTGTGTTAGAGCTTAGATTAGACTTGGTGTTGTTGTATCTCATTTCTATCCTTATTTTAGGGTATTCTAGCGCCGTTGACGAAGACAACTCGTCTAAATCAGCTCGGCGGTTCTTTCTTCGCTTAAGGTGCGGACTTTAAGTGTATAGGTTATGGTTTTCAAGGCTTTCAATCCCAGTTAGTGGTTTATTCTTGTTATGGATGAGATTTTACATGTCAAATGTTATGTTTACATCGCTTTCCTGATATGCATGTGCTATATTGAGATTTGTGTATTCTAAGTGTATTTATAAAGTACCGTATACGTATAAAATACGCACTTGTGTTTGCCATGATTATTTGTCATGTATGTATGCTAGATGCATGTATGACAACTCCTTGGTAAAAGGAATTGTCTAAGTACATGTATTCCAACATACGCTATGTATGTTGTTCCTTGTATGCTAAGTGTTTGTAGAAATGCATGAATGATCTAAGTGTAACTGATTACACTAATTGTGGGCATTGAGAAGTGATTCTCAATACTCCTATTGATGCGCATGTTTTCCTTTATGCAGTTACATTCCAAGTTATTTAAATTCAAGCATCTCCTATGCTTACATTTATGTTAAGTTGATATTCTTCAGATGTGTATGTACCATGATTTGAGCTGTTGATCTATTACCGCTTTACATCCCATATGAATATCTGTCATAGTGTAGGATGTTTGGGACTATGCCTTAGTCCAGGAAATCGGTAGTTGACCCTGTATGCGTGGTTGAGATTGCTTTCGCCACGTAGGACGTATTAGACGAACCCGAACCGTATTAGAGTTGTCGGCAGTGGTTTGGCCACGCGGAGTGTTTGCGCACTCTGTGTCGTTCAATTCAACGTGCGCTCATGCTAGTCGAGTTCGTCAAATAACCCGATTGTCCGATGTATGTTAACCATGTATGGACGCTACTGCTTGAATCTAGGGTACCGAACTTACCAGTGGAATCCTAATAACCATGGTACCTGATCCGCTAAGACTCATAAGCCGGACATGGTTGTATGGGACACCGTGGTCGAGCTGTCGGCCTACGCTGGGGTGACGAGCCTCCCCGTAGTGACCAGTGAGCAACTTAACTCGTGAGCCGATTATGGTGGTATGGGACACTATATTCGCGCTGTCGGCCTACATTGATTGGTGACGAGCCCTTTGTAGTGACCTCGAGCATACCTGAATACCGCAAGGAGGTGACGAGCCGATCTGTGGTAGTAAGGGCATGAAAGGCGTGCATTGATTGGTGACGAGCCCTTTGCTACGACCTCAACTATAAAATCGTATGAGATGTCTAGGATTGACGACCCTAGTATGGATCATTGTTTGGATAGTGACATGAGGAAGGTATCTTAGCTTCCCAATCCTGTTGTGTGAAATGGACTAATAACAACTTGGTAATCATATCCATGCACCGCATTTGCATGTGCTTTGTAGATGTGGCGCACTTTGAGGCGATGTCATGCGTAACGTAAGATGAAGACGCTGAGGGTGTACGCGTGAGGGCACGCATCATACCGCATTCATACTTGCATTAACAAGAGTACTTAGGATTTATTTAAGTGTTCTGCTTTATCATTACTGTTTGATTGAACTGATAACATGTTAACCAGTGCCTTATTGTTTCACTGAGTTGATCACTCACTCCCACGTTTCTGGGGCGGTGTTACACACTCACCAGACTCTGTCTTAGGCCCTGATGTTGCAGATGTGGATGCGACGTCTGAGGCAGAGCGGGAACTGGATGACGACGAGGCTGCCTTCTCCTATATGCAGTTTTCAGACGGGTTCTAGCGAGCCTCGGTCTGATGCGCAGGATTCCTGGGATATTTTGGGGACTGAAATGATGTAATTTGATACTTATAATTTTGTTAAATAACACTTTTACACGATCTGGTTGTATATGTAATTCAGGGATTTACACTTGTACACATTTTACTATAAGTTTTCCGCTTGCTTTATTCACTTGTCCCTGAAGCATATCTGTGTTTTGGCTTAATCTATTCCATGTTTTATGCATTAATACAGTCAACATACATTCATCATTAAATATGTTGCATAAGTGATGTTTTGGAACTCGGGAGCTGAGTTATGCTCGACCCCCGAATTTCAGGGCGTTACACAAACCTAATGTATTTGTAAAGTTGAAATCCCAATGGTCAAAAAATGGGCAGAAATCTAATATTGCTGATGCCATCGAAGGGTATTCGATTCCATCGAAATTTGAATTTTGATGTCATTGAACCATCTTCTATTGCATCAACTTCCTACACTTGATATTCAATTTAAGCGTAGGATAAATCCTGTCCAATCTCATCGAGTATCCTTTGAGGTTATCAACGTGCACTTCGATGCCATCGAGGGATGACTCGATGCCATCAAGATTTCTTTTTGAAAAATACACAAGGGTTACTGGACAGTTTTGTCCCTTGTTCGATGTCATCGATCAGACCATCGAGTCATCGAATTTTAAGTTCGATAACATCGAACGGTCTTCAATGCACTCGAAGAAAATAGGTTTATCTCTGAAAACTTGCTGGACAAACCGGAGTTAGTTTCAATGCAATCGATAACTTACTCTCGATGCCATCAAGAAGGGTTCGATTACATTGAGGAGAACTTAGAGTATTCTTGTATTTGGAAGAAATAAGTCTAAGGTTGATGCAATCAAAATGTATTCGATGTCATTGAAACATTGTCATGCCCCAAACTCGGAAACCGGGCTCATAAAATTTTCGATCACCAAATCCGGCACCGACAGCCTCTGTAGAACCCCACTCTCGGCTCCCAGAGCCCATTCGCCAGGTTCCGATCCTCAGATGCTACGAGGAGGATTTTCAACACCAGTTTGATTCGTAATAAGCATAACTAAAGGCATAACCCATAAACAACAACCAAAAACTCCATTACATTTCCACTATGATAAAAAATTTTATAAGTATAATGAGCATAAAGGGAAATACAATGATGATGAACAAAAACTCTAAAATAATCTGCTAAGCGCTCCTGCCTCAGTACTGCTGCGAGCCAATGCCACATGCACTCAACGGTCATGCATAAGCTTATGGAAAGCTTAGAGGGTGGTAAGTGTGTGCGTGAGGTAGTAATACAATTATATAGTATCAGAGTAATGCGGAATATACTGATGAATCCATGAATGCTATTAACCGTACCGAGGCTATGATGCAAGGCATGGATGATGTCAGCCATACCAAGGCCATGCGGTGCGAAATGCAACTCAAGCATGCGAATCCTCATCTAAGTCCACATACCAATACAGCTCAACTCTGGAATATCACCGGGGTCTAGTATACTCCAAGCCAGATTGTCGCCCCAATCGCGTGTAGAGTGGAAAAGACTTCACTATCCACCTGCCAATATTGGGCTCGGCTCGTCGATAGCAGACCCATTCCTCGAGCTGGTCAAACTCAGCCTAGTTTTGCCCCCTCCTCTCAGGCGGGTAAGGCCACACCCCCTTCTAACCGACCATGACACAGTGGAAAGCGCGACCGTCTGGTAATCGGCACTCAGCGCTCATGCACCCACTCGGTCTAAACGTTAGAGCAACCTCTTGGTATTATAAGGGTTTAGGGACTTTCACCTAGGGATATCTATAGCACCCCATGTAGAACAAGATTTCTGGTATCCAATCCTGTCAACCATGATACGCCTGTGGAGGCTATGGCCTGATGTCGCTAGGGCGTACAGTACCATATCACACAATGTAAATGCATGAATCACACTATCCAGTTATGCAGCAATCCTGCGTGTATCGTGTTCTCATGTAGGGCAACACCACCCATTTGGGAGCCCCTAAACAATCTGCCTGAAGGCATATGCTTTGATCAGTCACTTCTCATATCAAGCATACATATCATGCGTATGATCATGAATCATGGAACTAAACATGTTATATGGTGGTGGATTCTGTTCATAACAAAGATGAGCTTAGATGGCCTACAAGTATGGCCTAACAGTGGGCTCTAGGGAGAATTATAATGCGGACATTTAACCAACATTATTCTTACAATGTGGACGTCAAACCAACATTGCTCCCAAGGCACGGCCGCCAAAAACATCATCATGGTGGAATCTTAATTAGATGTGCCGAATCAATTTGGACCGAGCCACATGGGCCGAGTCGAATGGGCCGAATCAAATGGGCTGGGTCGCATGGGCCGAGTCAAGATGGGCCGATCAAATGGGCATCACGTATATCTAATAGGCCGCAACGATGGGCCTTATGTATCTGAACTCGGGCCGCACTAATGGGCCTCAAGTATAACAATCGGGCCCACCCTTATGTGTTTTGTGGTCCGACCTATTCATGAGTTGACATAGAGATAGATGAAATAAAAACAAATATCAGTCTAATTGGAAACTACCATGGCCCTTAGGATTTTGAACGGTGGATGTCACGGTTCACTATTTAAATGGTGGGGTCCACTTGAACTCTAGATCTGACCCATTCTTTTACTCATTCCATAAAATGATATCTCACATGGTTGAACGGTTTATATACAACAGATGCACCATGGTGGACCCCACCGTCCAAACAGTGAACGGTGTAGATAAAGCACATACATTACTGGGTGGGATGGATCACATACATCTGGAGTGGGTCCCACTGTTAGAACAGTGTGGAGGTGTACGTACATCACGTGGAACCCGCAGAACATGCTACCGTTCATGAGAAAGAGCAGCCGCATACCTGCAGTAAGCATTGCTACCTATTTAAGGAAATCAAAGGTGGGTTCCACGTAGGGCCCACCACACCATTTACTATTACATAATATAATATTATTATATTGCATCCTACATGCGGCTGTTGCTGCCTTTAAGGAAGAGTAGAGGTGGGCCCCAATGTAGGACTTACCTTATGAATATCTTAAGATATATAAAAAATATATATATCAGGTACGCTGCTGCCAATGCAGCTTTACGCATTTAAAGGGAGAGGTGGGTCCCACGTAGGGCCCACCAGCACATATATATACATGTATAATATAATAATATATATTAAAAGTAGAGGTGGGTCCCACGTAGGGCCCACCAGTATATATATATATATATATATATATATATATATATATATTATAATAATATATTTTTAAAAAGGTAAGGTCCAGGCCATGGACGGCCTGGACAGTGCATACATCAAGGTGTTGCCCCACACTTGGGGGTGGGTCCCACCATCCAGGGATGGTGGAGATCACACACGTGGCACGGTGTGGCCCACTCCAAGGGATGGTCGGCATAGATGGTCCCATGGACCCCACCGTTAGTACACACCTCACGGTCAGTACACCTCCACTGACAGTACACTGCTACCGTCAGTGTTGAAACGTGGTGTCTTCCACTCAGTCTACCACAAGAGCTATGGATCTAGGTGGGTCAGGGTGGACCCCACACAAACGTGGCCCCACCGTCCAGGGCCGTGGACGGTTTGGATAAAACACATACATCATGGTGTGGCCCACCAAAGTGGATGGATGACGTGGGTGGCCCCAAGGACCCACCGTACCAGGGAATCAATCCCAAGACCCCAGTGTTGAAAGGAGGTATCTTTCACTGGGTCTGCCACTTTAGCTAGGGTCTGGCTCCACGTTGAAACGAAGTATCTTTCACTCAGCCTACCACATGGGCTAGGGCGTACACCCCACTGCCAGTTTACACTTCCCTATCAGCCACCTCAAAGTGGGCCCCCTATGGACGGTTGGGATGGCATATAAACATCATGGTATGTCCCACATGGATGGGGTCCACTGGTGATGGCATAGATGATATACACTCATTATAGGTGGGCCATAATCATAGAAAGAGAGAGAGAGAGAGAAACATTGGCAATATCGGAGGGGCCCCGCCACTATGGGCCCCTCTTGAACATAAGCATACATCAAGGTGGGTCCCACATATGTGGACCATTAAAATAAATAAATAAATAAATAGATAAAAGACAAACATCCACGATCACCCACTGGCTTCTTCTTGTACCCTAGGCTTTCTTAGCTCCTTAGCTTTGATTCCAACGGAGGAGATGAGATTTGGATGGATGAGATAGGAGATGAAAGGGTAGGAAAGGTGGGCCACATTTGTTACTTGGGAGAGCTTGGAGAGGCTTGGACGTATGAAATCCTTGGGTTGCTTCGAAAGTGTGTTTGAGAATGGGAGAGAGAGGGTTGTAAAGGGAGAGAGATGGGTGATGGATGTGGTGGCGATGGATGTGTAAGAGACTTTTTGACTTTTGTGGTAAATGGTGTAAGAGAAGTATGGGTGTGTAAGAACCTTTTTGACTTTGGGGGTTACTTGGGGAAGGGTGAGAGGTGATGTGTACTTGACATGATGGGATTGATTGATTGAGGTGACATCTCGTAGATATTCTCTCAGAATTCGCACAAGCGGCGTTTTCCTCGCACCGAACGTTGGCCCGCATCTCCTGGCCAGAGTATCGGATCAGCTCGCGAGACGCGGCATCGGAACTGCAGCGACGGTGCGGTCGCAAGGGTACAAGTCTCGTTTTGAGTCGATTCAGGTTGACGGCGTGTAACGCCGGGTTGCGCACAAATACCGGTTAAGGGTCGAAGGTTGCCGAAATTCGACCAGAAAGACCGCAGAAGTCTACGGAACGGTACGGTCTAGGATACGGGGCTTACAAACATAGGTTTTGATGTCATCGAACAACATTCGATACAATCGATAATTCCAGCATTTCTTTCATTTTGTTGCTGAATAGTATGGATGTGTATTTGATGTAATCAAACGATGTTCGATGGCATCAAAGATGTCCTCGATTGCGACTCAATGCACTCGACAGGGACATGATTTTTTAGTTTTGATTCTTTCTTTCAACAATACTCAAGGTGCAATTTACTCAAACTTACCAGAAGTTTGAAATATTTTTTAGGGTAAGTTAGGTTTTTAAAAGGGCATATACTTGTCAGGGTTTGTGTGGGTTGATGAGGCTTTAGTTTACCTGTTAAGCATGATCGTATGCCTTCATCTTTTGAAGAGTCTTGGTCTTGATGTCTTCATCTCAAGGCTCACTTGACTGACAGACTCAATATTTATGTATATTGACAAACAAAGGCACTTTCTTCATCCCATAATGAGGGTGATTAGGTGGACTTATACTTAGGACAATGTCACTATTATGTTGTATATCTCGCATGGGGGGTGGGAAGTTCACAAAACATGATTACCTTGAATTCCTGTAACAGTAGTTTCAACTTTCGAGGATTACTCATGCGCTCTAATTCTTCCCCCTTTACAACTAGTGTATATATCTTAACCATTTCCTCGGTTAAGAGAGATTGCCCCTTCACTTTAGAAATCTCGGGTTGGTTCTCCATTCTCATAGGACAAGTATTATCTTTCTACCATCTCTAATAAAAATAAATATATGATCCTGACCTATATGCACAGTATCATAGTATCAACATTATACCGCCATCATCAACCAAGTAAAATGTGATAAGCTTCCATGTCAACTACATCATACATCACTTTATCCTTATACTATTTACCAATGGAGAAGGAAATACAATATCGTTTGGTTAGCTTTGTCTCACTAACTTCTTGATCCATCCAATCATGTCTGAAGAGGGGTTTTTATGTCTTCACTTTCAGATTTTGTACCATAATCTTCAACATGATATTATCACTATTATTTTCATCTATGATCATATCACATACTTTTTTTATTCATGGTTCACATCGTTCGAATGATGTTGTGTTATTGTGGATAGTTACTTCCTTCTTCAGTGTATACAATAACTTCCTCATTATCAGAGACTTTCCATGATCTTTATGAGTCTATTCACCTCCTTCTTCATCCTCAGTGTACTTATTGTCATTGATTTCTGAATCATCCTTTGCATCCTTGGAATTGTTAATGGCTAGATTAGCCATTATCTCTGATGACACACATTATATCAATGATCGGGTTAGCCACATTGATAATATTTGTTTGGTATATACAAATTCTAGGGGTTAGGGATTCGACTTGGACCAGCAGGAGTGGTCGCAGTGGGAGGGGGTCAAGGATGCCCTCCCACAAGCTCTTTCCCTCGGGAATGCACTACATCCTGCGAAGGTTCAAAAGTAGGCACCCTATTTAAAGCATAGTTTCATGCATTGAGAAGCTCTAGTTGCACCTCCACTCCAGTGGTCTATTTGACTGCTTTATTCATCGTCCAAACAGGTTGCATCTAGATTCAATCTTGGATCGCATATGTAAACCACCAATGAATCTGGCAACCTATTGTGGCTCAGTCTCGATCAGATAATTTCTTATGGATATGCGATAGAATTCCTCAACATAATCCGTCACGAATCGGTTACCCTATCGACAATTTTGGTATCATCAGAATAATACCTAGTCATAGTTGTTTGGTAGAAACTGTGGCCACATAAACTACCTTATCCACTACTACCAGGATGAAACTCCACCCTTCAACTTGTAGGCCATGAGCTTGACCTTCCTCTCCTTAGGGATCTCCATAAAATCGAAGAATTGCTCAACATCAAGAAGCCAATTGAGGAAGTCCTTGATGTGAACCTAGCTATTAAAGCTAGGTAGGTCTATTTTCAATGCACAACCTCAATCTCGATCTTGATCCTACCTTGCACCTCTTGGTTCTTCTCATTGAAGAATCACATTATCAATTTCCTCATGCTTGAATCACCACTAATGGGCGGTGGTATATGATTTAACACCAGTGTTAAAACATGAATAGGTTGACCATGAGCTCCATTGTCTATTTGGTGTTGCTCGTCATTATGAACATGGGTCCTTTCGAAGGCTTCCATTATGTGATCAACCTGCAATCCTTGCATGGCTCATAGATTCTACAATTATGCCACCTCAAAGCCCACTGCTGTCAAACAATAATCCTCTAGAGCATAGTCTATGGGATGGGATTATTGCCCGAACCTTGGTTAGACATCATTAAGTCAAGAAAAAACTTTTCTTTGATACTAATTGACACTAGGAAGGATGTGATGAGGAATTTCACCATCCACCTCAAGTGTGCAAAACCTTGAATCCACAAGAAAAAAAATTAGATCAATTTTTATTAATTAATAATGCCTATAATTCTCAATTAGATCACTTATAAAGCAATGCAAAATCCTAATTGAGAGTCATAATTCAACTAAAGTAAAATTTACTCAAAATAATAAAATTTATTAAAAATAGAAAGTCATAATTCAATCACGATGCATGATTCCTATCATGATTATAAGAAAATCCTAAGAAGATTACATATACCAAAACTCTAAAAGGAAGGATATACATCCAACCTAAAACTTATTAAAAATAGTAATTTTTTCATAAAGAACATTCTGAATTAGAACAATATTTGGATGGCCTGTTTTAGTCAAAATATATAGGTCATGCATCTTGTAACTATACCCAAATAAAAAGTTATGGTGGATTTATGTTTAGACTTCGAATGGTAATTTCTCCCTATTTGAAATGAATTTCTTTGATCCAGACGCTTATAGGGGCTAGCTACACCATGCCCTATGTAGGAATGGGCCCGAATTTGACAGACTATGCCTGCTTTCGGTCAAGCAATTCTTTCAGTCCATATGTGCCAAGAACAAGTCTACAACCCACTCTATATTTTTCTAAAACTATCGTGGTCAGTGCACTACTTTGGATGCCCTAGAATCGTCCTAAAACTATATTAGTCGGTGCATTGCCTTAGACATTTCCTGTAACGCCTCGAACATTTAATACCTGAGTATTGAAAGTTCTCGAGCGTTACCTAGAAATTAACTTATATGTACACGTGTACGATACCAGTCCAACTATCCAAGCCTTACATCCTCGCCCTAACACAAATCTAACCATTTAGAATTACATCCATTCAATAAATCCAATCATCTAACCATTGATTTCAAGGCAAGACCATCCATCACATGATTTGACGCAAGTACTTTTCTATAAATGACATAACGAATAACTCCCTATCCGTAATGATTTAGGTATACACTCTTTTGTAAGAATTTCTTGAAAACATGTTTAAAACCATGTGGAGCCATCGGATTTTCCAAAACTCATAGATCAGCAATAATAATGAAAATGACATTGACCTAGACCCCTGAATTCTAGATCACATGGTTACTACTATCCGTTTAATATGAAATTTTATATCATGCCTATGTATCATAAATTAACCATACATGTCTAAGTTCAGCTCTTGTATCATCGTAAAAGTGACCCAATCGACAAATCAGCCCCTTGACCATTGATTTTGGTGTCCATTGAGTAAAGAAACCTTGTGGGTAATCGTAGTTGGATATTTTCCTTCATATGAATGACTTAGATTACCCATTGTATGGACCAAGTGTGAAATATAAAGACCACACTTTGGTAGGCCTTTCCTTAGGCGCGAAGTTATCCTTTTAAGGCTTATTAACTCGTTATAAATCTAGATCTTCAGATCTAGCCACTTAATGCCATCCATCAAATCTCAAAATTAGACCACACCTTGGCCTCACATGACTACAACATCATATAAAATTTAGACTTTAATCTACCATCCTACACCGTTGAACGCTGAAACCAGTTCCTTCCTTTTGATGCAAAACGTGATATTTCAGATCTAGCCTTTTACCACCATCCATCAACTACCAAACTTTCCCAAATAGTTTGCCTATCCTAACTATACATCTCCCCTAAAATTGGGCCCTGATCATTAGGCATTGACCAGTAATTTAAAATAAAGTCTATTTTAGCCCTTGATAGAAGAACTTTCAAGATAAGCCTCTGAACAACCCCATATTTTATCCCCTGGCCTAACATCACCATACAAAACATATGACTAGAGTTGATCTCCCAAAAGAACACTCCTGTGGACCCCACATTTGGGTGCCTGTGCATAAGGTGCGTGTACACCACAGCACACCAAATCCGTCAAACACGGTCAACCCATGTTTGACCCGTGAAATCCCGAAGAGAAATTCTCTTCTTCCTTCGTTCCCGCTTGCAGTGTTTTAAATGTAGGAAGCTCCAATTGGATCTAACATTGGCCAACATCGCGGGTGATGGAAATAAGAACCGTCCATCGGCCACCACTCCAGATTTCGACCAAGGTCGACCATGCATAAGGAGAGATCAGATCGCACATTGCTTCTAGCAATCCCACAGATCGTGCGAATTAAGCACGACCAAGATAGGAAACCTCTGGGTTTCATGCGTACTGATCTGCCCATCCTCCAAGAAAAGCCTCTAGATTCATCTCAAATAAGGAAAGAGAGTGAAGAGAACACACTCCTTCCACAGTTCCACCAATTTTCATGGCAGTTTAGCCATCTTTCATGCAACTGTGCAAAAGCTTTCCTTCACGCAACGTGTCCAAGAAATCCGCCTACACAATAGATCCAATGGGCTAGGGAGCAATGGACGACCAATCCGATCCACCTATAGGTGTCCGCCAAGAAGAAGAATAAGGTGGGATGGATCCACCATGAAAATAACTTATCACCTCTCGTTAAAGAACCCATCAGGATTGTCCAATCAGGGCTCAAAAAACTGGACATGTCAGTGAATCAATAGGCATCTAATGGCCCATATGGTTCAGATGAAGGGATGGTGTAGTGTCCCAAAATTCGAGGACCGAGTAGCAACTCGACACCTGAATTCCCAAGTGCCACATGTCACTACCAAAAAAAATGGGCAAAGGCTACGGATAAAATTAGTAGCCATAGACATATGGCTATGGTTTTAGTCTGTAGCTAGTCCATAACACGACCATCGTCGTAGGTGCCATAACAATAGGTCTGGAACCTATGGCTACGAATTTAATCCGTAGCTATATGTTAAATAGCTATAGATGTAATCTGTAGCAATCGTATCTGTAGCCCAAACAGCTACGGATATTATTTGTAGCTGAAAGTCCGTAGCAATAGGACAAAATTGAAAAGGCTACACCTGTCTGATTAGTGGCTACGGATTTAATTCGTAGTTATAGGTTAAATAGCTACAAATATAATTCGTAGCAATTATATCTGTAGCAAAAACTTCAAACAGCTACGGATATTATTTATAGCTGAAATTCCGTAGCAATATGCCAAAATTGAAAAGGCTACACCTGTCTGATTAGTGGCTACGGTCAATATCCATAGCTATTTTGTACATTGAAAAATTAAATCATTTGTTCTTTCAATTACCATATGTACAATCATTCATTCATTCAATTACAGTCCTTCATTCAATCAATTACATCATTCATTCATTCAATTACAATCCTTCATTCAATCAATTACATCATTCATTCATTCAATTACAATCCTTCATTCAATCAATTACATTATTCATTCATTCAATTACAATCCTTCATTCAATCAATTACAATCACAATCAATTACAGTTACAATTATAATAATGCTGAAAATATAAATCTTTGGCTTCATTAGAGAAATGTGCTTGACTTCACCCTGAAATTTCAATAGTTTCGTATATTCCATCATCCTACAAACAGTCATGTCATTCATAAATTATAATGCCCAATAGGGAAAAGAAAGACAGTGAAAGAAGTGCATCACGTATAACCACTTTTTTTTCTTAATGAATTAAAAAAAAAAAAACTCAAAGAGGAATGAAATTGACACAAAAGAAATGGTCTCACCATATGATTATAGGTTTTGGTTTAGGTTTAGGTTATAGGTTTAGGTTAAGGTTAGGCTATAGGTTATAATTAAGTTTAGGTTATAGGTTAAGGTTTAGGTTATAGGTTTTGGTTTAGGTTTATGTTAAGGTTTAGGTTTAGGTTATAGGTTTAGGTTTAGGTTATAGGTTATAGCTTTTGGGAACTTGATTATAGGTTAAGGTTTAGGTTTAGGAAATCGGGTTCGGGATCAGGTTTAGGTTTGGGTTTTCAAGTTTAGGTTTAGGTTAAGGAGTTGAGATTTGGATTAGTTGTAGGTTTGGGTTTAAGGATTTGAGAATACATTTAGGTTTTAAGTTTAGGTTTAAGTTAAAGGTTTAGAAAAAAGTTATAAGTTTAGGTTAGGTTTAAGTTTAGGTTTAGGTTATAGGTTATAGCTTTAGGGAATCGAGAATGGGTTATGGTTTAGGTTTAGGAAATTGGGTTTAGGTTCGGGATTGGGTTTAAGTTTAGGTTTTCAAGTTTAGGTTTAGGTTTAGGTTAGGGAGTTGAGATTAGGATTAGGTGTAGGTTTAGGTTTAGGGAATTAAGTTTAGGTTATAGGTTTAGGGAGAGGTAAGGGTTAGGTTATAGGTTTTAGGATTTGGGAATAGTTTTAGGTTATAAGTATAGGTTTAGGTTAGGTTATAGGTTAAGGTTTAGGGATTTGAGTTTAGGTTATAGGAATAGGTTACGGTTTAAGTTTAGGTTATAGGTTTTGGGATTTGAGAATGGGTTCGGGTTTAGGTTATAGGTTTTGGTTTTGGTTTTGGTTATAGGTTTTGGTTTAGGTTATAGGTTTTTGGATTTGAGAATGGGTTAGGAGTTTAGGTTATAGGTTTTAGTTTTGGTTTAAGTTATAGGTTTTGATTTAGGTTATAGGTTACAGGTTTATGTTAAAGTTTAGGTTTAGGTTAAAGGTTTAGAGATTTAAGAATGAGTTCAAGTTTAGGTTATAGGTTTTGGTTTTGGTTTAGGTTATATGTTTTGGTTTAGATTTAGGTTATAGGTTTTGGGATTTGAGAATGGGTTCGGGCTTAGGTTATAGGTTTTAGTTTTGGTTTTGGTTATAGGTTTTGGTTTAGGTTATAGGTTATAGGTTTAGGTTAAGGTTTAGGTTTAGGTTTAGGTTATAGGTTTTGGGATTTGAGAATGGGTTCGAGTTTAGGTTATAGGTTTTGGTTTTAGTTTAGGTTATAGGTTTTGGGATTTGAGAATGGGTTCGGGTTTAGGTTATAAGTTTTGGTTTTGGTTTTGGTTTTGGTTATAGGTTTTTAGATTTGAGAATGGATTATGGTTTAGGTTTAGGAAATCGGGTTTAGGTTCGAGATTGTGTTTAAGTTTGGGTTTTCAAGTTTAAGGTTAGGTTTAGGTTAGGGAGTTGAAATTAGGATTAGGTGTAAGTTTAGCTTTAGGGAATTGAGTTTAGGTTATAGGTTTAGGGAAAGGTTAGGTTTAGGTAATAGGTTTTGGGATTTGGTTATAGTTTTAGGTTATAAGTATAGGTTTAGGTTAGGTTATAGGTTAAAGTTTAGGGATTTGAGTTAAGGCTATAGGTTTAGGTTTAGGTCTAGGTTTATGTTATAGATTTTGGGACTTGAGAATAGTTTTAGGTTATAAGTATAGGTTTAGGTTAGGTTATAAGTTAAGGTTTAGGGATTTGAGTTTAGGTTATAGGATTAGGTTTAAGTTTAGGTTTAGGGATTTGAGTTTAGGTTATAGGTATAGGTTTAGGTTTTAGGTTTAGGTTTAGGTTTAGGTTATAGGTTTTGGTTTCGGTTTAGGTTATAGGTTTTGGGACTTGATAATGGGTTTGGGTTTAGGTTATAGGTTTTAGGTTTTGGTTTTGGTTTAGGTTATATATTTTTTATTTAGGTTATAGGTTAACAGTTTAGGTTAAGGTTTAGGTTTAGGTTATAAGTTTTTTGGATTTGAGAATGTATTCGGGTTTAGGGTATAGGTTTTAGTTTTGGTTTAGGTTATAGGTTATAGGTTTAGGTTATAGGTTATAGGATTTAAGAATGTGTTCAGGTTTAGGATATAGGTTTTGGTTTTGGTTTTGATTATATGTTTTGATTTAGGTTATTGGTTATAGGTTTATGTTTTAGGTTTTGGTTTTGTTTTTGATTTACGTTATAGGTTATAGGTTTAGGTTAAGGTTTAGGGAAAGGTAATAGGTTTTGATTTAGGTTATAGGTTATAGGTTTAGGTTTTAGGTTTGGGTTTAGGTTTTGATATATGTTATAGGTTATAGGTTTAGGTTAAGGTTTAGGTCTAGGTTTAGGTTTAGGGAATAGAGTTTAGGTTATAGGTTTAGGGAAAGGTTAGGTTTTAGTTATAGGTTTTGGAATTTGAGAATAGTTTTAGGTCATAAGTATAAGTTTAGGTTAGGTTATAAGCTAAGGTTTAGGGATTTGAGTTTAAGTTATAGGATTAGGTTTAAGTTTAGGTTTAGGGATTTGAGTTTAGGTTATAGGTTTAGGTTTAGGTTTAGGTTTAGGTTTGGGTTTTGGGATTTGAGAATGGGTTCGGGTTTAGGTTATAGGTTTTGGTTTCGGTTTAGGTTATAGGTTTTGGGATTTGATAATGGGTTCAGGTTTAGGTTATAGGTTATAGGTTTTGGTTTTGGTTTAGGTTATAGGTTTTGATTTAGGTTATAGGTTAACGGTTTAGGTTAAGGTTTAGGTTTAGGTTATAGGTTTTTTGGATTTGAGACAGGGTTCGGGTTTAGGCTATAGGTTTTGGTTTTGGTTTAGGTTATAGGTCTTGGTTTAGGTTATACGTTTTAGGTTTAGGTTATAGGTTATAGGATTTGAGAATTTGTTCGGGTTTAGGATATAGGTTTTGGTTTTGGTTTTGATTATATGTTTTGATTTAGGTTATAGGTTATAGTTTTAGGTTTCATGTTTTGGTTTTGGTTTTGATTTAGGTTATAGGTTAAGGTTTAGGGAAAGGTAATAGGTTTTGATTTAGGTTATAACTTATAGGTTTAAGTTTTAGGTTTGAGTTTAGGTTTTGATTTATGTTATAGGTTATCGGTTTAGGTTAAGGTTTAGGTTTAAGTTATAGGTTTTGGGATTTGAGAATGGGTTCGGGTTTAGGTTATAGGTTTTGGTTATAGGTTATAGGTTTAGGTTAAGGTTTAGGTTTAGGTTATAGGTTTTGGGATTTGAGAATGGGTTCGGGTTTAGGTTATAGGTTTTGGTTTTGGTTTAGGTTATAGGTTTTGGGATTTGAAAATGGGTTCGGGTTTATGTTATAGGTTTTGGTTTTGGTTTAAGTTATAGGTTTTAGGATTTGAGAATGGGTTCGGGTTTAGATCATAAGTTTTGGTTTTGGTTTTGGTTTAGGTTATAGGTTTTTAGATTTGAGAATGGGTTATGGTTTAGGGTTAGGAAATCGGGTTCAAGTTCGGGATTAGGTTTAAGTTTGGGTTTTCAAGTTTAGGTTTAGGTTTAGGTTAGGGAGTTGAGATTATGATTAGGTGTAGGTTTAGCTTTAGGGAATTGAGTTTAGGTTATAGGTTTAGGGAAATGTTAGGTTTAGGTAATAGGTTTTGGGATTTGGGAATAGTTTTAGGTTATAAGTATAGGTTTAGGTTCGGTTATAGGTTAAGGTTTAGGGATTTGAGTTAAGGCTATAGGTTTAGGTTTAGGTCTAGGTTTAGGTTTAGGGAATTGAGTTTAGGTTATAGGTTTAGAGAAAGGTTAGGTTTAGGTTATAGGTTTTGGGATTTGAGAATAGTTTTAGGTTATAAGTATAGGTTTAGGTTAGGTTATAAGTTAAGGTTTAGGGATTTGAGTTTAGGTTACAGGATTAGGTTTAGGTTTAGGTTTAGGGATTTGAGTTTAGGTTATAGGTTTAGGTTTAGGTTTTAGGTTTAGGTTTAGGTTTAGGTTTGGGTTTTGAGATTTGAGAATGGGTTCGGGTTTAGGTTATAGGTTTTGGTTTCGGTTTAGGTTATAGGTTTTGGGATTTGATAATGGGTTCGGGTTTAGGTTATAGGTTATAGGTTTTGGTTTTGGTTTAGGTTATAGGTTTTTATTTAGGTAATAGGTTAATGGTTTAGGTTAAGGTTTAGGTTTAGGTTATAGGTTTTTTGGATTTGAGAATGGGTTCGGGTTTAGGCTATAGGTTTTGGTTTTGGTTTAGGTTATAGGTTTTAGGTTTAGGTTATAGGTTTTTGGTTTAGGTTATATGTTATAGGATTTGAGAATGTGTTCGGGTTTAGGATATAGGTTTTGGTTTTGGTTTTGATTATATGTTTTGATTTAGGTTATAGGTTATAGTTTTAAGTTTTAGGTTTTGGTTTTAGTTTTGATTTATGTTATAGGTTATAGGTTTAGGTTAAGGTTTGGGGAAAGGTAATAGGTTTTGATTTAGGTTATAGGTTATAGGTTTAGGTTTTATGTTTGGGTTTAGGTTTTGATTTATGTTATAGGTTATAGGTTTAGGTTAAGGTTTAGGTTTAGGTTTAGGTTTAGGTTCTAGGTTTTGGGATTTGAGAATGGGTTCGGGTTTAGGTTATAGGTTTTGGTTTTGGTTATAGGTTTTTGGATTTAAGAATGGGTTATGGTTTAGGTTTAGGAAATCGGGTTCAGGTTCGGGATTGGGTTTAAGTTTGGGTTTTCAAGTTTAGGTTTAGGTTTAGGTTAGGGAGTTGAGATTAGGATTAGGTGTAGGTTTAGCTTTAGAGAATTGAGTTTAGGTTATAGGTTTAGGGAAAGGTTAGGATTAGGTAATAGGTTTTGGGATTTAGGAATAGTTTTAGGTTATAAGTATAGGTTTAGGTTAGGTTATAGGTTAAGGTTTAGGGATTTGAGTTTAGGATATTGGTTTAGGTTTAGGTCTAGGCTTAGGTATTGGGAATTGAGTTTAAGTTGTAGGTTTAGGGAAAGGTTAGGTTTAGGTTATAGGTTTTGGGATTTGAGAATAGTTTTAGGTTATAAGTATAGGTTTAGGTTAGGTTATAAGTTAAGGTTTATGGATTTGAGTTTAGGTTATAGGATTAGGTTTAGGTTTAGGTTTAGGGATTTGAGTTTAGGTTATAGGTTTAGGTTTAGGTTTTAAGTTTAGGTTTAGGTTTACGTTTGGGTTTTGCGATTTGAGAATGGGTTCAAGTTTAGGTTATAGGTTTTGGTTTCGGTTTAGGTTATAGGTTTTGGGATTTGATAATGGGTTCGGGTTTAGGTTATAGGTTTTGGTTACGGTTTAGGTTATAGGTTTTGGGATTTGATAATGGGTTCGGGTTTAGGTTAAGGTTATAGGTTTTGGTTTTGGTTTGGGTTATAGGTTTTGATTTAGGTTATAGGTTAATGGTTTAGGTTAAGGTTTAGGTTTAGATTATAGGTTTTCTGAATTTGAGAATGGGTTTGGGTTTCGGCTATAAGTTTTGGTTTTGGCTTAGGTTATAGGTTTTAGGTTTAGGTTATAGGTTATAGGATTTGAGAATGTGTTCGGGTTTGGGATATAGGTTTTGGTTTTGGTTTTAATTATATGTTTTGATTTTGGTTATAGGTTATAGGTTTAGGTTTTAGGTTTTGGTTTTGGTTTTGATTTAGGTTATAGGTTATAGGTTTAGTTTATGGTTTAGGGAAAGGTAATAGGTTTTGATTTATGTTTTAGGTTATAGGTTTAGGTTTTAGGTTTGGGTTTAGGTTTTGATTTATGTTATAGGTTTTAGGTTTAGGTTAAGGTTTTGTTTTAGGTTTAGGTTTAGGTTATAGGTTTTGGAATTTAAGAATGGGTTCGGGTTTAGGTTATAGGTTTTGGTTATAGGTTATAGGTTTAGGTTAAGGTTTAGGTTTAGGTTATAGGTTTTGGGATTTGAGAATGGGTTCGGGTTTAGGTTATAGGTTTTGCTTTTGGTTTTGGTTTAGGTTATACATTTTTGGATTTGAGAATGGGTTATGGTTTCGTTTTAGGAAATTGGGTTCAGGTTCGGGATTGGGTTTAAGTTTGGGTTTTCAAGTTTAGGTTTAGGTTTAGGTTAGGTAGTTGAGATTAGGATTAGGTGTAGGTTTAGCTTTAGGGAATTGAGTTTAGGTTATAGGTTTAGGGAAAAGTTAGGTTTAGGTAATAGGTTTTGGGATTGGGGAATAGTTTTATGTTATATGTATAGGTTTAGGTTAGGTTATAGGTTAAGGTTTAGGGATTTGAGTTTAGGCTATAGGTTTAGGTTTAGGTCTAGGTTTAGGTTTAGGGAATTGAGTTTAGGTTATAGGTTTAGGGAAAGGTTAGGTTTAGGTTATAGGCTTTGGGATTTGAGGATAGTTTTAGGTTATAAGTATAGGTTTAGGTTAGGTTATAAGTTACGGTTTAGGGATTTGAGTTTAGGTTATAGGATTAGGATTAGGTTTAGGTTTAGGGATTTGAGTTTAGGTTATAGGTTTAGGTTTAGGTTTTAAGTTTAGGTTTAGGTTTAGGTTAGGGTTTTGGGATTTGAGAATGGGTTCGGGTTTAGGTTATAGGTTTTGGTTTCGGTTTAGGTTATAGGTTTTGGGATTTGAAAATGGGTTCATGTTTAGGTTATAGGTTTTGTTTCAGTTTAGGTTATAGGTTTTGGGATTTGATAATGGGTTCGGGTTTAGGTTATAAGTTATAGGTTTTGATTTTGGTTTAGGTTATAGGTTTTGATTTAGTTTATAGGTTAACGGTTTAGGTTAAGGTTTAGGTTTAGGTTATAGGTTTTTTGGATTTGAGAATGGGTTCGGGTTTAGGCTATAGGTTTTAGTTTTGGTTTAGGTTATAGGTTATAGGTTTAGGTTATAGGTTATAAGATTTGAGAATGTGTTCGAGTTTAGGATATAGGTTTTGGTTTTGGTTTTGATTATATGTTTTGATTTAGGTTATAGGTTTCAGGTTTAGGTTTTAGGTTTTGGTTTTGGTTATGCTTTAGGTTATAGGTTATAGGTCTAGGTTAAGGTTTAGGGAAAGGTAATAGGTTGTAGGTTTAGGTTTTAAGTTTGGGTTTAGGTTTTGATTTATGTTATAGGTTATAGGTTTAGGTTGAGGTTTAGGTTTAGGTTTAGGTTTAGGTTTAGGTTATAGGTTTTGGGATTTGGGAATGAGTTCAGGTTTAGGTTATAGGTTTTGGTTATAGGTTATAGGTTTATGTTAAGGTTTAGGTTTAGGTTATAGGTTTTTGGATTTGAGAATGGGTTCGGGTTTAGGTTATAGGTTTTGGGATTTGAGAATGGGTTCGGGTTTAGGTTATAGGTTTTAGTTTAGGTTTAGGTTATAGGTTTTGGAATTTGAGAATGGGTTCGGGTTTAGGTTATAAGTTTTGGTTTTTGTTTTGGTTTAGGTTATAGGTTTTTGGATTTGAGAATGGGTTATGGTTTAGGTTTAGGAAATCGGGTTCGGATTCGGGATCGGGTTTATGTTTGGGTTTTCAAGTTTAGGTATAGGTTTAAGTTAGAGAGTTAAGATTAGGATTAGGTGTAGGTTTAGGTTTAGAGATTTAAGAATACATTTAGGTTTTAGGTTTAGGTTTAGGTTTTAGGTTTTAGGTTAAGGTTTAGGTTTAGGTTAAGGTTGAGGTTTAGGTTATAGGTTAAGGTTTTAAGTCATAGGTTTTGACTTAGGTTAAGGGTATAGTCCCTGCAAATACAGATATAAACACGGCCATCCGGCGCAAATGGCCAGGCCCTTCCAATGCTATCCATTAAAAATGGACAACTTCATCATGGTCATAATAGCGGTTCCCTCTTTCCAGGGAACCCCGCTCTTCCGAATAGCTCTGACGCACATCCGGGTTTACTCCATTAATTTCGATTAAATACATAAACACGGCCTGTCCAAATGGTCAGGCCCCTCTAATGCTGTCCATAGGAAATTGATAGCTTCATCATGGTCATAACAGCAGTTCCTACCTTCCAAGGACCCCCTCTCATCCGGATAGCTCCGACGCACATCCGGATCTGCTCCATTAATTTCGATCAAATTTAATGAAGCAAATACATAACCACTTGGTCTTAAATACTTACTTTATAAAAGAAAATCTCCCCTGTTTTCTCAAATTTTCCATTTCGATCTTTTTTGGCCCAAATCCATGTCAATGCATGAGAATCATGCATAAACATGGATTTTAAGCAAAATATATGAGGAAAATTACAACATAAATATCATGCACACAATATCATATAATGTATTGTTTGATGAACTACACATGTGCATTCTTGACAAGAGACGTACCAGATGCTTGAATCTAAAATATGCAGCTCCAACCCTCCCACATGCAACATCCACCTGAAAGAATGTGCATAACCGTCATGCTTGAGTAATCAATACAGGAATGTACAAGTAAAACCATAAAATCAGAGATACTCACTGCATTTTTAGGATCTCCTCCATAGTTGACGATTCATTCTAAAGCCCTTCTCCCTCCTCCTTTACCCGGGCTTGGGACCGGCAATGCAAGGAGTTGCATTGGCGGAGTTAAAAAAGGGCTTAGGCTTCATTTGGTTTTCAAAAAAAAAAAATTTCATAAATACTAATGTGATGACTAAATGGAGCCTAAGACTATAAATACGTTCAAATATACAACATTCTAACTCAATGATAGCCTTTAATTGTATATCTGACAACATTCTAACCCAAACTTTAGCACGAATATCAAACCTCTCGTCAAACAGATTGGCTAATCTCCAAGCATAGGATCCATTGTTAAGCCAGCTAATTGCATTAAGCAAATCAGTCATAATTACTAGCCAATTTTCTTTTTTCCTTTTCACTATTCCATAAAATGGGTTTTTACAATGTGTTTCAAGCATCTCAATGAAACACATTACAATCTTCTAAAATGAATACATCTTCCTATCTTCTTGGCATTCCTCTGAGAAACCAAGTATTCTAGCAAGTTTGACAACTTGATCAAAACTTCAGCTTCTATAACGTAGAAATTGCTTAGTTGCATTATTCAACCATAGGAAAATTAGAAAATGAAAATGCTAAAAATACTCATGATAGAATCTGTTCAGGATTGGAAGTAAACCATGATTGGCTGCTACCTATAGGAACCCAGAAGAATGTGGCCATGCAGGTGTAAGGAAGAGACCTGAATTAGTTTAAAGTATTCTAAGTTTCATGATTCCAAGTATGAAAATCAAATTTCCATCAACAAATAGCACTTAGTTCTACAGTAGAAGTTAGGGTGGGGGAAGATGTAGAAAGATGATAGTTCATATTTTACACTATGTTTGGAGGAAAATTTTCTCCTACAAACCAGTTTTCATGAGAACATGTGAGAACCCTTCAAGAACTAATCCCATGTGTACCTTTCATCTGGCTTGGATGAAGGGTCATGTAAAAAATCAGGCTGTTTTGCAACTTATTTGGGCCCCAGTGAAAATCAAAGGCAGGGTGCCATCTCGCTTTGGTTCCCTTTGCTGTGGCTCACCTAAATTTTGAATCAGGCTGATTTTTGGGCCTAGAGGTTTCATGAGGTAACACATCTGATGAATGGGCTAGATGTCATGCACACAATACACGGGATGAGTTCTCACAGAAGTTATTTACAGACTGGTTAATAGGAGATCATTACAAAAGAGTATATTGACAAGTTCAGTTTAATCAAGAGAATATAAAAGGTTTTAAGATGTTTCCTAATAGTCATGACTCATGATGCATGAGTATCCATCAAGTTGCAGTTAAGTTTCACACAAGTCCAACTTGAAAGTAATATATTGCAATTTGGTTCCCTGAGTCCAAGATACTCAGAATGAAGAACCAATCCACCTTGCAATTGGGGTGAGAGTGAGAAGCAAGAACTGCATCAGGCAGGATCCTATTTCCCAATTTTTCTACTCCACATAGCAAGTGGGATAGGAACAACACTGAAAGCTACCTTCTTCATTGTTCCTAACTGATTGGCAAATCTCCAAGCATAGGATCCATTGTTCCTAACTGATATATATACCACATGCATTGATGCATCAAGATCAAAACTTGATAATTTCCTTGTTCACAGAAGCACATAAACAACTTCTATTAAAAGTAGAAAGGATGTGAAACTAGTACCTGTTAGCTATATGGAATGATACAAATGACTGGAAATGGAACTTCAACCTGCCTTCTTCATCCCATGCCTTGGCACCATGCTTGGAATCCAAACCCCTGCCTCAGCGAAGAATAATGATAAGAGATGGACTGCCAACAGATGCTAGAGGTGGAGGGACCACTTGGATATCTTCTATGTCTTCCTAAAGAAAAAGAATTTGGTTTTATGTCCAAACAAGTTTGCATGAAACCCAATTATTCTTGCTGATAGAAAGAGACAGCCCTGCAGAGAAGGAACCAGATGAGCATGATTAAGCATACATGGTATCAATAGGAAGAATGTATGTATGAGTCATTAAAAAGATCCTAGAGATATATGATCCTCAACATTACGCATGTATGGTATCATACGGTTGGTAGTTTGTGCAAGCCGCACCTAATATTTCGTGATCCAAACCATTGCTCTCATGGGCTGCCAGAGTAGATGGACTATTGCTAAAAATCCCCAGATGGAACAATCCTAGCCCGTCTATTGCTGACTTGTAAATAGACTGCTAAGAAGAAAAATATGGACATAGTCCATATCCAATTGAAAGAGATTTTGGGACATGGCCCATTGAAGGACAAGTCCATTGGATCAATGGTTTTAATCACTGAAACATGGGCCTCACTTCTACAAGCTGAAGACCCATGGGTATTAGGCATAACCTTGGATTGTTTTCATTGTTATCGTCATCATTATCATCCGTCCTTTACCATAGTTGCCCACATTCATCAACCCTCCTTTACCGGGGCTGGGGTCTGTTAGTGAGATTGTTACCAGGCAGAGTTTAATCAGTAACATGATCCATAACACAAAAAGATAATAGCACCTGTATAGGAATTTTTCACTTCAAGTGACAAGTCATTGATGAGGAATTCCTCTGGTGGAAGCCCAAATAGCTTCTGGAATGCTGAGTTTGTCTGCGGTGACCGCAAAATTATCTGCAAATATTTTCAAATGTTGATAAAATAAATGAGAAAAACAAGAGTAGAAAAATGAATATGTAGCATGGGTAATAAGAATCCAAAAGCAAGAACAGTCATTCACCTTCTTCCGGACCTCCTCCATCTTTGTTATGTACTCTTTAACAATATCAGTTCCTCTTGTATTGTTCAAAAAGGTTCGTAAGTGTAACTTAGACTAGCATGCCTAAGCTAACTTTCCCTGAAGAGGAATCCATATATCTGCCAGTTCAGGCAAATTAGATTTTACGAAATTGATTTCAGTGTGTTCGAGGGATGTTGCTTCATCGAAGGGCCATCAAAATCAAACACTTCCACATCCATCATAGACGGAGGCTCATCCATTGCATCAAATTCAAATATTTCTGCAAGCACAACAAAATTCGATAATAAAAATCCATACATGAGAAATTGGGATCATGAGTTGGTTGTCTGTTCTACTAGGAACTTTCCAGCAAAAGTGCTGCTGCTACTATCTTCTAGTAGCTAGGACTGCAATGAGCTAGCCTGGCTCTTTAGGATTCCTGGCAGAACTTTATAACTGCAAATTGGACCAAGGCATGATACTTGGGCCCAAGGAATAAACAACCATGCCCATGACAATGTTTAACAACTTTTTCAATTGAAGCCTATTCCAGGTCTGGATGTGATTGGTGATAAAACAGTAAGCCTGAACCTGAATTTCAAGTTTTGATAACAGTCTTTCCTGACCTCGGGCTGAACCACACATTCAATTGTCCCCTTGCCATATCCTAAGTGGCATCACAAATATGCTCAATACATTAACAGTACAAATACAAAATAGAGAAATTACAATAGCTTACCATTCCATTGAGGATCTAGCATTTGGAACTTGATTGAGCTGGTTCTTGTTTTACCATTGCAGGTCAATATCACATATGGGTCTAAAAATCCAGTTGAATCCACAGCTGCTACGTTGGTTCCTTCAATCAAGGCAACAGTTAGCAACCACCCATCCATCTGTGCTTTGACTCCATGATCGCTGCCTAAAATTCAAGATGGCAATGATTCAAGTTATTTACCAGAAAGTATGCAACCACGTAAACTTAAAATTTGTAAGAGAAAAACATGTATATTTTTGTCAATTAGAGATGCTGCTGCGGCTAAGAAAACCAAAATCTTGATGGCCCTGAAAAAGACAAAGAAAGTGGGTACAATTATTAAAAGCAAAAGCATGCTTAAGTTTTTGTGTGTGTGTGTGTGTGTGTGTGTGTGTATTCTGAAACTCATCCAATTTTTAAAGAAAAATGCAGGATTAACATATCTGAAACTTGTCCATTTGTAACAATTCCCCTCAAAATAAACTCTTAGAGCTGGCATTTCAGCCAGGGAAATATATATTTAGGAAGTCAGGTATCAGAATATATGCCTTCATGTGTGAGTATTAATATTGTGGTTGGTATGGTTAAGAAAAATGAATTCATTCCCAATCTTACTTTACATAAACGCTCACAATTAATACTATCATGCACTGATATTAGAGTCAAGAACGCTCATGGTAAGAGGAATTATAGCTCCATAATGCATCAGGTCATGCTTACCATTCTCGTGTGCTCAGTTCATAGAAGTCAGACCCATAGTGTGGAGATCTGGATCCCAGCAGGTTCATCTGACTGGCTCCAGCATAGACAAAGGACAGCCTAAAATCCCCCAGATTGTAAGATCTCAGCCTTCCAAAGCTTGGAAATTCCACCAAATTAATTTTTTTTCAACTCTTAAAGATAAGGATCTTCTCTAATCTCGAAGAGTTATTGGGGTATCACCCATCCATGATAGGGCCCATCAGATAAATTGCCACGGTGACGACCATGGGCTGCACGTGTATGGATAAGGAACAGGAACGTGTATATATCCTGACGCATCATGGCCCTACAATTCCTCCTGCTACACAATACTCCCTTTTAACTAAGTGAAATCAAGCTGATCTATAAGTAAAGGAGTTTACCTCTTTGCATTCTAGCCTGCATAAAGCGAGATATATTCTCTAGGACACGATCACCTTGAAGAACCAAAACCCCACACACAACCACTTCCCCAATTGAGTTTGGCAAGTCTAATCCCTGAACTCGAGCCCTTGGATAGTGCTGGGCATAGCTAGCATGATATGTGTGAAAACATACTATCCCATAAAAACAGCTGAGACTACAGTAAAATTCCCGAAATACCTAATAGCTAGCTTCCAATCGGACTGCCGCACTGTCTGCAGAGAAGCCAATATCTGCTCCTTATCAGTCCCAAGGTCTTTCGAATCAACGAGTTTTACATTCTGAGCTAACAATTTTGCAAACTGCTCGGAGCTATCATTGAGATCCTGTCAGGCCCCACTTTCGATCATGCCTTTCATTATGGTGCTCTATAGAAAATTACAAGATACAGATTTATCATGCAAGATATATATGTTGGGCAAGTGATATTACAGGATATAGAAACAGAGATTTCAATGGCGCATCCAACCGCAATTGATTTCAAAAATAGAGAGAGAGAGAGAGAGAGAGAGAGAGAGAGAGAGAGAGAGAGACTAACCGTTATTTGCCTTCTTACGGCGAAAGGGCATTTTGAAAACGCTAGCGAGAGAGAGAGAGAGGTTGGGAAACAGAGAGCAGGGAATGTGGCCGAGAGACGGGGAGAGGGTGAGGGATAGTGAGAGATCGAGAGATGGCGAGGGAGAGGCTGAGTGCGAGAGAGGCTGAGAGGGTGAGGGAGCTGGGAGATGGAGAGAGGGAGAAACGGGCAGACGCAAAAGCACTCATTTTGAGAGGTACGTGGGTGGGAGAAAATGGCGGAATGAAATTTGGGGAGGGGCACATGACGGACGGCTCATGAGGACCGTGGGCTTTAGGACTGTGGGGCCCACCACGATGTATGTTATTTATCCAATCCGTCCATTAAATTTAAAATATTATTTTAAGGGTTGATGCAAAAATGAGTCAGATTGAAGCAGTAATAAGACCACACAACATACTAACAATAGATATTTAATTTTATGATTTCTTATTGTGTGGTCCACTTAGACCTTTAATCTACATGACGTTTGGCCTAATCCACTAAAATTATATATTAGAATTTATGGATGGATTAGATCAAACATATATATTTCAATGGGTCCCATGGAGCCCCTTAAGCATCATCAATATCTAATACGGCTATGATGAGAGGTAAGCTTTAGGTACGGATCAATTAGGTTTCAACTGCGGACTAAATCCGTAGCAAAATTACTACGGATTAGATCCGCAGCTAAAGGCTTTCAAAGTTCGTGGCCTTTGCTCGATTTTTTGGTAGTGTGTGCATAAATGAGTCACAAATGCATACAATTATCAGGTATTAGAAACAATGAAGAACTAAACTAAGCATAATTAATATTAGATCATTCAGAAAGGATTCAAGTGCCACTAAGTTAAATAAATATCTCAACATAAATTCATAACTATCCATAGACAAATAAATCCGATAATCTAGAATGTCATCGCCTAGGGACCCTGTCCCTTCTACGTGTCAATCCCCAAAATGATCTAGGCTCTAGCCCAATCCCGCAGCCATCCATCATACTAATAAGGTCCACTAAATGCTTAGAAATATGTTTGTTCCTTGTCATTGTTGGCACCGACATCGTCCAGTGCGTCCTGCTCCAGGGTACTTGCATCTATATCGGATTATGGTTGGTGTTTTAGAACACCGTCCCAGAGTGGGAGTGAGTAGCTAACTCAGTGGTACCAAGCAATAGGCCACACAAAATATCATACAAAAAATATATTTAATGAAAAATAAACAGCATAGAATCCTAAATATTGTTGTCAATGCAAATGCATGGCTCAATGATATGATGTATGCCCTTGACTACCAACTCTCCCTCAAACGACAACATTTGACGTTCACAATGACCAACAATCCCTCAAATTGTGACCTTGACTACCTAATCGCCACAATAATAATGCAAATGTCATGAAATATGTTAGCCCAATTGATTAATTATATTTATTCATCCAGTAAATTGGGGAAATCAGAATACCCTTAGTGAAGTTGTTGCCCTAACCCGATCGTGCGTGTTAAGGGTTGTGTTCATATGACTCTCGCGATCCTTAGCCCTATATGGGGTCATCAATCCCAAAAACCATCTCAGATGAAACACAATTAGGACTTAAATGTCCTACTCACAGTCACTATGGGGAGGTCGTCACCCCAGCACAAGCCGACAGCATGGGCACAGTGTCTCATACCACCGTTCCCAGCTCACGAGTCTTTGTGGGCTGTAAATTATAGCTAATAGTGGGCATAATGGTCTTAGGGTATTTCAGGTTCATACAGGCATGATCAGACATGGTTAACATACAAGGATGGTCGACTTAAGAGTCAATATGCCCTGACGGGCTAAACTGTAGTTAATCAACCTGAGAACACTGTCTCGTGTAGTCCAACTACGGCCAACAACTTTTAGTTCAACTATTCAAGCCAGATTACTCGCGGGCAGGTCCAATGAAAGGGGTCACCCAAGTAATTCCAGGTAATCGACCCATCCAATCCATAAGGGTTTATGCAATAATACACAACATGTATTGTCAAATTCAGAGATAGTTCAGCTAGAGAGGCATAAATTAACAATTTAAATACATGGACAACAATAAATCAAGTTTCGCTAACCCATACGGGTCATGTGTATCATGTTCCAACATATACAGCCATTAGGGTAGCCATACACCAATATACAACAACTAGTCTTCCATGAGTTAACATAAATTACATAATTCAGATATAAATCAAGGAATTCAAGCAAGTAGTTCAACAAATCAGTAATGTGACAACATTCCACGCCTTTACTCCTAGCATAATTGACATGTAGCAACAATTCAACCAATAATCAACAATTTATAGTAATTCATGTCATTGTTTAAGCATAGTTAGCACCAAATCAGGAAATCAACAATCAACTAGCATAAATTTGGGGAAAGTTAGATATTTGCACCCTACATGAGCATGTAAATGCACAAGTCACAGATTTGGAGTATTGGGGTCTAGTCCCCTTCCATAATTTCAACAATTTCTAGTCCATTATCCTAATTATGTAGCCCAACTGAAAATTCAGCAACATGCACTAACAATGCACCACACACATTCACTAAACCTATGCTAGGCACGATAATCGGCTGCCTAATGGTAATGGTCCGCACCTATTGTTGATTGGCAGTTGCTAAGATCATCCTAATAGCACTGGGTCCGCAAGCTCGACACGTCGGGGCCCTGCATTGTACGGAGTGGTGGTAAGTTACATGCGTGTAGCCAGAATTTAGGGAGAAATGGTCTGGAGCTCAATCTTACCTTGGATTGAAAGGGGTTTCGTTCCAACGGCAATTGGGTCGGCGCTTTCTGGCAATTGGAAGGTATAGGTGCGAAGATTCCCAAATCCCAAGCACCACAAACCAAAATCACCACCCAATCTCCTCACTCTCACTCACTCACTCTCTCTCTCTCTCTCTCTCTTTGAATTTCTGTAGCTGAAATTTCAGCAAATGAGGGAGAGGGCTGGACTTTTATATATCCAGAATTATATCGGTCGACCATGCTGTTTGGTAATTTCCTCTAATGGCATTGTGGTCCAATTTTTTATCATTGGGGTTGTCCCGATGGCCCCCTGGCCCATCTGATTCATGGAACACATGCCCCATAGCCCGATGAAGGGTTGGGCAAAGTTTAATCATAAACGGATGCAGAGTTTTGCCGTAGCAGTCCGATACGCGATCAATGGTCACCATTCCACGATCAATGGTTAGATTTTGTGGGCAAGGGCAGAGAATTATTTCTAACCTTTAGTGTGAATTTAGAAAAAAATTGACGGCTGAAATGCCCGGATTTGCTGACTCAAGAAATAAGGCCAATTGATTTAAATTTTAGAATTTTCTTCTTTAGGCCTAGTGACTCGCGAGTTTCAAGTGTTGGTTGTACGACATAGTTCACCCATTTCTGGGCATTATCTGTGCCTGACGTCCGCGTGAGATCACAAGCCCAATGAGGCCCTTGGCCTACCAGAGTGTCGAAATTTCTAGTCCTTCCTTGGGCAATACACGGCCTGTGCTCGACGCAGCCACGATTTGATTTAATTGCATCAATGGCTAAATTTGGATTAATTTATCAGTAATAGACCCACACATGTGGTCGAATTATTCAATTTTACGTTGGTTCGCACGTGAGCGCCTCATGACACTGTTACTTTTTAGACGAGGCGTTACAGATGGAAATCAATAAAACCGAACCAAGAGTATAACACGCTCCAAGTCATCCGGTTCCAATTTATTTACGCAAACAGAGTTATGCAGGTTTGCACAGGGAGTTTCTAGAACTTCCTAAGAGGCATATAAAACTTCTGGTTGAGAATAACATACCCCAAGAAAAAAACATGAGAGGGAGAGGAAGAAAGAGGGAAAAATGGGGGAGAGATAGAGAGAGAGAGAGAGAGAGGATCTAGCACGAGGGTAGCATCTAGATCTGTTCGGTTGGAGTGATCCTGGACAGCCGTCTAGCAACAAAGAGAAAGAAAGAAAGAAAGAAAGAAAGAAGAGAATCGAAAAGAAAAGAAAAGAAAGGGAAAGGAAATAAAAGAAAGGAAAAAGATTTGGACTAAGAAGACTTCTAGATCAACAACGTCACTAATAGGAAGATCGAACAACACCAGAGGTGAGGGTTTTATCCTTTAAGCTTACAATGATTTGAGTTGATGAAATTTATTTATTTTTAAGGGGCTTTCTCTCTATTTTACTTTAAATTAATGCTTTAAGATTTATCATGCCTTCTACCTGAATTCTTATTATTTATCTGGCCTTTTTCATGCTTTTGATGTTATGGATTATACTGTCTTTTATGATTACATGTTTTCTGAGGATTATCCTATCAATTGATGTGGTTAATATCCTTACAACTATAGGCTTTGGGTTTTTGACATGATGTCAAGTACCGGTGATTTCTCTGAAGTTATATGAGGCCATAGATACAAGCCTTGCCCTGCCTTATCAATAATTGAGTTAGCGCTTGCCACTCGTCTCTATATTTACGTTGGCCCTTACTTAGCCATAGCTACTCTTCTTTATTGAGTTGACATTGTCACTCTTTTTCTTATTATGTTGGCCTCGTGCTGTCTATCTTTAAAGGCATGGGCATGTGTCTTGTTATTCCAGAACCTCCATGATTCAGTTTATATTCTTCATGATTCAGATTATATTCTTCATGATTCAATTATATTCAACAATTCAGTTTATATTCTCTATAAGTGCAAGTGATATGTTAAGAGGTATCACAACTAGTGAATTGATTATCTTATCATGGATGTAATGCATTACGGGTAAAGGCCCTCTTGGTCAGCACGTAATTCCGTGGGTTGATTGGTGTGGTGCACAATCGATGTATGTAAATCGGCATATATGTTACATTAACTTTTCGAGATTGGATGTCGTAAATAATCGCTCCATGAATATATCGTGTTACGTAAATTCCCAACTGCGTGTTGTATTGCCTTGAGATGTTTGCATAAATCCACATTAGCATTGGCCATACCGGCGAATATCCGTAATTATGGGGTGTAGGTTGAGTCGGATTTTCTATGAATTATATTCCACATTATGACGATCACTACGTATGATGAGCCACACATACTATGCCACATGCATCTCATGTAGGTTGTTTTCTCATATTGATATCTCATGTATTAGTGAAGGATGTGACATATCAGTACCCTTATGTTACTTTTATAAATCCCTTGAATTATTGTTAATCTTAAAGGAAAACCTTCACTATGAGTAGGGCATTGACCCTCTCCCAACCGTATAGATTATGCAGGTGACGTACAGATTGAAGACCTAGAGAACACTCTCCCTATAAAAGAGTATACTGAAAGAATTCAAAGATAATTTTATGAATTAGTTTTATACTTGCGCTGTGAACTCTGATGTTGTAATAAACCTCCCATCATGAGGGCATTTGATTTTATTTTTTTTACTCTGGTGAAATAATTAGTACAGTTGATTTTATTATTGTGAATATTACCTTCATGAATGTATCTGGATGTGATCCAAATGAAAAAAAAAAGTATGATTTTCCCAAAGCATCTAATTTATACATCATTAACACTCAGTTTCCTTGGGCACGAGTACGAACTCTGGCTGTGAAAATTCGGGATGTTACATTTCCATTGATGTATATATATGTTGTGTAAAGTCACTATAACTATTTTGGTTGGTGCTTTACCTTGTTATCTCTTGAATATGAATGTGCCAAAACACGAACAAAAATGTCATTAGTCTTTGTTAATGAAGGACTTCGTTTGTCACATGATCTATTGAATTTTTCCATGTCGTAAATCCTAAAGGACTGATATGGTCCGTCGAAAATAATGACAGATCATATTCGCCGCAAAACTTAAAAGTACACCCATCAAAAAAATCAATTGCTTTTAAACTTCTGAAAGTAATGACAAATTTGGTTCGTCATTAAAATTTCTGCAAAAATTAAAAAACTAGCTTTTACATTTGTTATTTTTTAAAATTTGTTACACCTAATAACATATTTATACACATCAAAATCGTTATATGAAGGTATATATGACCTTTCAAATGCTTGGATTGTAAAAACTCATAGAATATCTATACACTTCAAAGTCATAATATATAGGCAAGAAAGCTTATCTGAATCATGTGTATATGTTCACTTGGCAGTCCATTGGTAAAATTTCTGTTTAAAAAATAATAATAATAAAATAAAATAAAATAAAAAATTGTTTACATTTGTTCTTTTTTTGAAATTTTTGCACCTAATAGCATATCTATGCACATCAAAATCATAATATGAAGGCATATATGACCATTCAAATGCATATATCGTAAAACCTCATAATATCTATATACATCGAAATCATATTATAAAAGCAATAAAGCATATATGAATCATGTGTTGTTCACTTGGGCAACCCGTCGGAACAATCTAAACTATCCATGCCATATATATATATATATATATATATATATATATATATATATATATAGTAAACAACCAACAGCAGATACTAACAAAATCTTGTACGAGAGTTGAAAGTATATGAAATCATCTAATAACAGACAACTAACTTGTGACATCTCTCACCTGATGAGCTCTAACATGTGAAAAAGCTAAAAGTATATAAAACCAACCACTAGCAGACCATAGTCTCAATGCTTCTCGCGATTCCCTTTATGTTTATCGGATATATCTGTAACAAAAGAATGTTTTAAGCAACAAACCCATTAGGTTGGGTTTGGGTGCACAAATAAATTCAATTATGAATATTTAGGAAATGACAAAAGTTAATGATGGTCCCTTTATTTAAGAGCTTTACCTTTTCTAGCCTGTTTTGGAGGGCAAGGAGTTGCACCTCATAGTCATCTCATCTAAATTCAATAAATAAATAAAAGAACTCCCAACCCTCAACAACTTCATTGATCCCATATCTTTCAATGCCATATATAACCAAATCACAAATCACAAATCATCATTATATCACATATGAAACTTAAAATCCTTATGTTTCTAGTGAAAATTAATATTATTATTTGTCACACTACCTTATGTGATAAGGACTAGGCACATTTAAGTGAGTCTTTTCTTTTATAAAGCATTCGATCTGAACTTATCAATGACATGATACATATTCTCCATAGAGATCAACAAGTAAGCTTAGCTTAATTTTGTATACAGAAGTACCTGAACTTTTCTCCACATATTGGAATCAGTCTTCTGACCATAGGTCTTCGCCTTCATTTCGACTTTTTCCTTTATAGGTGCTTTCACCTTCTCATATGTTAGCAAATCCATCAACTAGGCCTGTCCTACAAAATCCAGAATGTACAGCATGAGTACCTATTTTACAATCCAAAAAAAAAGAAAAAAAATTTGTTAAAAAAAAAAATCAAAAACAAAACAAAAGACAATGAACGAAATATTAAAAACAAAATAAATGAGCTGTAAGATTTCAGCCGCATATGAGCTGTTTATAAGATGGGCGCCTGTTTATGTGTTGTCACTTGAAAATTAGACATTTTCTATCTTTAGGTGGGCCCTCCTGTACAACTCAATTGGACCACACCATAGGAAGTTGTGGGGACAATGAGGTCCACCGTTGAAACCATCCTAGGGCCCACCATGATGATTATTTTCCATCCAATCTATTCAAACTTCTCATTTTTTTTAAATGCCAATATTTTCAACTTACAAAGGTTTTTTCAAAGTGCAAAAATTGTTTTTCCAAATGTCAAAATTTTATAACATTTCAGTTATTTTTAAATATCAATTATTTTCAAATTTTTATTTTTTCTCAGACATTGTTAATTTTTTTTAAACTTTTGAACTTTGTTTTTTAAAATTATAGTTTTTAAACTTCTTCTAAAAATATCAACTTTTACCAAAATTTAATTTATTTCAAAACTATCAACTTTATTCAAACTTCTCGATTTTTTATTTTTTTTAATGTCTTTTTGTTTTTTCAAAATCCTGATTTTTATTTAATCAAAATTCTTTTCAAAATCTCAATTTTTCTCAAACATTATCATCTTTTCCTAAACTTCTCAACATTTCGTGTCAAAATCATAATTTTTTAAAACTTCTGAATTTTCTTTTTCAAGATAATTTTTCATCAAAATTTAGATTTATTTTTAATCTTATGTTTTTTATAATTTACTTCCTTTTTTAAAATCTCTATTTAAAAATAAAAAATAAAAATTTACCACGTAAGGGATTTTCCATGTGATATTGCCAAGCATTTAAAAATCGTTTTTCATGCAAAAATAAACAAAAAATCCCCTCAATTGATACAAAAAGAAAAAGAAAAATTTTTTTTGATGGATTTAATCCATTCATTAAAAAAAAAAAAAAATCATATTGAAGTTTAGGGCAAAAGTTACTAATTCTATTAAAAATAACTTCTTTAACTAAAATAAAGTTCAAATTTCCATCTAATTCTACAACAACAACAATAATAATAATGAGGTTTAGGCAAAGGGTATAAATTTGGCAAGATTGTGATAGACCATGATCCATCGCGCAATGATGAAAAGTCTGTCATTAAATGTTGAAATACGAAAAGTTGGTGGAATGTTTTGTGGATATGGTATGTCGAAAAAAATTAATCTGTGATAGATTCTATCCGTTGTAAAAATCCCGCCCAGATTCTTGAGGGCAGGACTCCATGAATTAGCAACAGACTTTTTCTCACTTTTATGAAGGACTGTTTGTCGTAAAATTTTGCAACGGATAGGATCCATTGTTAAACATATTTTATTTTTATTTTTTTAGTGACGGAAAAGTTCTATCATAAAAGCAAGCATTTCTATGTCATTCTTTCATTGTTCTGGTGCAGTGAGGTTTCTATAGCTGAATTGGTCAGTGTACTACCTTGGATGCCCTAAGATTATCCTATACCTGTCTTAGTCAGTGCACTACCTTAGATGTTTCCTTAATAGTATGTGTGAACATGTGATTGATAAGTGAATATTCAAAGGGATGATTAGTTAAAGTTGATTCATAGAAACCATTACATGTATTGCATATCTTGTACTGTAATTTAAGATAGTCTTTTATTTTATTTCAACTTTATTTTATTAATTGTATAAATTCATTGTTCTTTAGATGTTGGGTCAATATGATACCATGAGTTGTTATGCTCACTCCTAGTTAGACAGCTTTGTAAGTGCAGAGTTGAAGTATTTCGTGCAAGCTATATATTACTACTACTTTCTATTTTTATTTTTATTTTTAATTAGGTTTAGTTAGGATTTACATGTTATATTGTTAACTAAGTTTAGCTCGAATTTGAATATTAATGTAATAGATAATTTCCAAAGAACCAAGGACTTATAGTGGGTGTTATATCAATGAGCAAAAACTTCAGTAGTTTTTCCCTTAGTTGGCTTTGAACGTCTTTTGAAATGGATGAATTATATGAATTGCAATTTAATTTGATTATTTACATCTCATGAGCTTGGGATTCAAGTCTTGGATAATCCTATCCAAGTACTCGAATTTTGGGGCATGACAAACGAACTCAAAGACAATTTTTTGGATGGCTAGGATTAAAAGAATTGGCGAGAAAGTTTAATTTAGAGTCTAACGTGCAATATAGATTCCAATGACTATAATTTTGTAACCAGTTATCCGTTTTATTTATATAATATTTTGTTGGAAAGCTTTCAGTCAGCTTTAAATCCTAGCCAATGCCCAAAGGCAATTGACTCTCAAACAACTTCATAAAATTCAATCATTTTACGGGTCAAAGTTGGATTTAAGTAAGCATTTAATAGTTTTTGGAAGTTATGGATTTTATTATTTTTAATTATTTTAGGGTTTAAACAACATGAAAATAAGGTAATGAATTTGTTTTCAGTCTTCTAGGAGATTTTGGGTATGGTTTGCTGTATTAATATTCTTAAAATGATTATTAGTCATAAAAAGTTTATAATTTCCTAAAACTTACAAACTTTGCTTTTATGAGTTAGAGAAATGATCTTAGTGGCCTATGTGCAAGGGAACCTTCCCATGCACATAGCTGCATCTAAAGTGATCATTTAGTCTATATTACTTGTCTTCGATTCCAACGGAAAAATCATAGCAGTTGAATGGTCATAAACATCTAAACTTAAATCATCTATGAATGATCATGTCCACCTATTTTTTCATGTCACTAATAGGCTTGTTTGGATTATCTGATTAGTATGATTTTTTCTTTTCAAAGCATGGTAAGAATAGAGTACAAAGCCTAACAAATCGATGGATGGTCCAAATCTTTGATGTGGATTTCAATGAGCTGAAATCCAACTACACAGATGGAAAGGTTCCCCTACACTTAGCCTTTTAAAAAAGAAAAAAGGAATATGTCTTTGTTCATTTCAAAAAAATTCCCACCTTTATAGTTGGGCACCCCTTTACATAAAATAGGGGTCCACCATGACACGCATCAAATAATTACAAAAAGATTACAGAATGAGGGGGTTACCTCATCTGAATTGATCCCAAACCAACCTTATCAAGAAAGATCCTTGAACCTGATGAGGAAGCTCTGAGAGACGATCGAACCAAGCACAAGATTGAGAAGCGCTCCCTAACCAGGCCATTAAATCCACCGGCGAGTTCCCTTCCCTTAGAACATGCACAAATTTGATTTGACAACTACGCTGCAACTGATGAATCCTATATAACCACATCTTCCATTTCCAACCTGGCTTAGCCACTTCATTGAGCAAATCAACAACTAGTCTGAAATCCAATTCTAAAATGATTTAACTGTAACCCCTTCGAATTCTAAGTGCAAGGCCATCATGCACTGTACGCAATTCTGCAATGGTATTAGAACCAACCCCATAACCTACTGAAAATGTAAAATGAAAATTGCCCATCTCCCCTCTGCATATTCCACCCCCTACCGATTTGCTTGGATTACCTCTGGCCGACCCATCAACATTAATTTTGACCCATCCAGACGATGGCCTCTCCCATCTAATCAGAACTGTTCGACCACGAGTTCTAGTGTCAATTGGCGAGACAACACCTTCCCTTTTAGAATCCTTCCACCTTGACCCAAGCGCACATCCCTGGTTGCTAGAACTGTTAAGAAGTGCGTCCCACCACCTGATTTTGGTAAGAACTCGATCACAAGATACCGGCACACAGTCAAAAACTGTAGCATTGTGAGCTTTCCATATCTCCCATATTACAATGCACGGAATAAGCATTTGGTTCATCGATTTGTCCTGCTTAGAAGAGATAGCCGCCCACCAGTGAAAAAGTTGTGCTTCAACTGATATAGCTGTCATTACACTGATTCCAAACCATCTGCCAACAACTCGCCATACTATCTGAGCTACGCTGCTGTTGATGAACAGATGAAGTAGAGTCTCAATGACATGGGGCTGGGATCCATGAAAGGCACAACATACACATCTAGATGCAATATGGACACCCTGGGATTGAACTACACTATCCACCGGGACCACGTTATGAAGCACCTTCCAGAGGAGAAGCCAGATTTTGGGTGGCAGTTTAGCATGCCAAACCCATTTTGACCAGCTCCGACCCGGACTTGGAACCCTGCTTAATGACCACACTGATTTAACTGAGAAATCCCCTAAAGTTGTGAATGGCCAAATTGGCATGTTAGCACCCTCTGAGATGCAATACCCTGCCTGAAACACGTGATCTATAACTTTCGGAGGGAGGCAAAGGAAAGCAGCTGAAGGGGGGGGGCGGGCGGTGAGGACCACAGGGACTGAGCACCTGACGCACCTGTGCATCCAGCAAGCCAACTGGCACCTCTGCTTTAGCCAGCTGCGCTACAGAGGGCCCAGACCAGTCCAATTCGTCTTCCAAAAATTGCAGTTGTCGGCACCTATTTTCCATTGAACTCGGGATTCCACCATAGGAATGAGTTCCCTGATTCTCTTCCACAGGGGAGACGATAACCGCCTTGATCGAGCTAAAGCACCTGGGGACAAGTCGTGGTGATACTTAGCCGTCATGAAAGATTTCCAAACATTGCCCTCCTGCCCAAATTTAATTGACCAAGCCACTTCAAGATGAAAAGCTCCCCTACACTTAGCTTGCTAGATCTAGATTAGTACTATATAAGTTTTTTTTTTTTTTTTTTTAGATGGGATTTTATTACTAGGTTCATATAGACAAAATGGTAACCAAAAGGGCCCTAAAAGTCCCAATGAGTTCTAGAATTGGTTTTTTCAGAAATTTTCTAGCAGCGAAACCTAGCAACTGTAGCTGCCTCAGTCGAAATGATTGTGGACTCATCATCTCTTACATAGAATTATATAATGTCTATTCTCGAAGACTAACTACTTGAAGATTAACAATTAATTCTCTTACATAGAATTATATAATGTCTATTCTTTTCAGATGCTCTTTTTTCCAGCTCAAATCAACACTATTTCAGGGTTTGAAATGTGCTTTTCTAGTGGTTAGGGTTTTGATCTTTGCAGAAAGGGCGCTTTGGTTTTCTGGATTTCTTCTTCTTCTTCTTCTCATGCATGGTGTGAGTTGAAAGAGAAGGGGAAGAAGAGCAATGGAAGGAGACGAGCATCATGTTCTGATAGCTTGTGTTGTTTCGGCGACGCTTTTCTCCGTTCTGAGTTGTCTATCTGTTTCCATACTCTGGGCTGTGAATTGGCGCCCATGGCGAATTTACAAGTATGGTCCCCCCCGGGTATATTCCAATTCATCCATGCGATTATGTGTGTCATTTTTAAAGCCATATCTCATTCTGTGACTTGATTTGTGTCCATCCGCATTGGCCAAATGCATAATGCTGACGATCTTCATGACCTATTTTATTGTTGTTGCTTCCAAGGTAATATTCCCCCTCTCTTAACTCTAGCTCAATTTCAGTGGCTGAGTCTGTAATTTTTAAGATCCATGTGCCTGGCGATATTGCGCAGTATTTTGGTTGACCTTACATGGATTTTTTAAATTTGAAACTGAGGGCAAAATGCCTCAAGGATGGGCATTTAGGTGCCATGACATTTATTTTTAGCTTTAAGAGCAAGAAAATGCCTCTTGGATAGGCATTTAGGTGCGTTTACTCCAATTTTTACCTCGACAAGTGGGAATATGCCACAAGGATACAAATTTACATGCCGGCATATTGATTTTTAGCTTGAAAAGTGACGAAAATGCATCAAGGAAATGCATTTAGCTTCACTTACATGATTTTTATCTTGAAAAGATGTCACATTTTCATCAAGGATGGGCACTTAGGTTCCCTTACATAAATTTTTTATCCTGAACAGTGGGTTAAATGCATCAAGGATAGGCATTTACATGCCCTTGCCAGAATTTTTAACTTGAATAGAGAGCAAAATGCCTCAAGAATAGCCTGTGGCTTTACCATGATTTTTATCTTGAAAAGTAGGCAAAACACTACAAGGATGGGCATTTAGGCACCCTTATTTGAATTTTTACCCTGAAAAGTGGAATAATGCTTTAAGGATAGGCATTTGTGTGTGTGTGTGTATGTGTGTGTGTGTGTGTGTGTGTGTGTTTTTGTGGTTTGGTTTGGCTACTAATGTTCAGTACTTCAATACGATAAGTTGTTTCTGTAATGCTTGATATGTATTAATACTTTATCTATGTTTGAATGCAATATGCTCATTCAAAGTGAAACAGTTATTTAGAGTGTAGGCTCAAGAGGAGGTCCACAATGCTTCACCGAGGAGTTTACATAGGTCCATGATCAAAGCTGCCCAACAGGTGCAGGTGTAGGTCACAATCCTGCCTTCCCTACCCAAAAATCAATTCAGTCTAACTCTTATCATTTGATAAGCCATATATATATATACATTAAATGTTGACTATCCATTTCTTTAGCATACATTTAGCTCACCTAGTTTGACACCAACCTGATTCTTGGACCTGGGCATATTTTCTAGGTGAAGTTTGCTAAGCCCACACATGGGTAGAGCCTTCTGCAATACCATACAGCCACATGTACCAATATAACATAAGGTGCGAGAACAGAACTTTCCATTCAAATGTTGCACCAATTGCAAAAGTAGTGTTTTCCCAACATGAAATAAAAATAGATGCACAAGACATTGAACACAAGCTATCTTTTCTGTCCATTTGGTGCATTTGTTTAGCTTTTCCAAATCTACCAATCTATGGGTCACACATTGTAATATCTTACTGGTTGGATGTTTTTGAGTGCTCAAAAATAGTTGGACAACAAGTTTTAGAAAGGCCCACTATTCAATGGTTGGGATCATAATGTGGGGTAATTTGAAGATAATTCTCACGTTTGAAATGTCCATGCCATATTTCGCATTTTACTCTAGTGTTACAAACTTGAGATTTAAAACTTTCTGAAAGAAAGTTGATAATTGAATACTATCTGTTTTGGAGGCTATGTATTGCTGATTTTGTTCAGGCCATGACTGTCCAACAGGTTTGAGGCACCTATGGATCTAAAGAACGAGCGGGAAAGATTAATATTTGAACAAAAGTATGGGGAAGCATTCACTTCAGCCCATGAATTTTTGGATGTTTATTTGGTTTTTAGATAATGCAGATTTTGTTTAGTTTTTCAGAGTTTATAATTGAGAAGATAATCATGTGCTCTTGAAGTATTCTCTCTCTCTCTCTCTCTCTCTCTCTCTCTCTCTCTCTCTCTCTCTCTCTTTTATGACATCTCATCCTTATCTTTTTCTATATTTTTGTTCTTTAATTTTGCTGCATAACTTTTCTGTATGATGATATTCGTTGTAGGAAGCTATTCGTTGGGGTACTGATTCTTAAAACTACTGCTCATCCAAACACCATATATGTGCAGGTTGCTTTTTCTTTTTCTTTAATTCTTTTTGGGGTTGGATTTGCTTTCTTTTTCTTTTTTCTCATGTGGGATCTCTGTTTCTTTTCAGAAAAAAGTTGTTTAATTTGTATTTTCCATTTGTTTGGGATTTTTTTTTTTTTGGATTTCTTTGCTAAGTTTTTCCAGCCGTTATTGGAATGTTGGTTTCTGGTTCTTATAACGTTTTGGAGTTTTCTTTTAGAAGAAAAGAGGAATAAGAGACAAAAATCTATTTTTTATTTTATATATATATATATATATATATATATATATATATATATATATATATATATATATATACTTTTTAAGAAAAATACTGTTTGCAAAAGTCTAATAAAAAAAATGGTTTTTGGGATTTTTAGAGAGCTTGAAAGAAAGAGAAGCAGAGAAAACAAAGCAATGCGAGTTTTTATTTTTGATTACAAGTGGGTGATGCTAACAAGGATCATGAGTGTCGAACACAATGAAGTTAGGAAAAACACATGCTGTAGTTATATAACACATGCACAAATCGACACATCACATTTTAATGCAACTTGGTTATCAAGGCAATGGTTAATCACATTTTGATGCTGTATGGTTATCTGGAGCATTTTTTATATGAATAGTAACTTTGTTACTGAAAAATGTGGATCTTTAACATTGATTAGAAAAGTGCTTATATTTTTTAACAAAACCAGATGGTTATTGGTCTTGTACATTTAATAGTTAGGAGTTTTGTCTATGGCGGCACAAAAACAAAGAGCAAATCTGGGACTAGACCTGAGTCAGCAATGGAATTTGAACATCCGACAGGTGAGAAACCTCGTTTGGGGATCGACTGATGAGCCATTCTGATTATGCACACACTTGTATTAAGTTGGATGTTGGATTTGTTCAATGAATATAGCTTTTGGGCTGCAAGCTTGAGACAACGATTTCTACAATTTATTCGGTTTGACTTGAGTTAATTTATATCCAGGTTGGGGGAGTTGAGACTGTTACTCTTGGAGATGATGAAGCCCATGCTAGAGGTTGTCAGAAAAGCATTCTTGAGAGAAAAGCTCTTCTAACCTTCCATTTTCTGATTGAAATGAGGGAAAGGAAATATTGGGTCATGCATCGGGTACGCCAACAATTGGGACCACAATTTGGATGGCCTGGAGTGACATCCATTCATGCCGCATGTAGGCTAGATCAGTCTTCTCCACCATTTGAAGCAAATGGTGGAAAATACAGTTGTGTAGACCATAAAGAAAACATGCCTTCAAACTTTGATATTCTCAGCATCTATGTACTCTATTTACATTTCATTCATTTGCACTCTATTTATGAAATATTAGCTCCAGATATAGGTCTTTTCCTATCTAAAAGTAAAAGAACTCATGTTATATGTTTGTCATTGGCTCATTGCACACATTTGTTCAAAATATTTCAAGACATGATCATGGGTGATAATCCTTGCATCTTATATGATTCTTTTAATCTATGCATCTTATATTATTCTTTTATTCTATGCAGACTGAAAGGAGTGTTGATATGTTGCTCCATGGTAAAAAGCACTTGGTTGAGGTAATGATATCAAAACCTTTGTACCCAGCACTACTTTAAGCATTTACTTTAAACATATGGCTAGAATAGGCTTTTGACAAATTGTTTGAAAACTAGGAATGTAGATTCACCTTGGTTGACGGATGAGTCAAAACTTGATCATGGGTATAAGTGAAGGTACAATTACTAATTGTTATATTGGTTCCCATTAATAAGGAGATTGATAAATCATAAACATGCCTTAAACACGTAAGGTTGTCCCTGAACAAATTTCTCAGGCCAACATCACATTTTTGCCTTATTTTCTATGGCCTTCATCAAATTGATGCGTAAGTCGGAATATGATGAAATATATTACATAACAGGTGTATATTAGGAAGGATATGATCAAATATATTGTAACAGGTGTATATCAGGTCTATATCAAGAATTTTGTGCTGGAATAAAAAAAAAGAAAAAAAAAAGAGACTTTTACCTACGAAAATTGTCGTAGGTAAAAGTTCTGTAAGTATTTTCATCTACGAAACTATTCGTAGGTATAAGTTTTGTAAGTATTTTTACCTCTAATTTTATTCATAGTTAAAAGTTCTATAAATATTTTTTGCTACAAAACAATTCGTAGGTATATGTTTTGTAAATATTTTTATCCACGGAAATATTCGTACGTAAAAGTTTTGTAAAATTTTTAGCTATGAAAATGTTCGTAGGTAAAAGTTTTCTAAGTATTTTTAACTACGAATATATTCGGGGGTAAAAGTGTTGTAATACTTTTTAGCTACGAAAATCTTGGTAGGGAAAAGTTTTGTAAATATTTTTAGCTACGAAAATATTCGTAGGTAAAAGTTTTGTAATAAATTTTCCCTACAAAAAATTTGTAGGTAAAAGTGTTGTAAATATTTTTAGCTACGAAAATATTCGTAGGTACAAGTCTTGTAAATATTTTAATATATTCGTGGGTAAAAGTCTTGTAATACTTTTTAGCTACGAAAATCTTAGTAGGGAAAAGTTTTGTAAATATTTTTAGCTACGGAAATATTCGTAGGTAAAAGTTTTGTAATAATTTTTGCCTATGAAAAATTTGTAGGTTTTTTCGTTAGTAAAAGTTTTTCCCCTCGGTCTTTTAGCGACGAATTTACCGACAAAAATTTTCGTCGGTAAAACTTTTTGCCTACGAAAAAAAGGCTTTTAGCGATGAAAATTTTTGTCGATAAAAGTGGCTTTTCTTATAGTGATACCAGGCTTGCCGCAGTTTCAGTTTGTCGCCGAGACTAGAGGAGAGCCGTTATCTTGTTTGATGTCCTGTGCAGTCGAGGAGCCCGTTGCCTTGTGTAGCGATCAGTTGCCAGTGGTCTGTGATTTTCCCGATGTGTTTCAGGAGATTCTAGGATTGCCGTCGCGCCGTTATATTGAGTTCCAGATTGATCTTGTGCTTGTTACCGCGCTTATCTCGAAGGCCCCGTACCGTATGGCATCGATAGAGTTGCGTGAGCTGCAGCGACAGTTGGACGAGTTACATGAGTTAGGATTTATTCGTCCGAACACTTCACCTTGAGGAGCACTGGTACTTTTCATCAGGAAGAAGGATGGCTCGTTGAGGCTCTGCGTGGACTACCGCGAGCTCAACTGGGTCACGATTAAGAACAAGTACCCACTCCCGAGGATAGATGATTTGTTTGATCAGCTGCAGGGTGCGCAGTTCTTTTCGAAGATTGAACTGCGTTTTAGTTATCATCAGATTCATGTCCGAGAAGAGGACATCCTGAAGATGGCTTTCAGGACACGTTATGGTCATTTTGAGTTTTAGGTCATGTCCTTCAGACTGACCAATGCACCCGTGGTCTTCATGCAGTTGATGAACAAGGTCTTTTGTCCATATCTCGATCAATTTGTTGTGGTCTTGATCGATGACATTCTGATATATTCGAGGACCCGTGAGGACCATATGCAATATCTGGAGATCACTTTGCAGACCCTCCATGCCCACCAGCTGTATGTGAAGCTGGAGAAGTGCGAGCTCTAGCAGGAAGAGGTGAGATTCCTCGGTCACGTGGTGACGAGGGAGGGTGTTGTAGTAGACCCCTCGAAGATCGAGGCAGTGCGTCAGTGGGACCAGCCCACGACTGCGTCCAAGACACGTAGTTTCCTTGGTTTAGTGGGATACTATCGACATTTCATTAAAGGCTTCTCTCGTATTGCAGCCCCATTGACCAGGTTGACTCAGAAGGGCACAGATTTTGTTTGGACTGACGCTGTGAGTAGGCATTCATGGAGCTGAAAGACCGTCTGACGTTCGCTCCTGTCCTCACTCTTCCCTCTGGGAGTAATGGATTTATTGTATTTACCGATGCCTCACGTATTGGTTTAGGTGCTATCCTGATGCAGCATGGCAGGCTTGTAGCCTTCGCGTCTCGTCAGCTCAAGGTCCATGAGCTGAACTACCCTACGCACGATTTGGAGCTAGCAATAGTCGTCTTCGCACTGAAGGTGTGGAGACACTATCTCTATGGGGTCAGGTTTGAGCTCTTCTCTGACCACAAGAGTTTGAAGTATCTATTCTCTTAGTCCGAGCTGAACATGAGACAGAGACGCTGGATGGAGCTTCTAAAGGACTATGATTTTGACCTCCAGTACCACCCAGGTAAGGTAAATGTGATGACAGATGCCCTCAGCCGTCAGCCACGAGGCCTGGTGGCACACATGATGATTCAGGAGTGGAGGATGCTCGAGGATATAACAGAGTATGAATTTGATTTTGGTCTGCAGTCTTCTATCGTTCAGCTATCAAGCTTGTCGATTCAACCCTCTCTTATCGCAAGGGTGATCGAGGCTAGACAGACAGATGAGTCATTACAGGATTATCGAGCAGAGGCAGTATCTGAGAGTTAGACAGATTGGCAGATTGGTGCTGATGGTGGACTTCGCTTTAGAGGCCGATTATGTGTCCCAGATATTCCTGAGTTGCGCAGAGACCTTATGACCGAGGTACGTCGATCGTTATTTTCTATCCACCCTAGCTTGACGAAGATGTATCATGATATGAGGAGACAATATTTTTAGGCGGGGATGAAGCACCAGATTGCCAATTTTGAGGCCGAGTGTGACACGTGCCAGCATGTCAAGGCCGATCATTAGAGACCCCCTGATCTATTGCAGCCATTGAGTGTCCCGACGTGGAAGTGGGAGTACGTATCTACCGATTTTATCATGGGTTTGCCGAGGACTCAGCGCGGTTATGACACCATCTAGGTTATCATGGATCGTCTGATGAAGTCGGCACATTTCCTTGCGATTCGTGCGACTTGGCCTTTGGAGCGGCTTACGAGGTTATTCATTGAGGAGATTGTGAGACTGCACGGCGTTCCAGCCTCGATCATTTCTGACCTAGACCTGAGGTTCACGTCTCAGTTTTAGAGGAGCTTTCAGAGAGTGATGGGCACTGATTTGCAGCTCAGCACGACGTATCACCCGCAGACCGATGGCCAGACAAAGAGGGTCAATCAGATCCTTAAGGACATGCTTCGGGCCTGCGTGATTGACTTTAGGAGTAGTTGGGATGAGCATCTACGATTAGCTGAGTTTGCATACAACAACAACTATCAGGCGACCATTGGCATGGCTCTTTTTGAGGCATTATATGGCAAATCATGCATATCTCTGAGTTGTTGGACCAAGGTTGGAGAGTGGCGTCTCCTAGGTCCCTAGCTTGTGCAGTAGATGTCAAAGGTTATCGATATCATCAGGTAGAGGATGCGTACAGCTCAGAGCTGACAGAAGAGTTTTGCTGATCGCCGGCGCCATCCCTTAGAGTTTGATGCAGGGGACCATGTGTATCTCAAGGTCTCACCCATGAAGGGCGTAGATCGATTTAGAGTGAAGGGCAAGCTTGCCGCGAGATTCATAGGACCTTTCGAGATCACTAAGCGCATTAGCGTTGTGGCCTATCTGCTTGCCTTACCATCTCAGTTATCTGGCGTCCACAACATTTTTCACGTCTCTATGCTGAGGAAGTGTGTGTCAGACATAGTTCCTGTTATTGATTGGTAGCCGTTGGAGGTTCGATGAGACTCTTCTTACATTAAGCAGCCAGTTCATATCCTTGATCGGAAGGAGCAGGTCCTTCGAACCAAGGTCATTCCCTTGGTGAAAGTTCAGTGGGGTCACCATGCTGTTGATGAGGCATCTTCGGAGCGTGAGGACGAGATTCAACAGTGCTATTCCCATCTCTTTGATGATTGATTATATGATGTGTAAGGCCCGTATCCTAGTCCGTACTGTTCAGTCAATTCTCGCGATCCTTCCTGTCGAATTCCGGCAACCTACGACCTATAATCAACGTTTACGTATGACCCTAAGTCGTATCCCGTAGATTTGAATCGGCTTAATCCGAGACTTATACCATTGCGACTGCACCATCATAGTGGTTCCAACGCCTCGTCTTACATACCGATCCGATACCCAGGCCAGGAGATGTGGGCCTGCGTTCGGTTCGAGGAAAACGTCGCGCGTTATAAAACCCAAGAGAATCTCTAAATTATGTCACCTCAATCCATCAATCAATCCCATCAAGGGTCAAGTACATGTCAAGTACACATCACCTCTCACCCTTCCCCAAGCAACCCCTAAAGTCAAAAGTTTCTAACAAACCCATACCTTTCTTACACTAAAAACCCCAAAAGTCAAAAAGCTCTTACACCGATCACTCACCACATCCATCACCCATCTCTCTCTCTCTCTCTCTCTCTCTCTCTCTCTCTCTCTTTACAACCCCCTCTCTCTCTCATTCTCAAACCACTTTCCCAAGCAACCAAAATACCACACGTCCCAAGCTCTCCCAAACCTCCAAGAGAGCTTTATGTGTGGCCCACTTCCTAACTCCCTCATCTCCCATCTCAACCATCCAAACTTCATCTCTTCCGTTAGGATCGAAGCTAAGGACCAAAGGAAGCCTAAGGAGTAAGAAGAAGAAGATGGTGGGTGATCTAAGACCCACATTCTTCTCTTTTTGTATTTTCCTTTTTGAGATTTAAGGGCCCACTTGTTGTGGGACCCACTTGATGGATGTATTGATTAAGGGAGGGCCCAATAATGGCGGGGTCCCTCTCCTACACTTCTCTCTCTCTCTCTCTCCCTTTTTTTGTGTATGATGGCTTATGGCCCACTTTGATGCATGACCTTATCCACGCCGCCCATTGATGTGGACCCCAGTGTTTACGTAAGTGGAACATGCACTGTCCAGTAGCAGTTGCTGCTAGACATGGGTAAAACACAAATATCAGGCTGATCTAAACATGTGGGCAATGTGGGACCCACCTTGATGAGGCGTATGCCCACACCGTCCGTTAGTGGGGTATGGATAACAGTGAAGCGTTAACTGACGTGGGGGTGTAGTAACAGTGAAGTGTGGAGTGACATTGGGTGTGCTAACAGTGAAGTGTTAACTGATGGTGGAGGTGTACTGACAGTGGGTGTGCTAACCGTGGAGTGGGTGCTGACGATGGGGTCCATGGGACCCATCCACGCTGTCCATCCATTAGATAGGCCATATCGTGATGCGTGTTGGTCTCCACCATCCCTAGATGGTGGGATCCACCCCACCTATGGGGCCCTCCTTGATGCATGTATCCACACCTAGATCCAAAGCTCAAATGGCAGGCTGAGTGAAAGGTACCTCGTTTCAACGCTGAGGTCCTGGCATTGATTGCCTTGTACGGTGGCTAACATAGAGGTGTGGACTGACGGTGGGGTCCATGGGACCCACCCACGTTGTCCATCCATTTAGGTGGGCCACCCCACTATGTACGTGTTATCCAAATCATCCACCATTCCTGGTCGGTGGGACGCACCCCACATGTGAGCTACCTTGATGTATGTGTATGTCTAGGCCGTCTAGGGCCTGGACGTTGCAAGTTATTAATATAATGTTAATATATTATATTATATCATTTTAATATATAATATGATATGTTATATATTATAATATGATATGTTATATATTTTAATAAAATATAATATTTATATATATATGCGATAGATATATACATCCATGAGGGTGGGCCCTACGGGGGACCCACCTCTACTTTTCTCAAAGGCATCTTTTCTTAAAGGCAGCGAAGCTGCATGTACGACAGCTATATGGCTGCCCTTTTAGACGTCAGCCGGTCTACGGGCCCAGCTGCTGTACACAGCAGCAAGTTCCGTGGGACCCACCTATTCTATCAATGCCGTCTGTCTGTGGGACCCATCATGATGCATGTGTTGTATACAAACTGTCCAATCATTGGAGATATCATTTTATGGCATGAACAAAAGAGTGGGTTAGATCTAAAGTCCAAGTGGACCCCACCATTTAAATAGTGGACAGTGACATCCACCGTTCAAACTCTTAAGGGCCATGGTAGTTTCCAATTAAGTTGGTAATTATTTTCATTTCATCTATCTCCTTGATAACTTATGAATATGTTGGATCTCAAATACATAAGGGTGAGCCAAATTTGATATACATTCGGCCCATTGATTCGACCCATTTAATTTGGCCCATTTGATCGGCCCACTTGAATCAGCCCATTTGAATCGGGCCATTCGAATCGACCCATTTAATTTAGCCCATTTAATCAGCTCACTTAAATCGGCTCATTTAATTTGGCCCATTCGAATCAGCCCATTCGAATCGGCCCATTTGAATCGGCCCACTCAATCGACTCGATGCGATGTATGTGAGGCCCATGAGCGAGGCCTAATGTGATGTATGTGTGGCTGTTACATTATGTATGAATTCCCTATGTAGGCCACTCCTTGGGAGCAATGTTGGTTAGATGTCCACATTGAGGGGCAATGATGGTTAGACGTCCTCATTGTGACCTTCCCTTAGGCCTTGTTAGGCCCATTCTCTTTGTGGGTTAACCGAAATAAGTGGGCCCCATTCACTGTAGACGGATGACTCTATGCTATCGGATTTGATATAATCTATGGACCCCGCTTTGTTTATCTGCTGATTATCGGTGCCGATTATCGAGGCCGATACTGATTATCGACCTTGATTATCGGTGCCGATTATCGACCCTGATTACCGGTGCATATTATCGATGCTGATTATCGGTGCCGATTGACGTGACCGATTTACCGATTCCGATTATTGACCGATTCTAATGTCGTGGCCGATTGCCGATTAGCAATTGAGGTTGATTGCTGATTTTTTGTTGACGTGACCGATTTTCCAATTCTGATTATCGATTGATTTCGATTGTCTTGACTAATTTGCCGATTTTGATTGTTGAGGTTGAGTATTGAGGCCAATTTCGAGTATCAATTCCAATTGTTGAGGCTGATTCCGATTGTCGAGGCCCATTGTGATGTATTCGAGGCCCATGGGATGTGGCCCCATATGGTGAGGCCTAACTTAATGTATATTAGGCCCGTGGGAGCGGCCCATTACAATGTATATTAGACATGTGAGATGCAACCCACTTAATGTATATGTGGCCCATGAGTGAGGCCCATCGTGATGTGTATTAAGCTCTTGAGTGAGGCCCATGGTGTTGTATATTTGGCCCTGGTGTGAGGCCAAGTCCACTGTATGTTAGGCTTTATATGGGCCATGCCTTGGGGCAATGTTGGTTAAATGTCCACATTATCGAGGTTGATTGTCGATACTGGTTATTGATACCAATTATGAGTATGTGACCGCATAGCATCATGATACATGCCCATACGCATCATTTGCATGTTTGTTATGAGATGTGGTTGACCATTACATATGTCATTGGGTAGGTTGTTATGAGACTCTCTGATAGGAGAAGGTTATCTCACATGAGCGCACGATATACGCAGGATTGGTGCATGACTGGATTGTATGACTCATGCATCTTATATTGTGTATTGTGATTACTGTACGCCCTAGCGACATCAGGGCCGTTGCCTCCATAGGCATATCGTGAATGGCCAGATGGAACACCGAAAATGTTTGGTTCAGGCATCGGGCTGCCATAGATGGCCTTGGGTGAAAATCCTTAAAACCCTCTTAGTACTAGAGGATGCCCCTACGTCGAGACCGAGTGGATGTACATAAGCGCCCGAGTGTCGAATACAAGGAGGCCGCGTCTCCCATTGTGTCGTGGTCGGTTGGGAGGGGGTGTAGCCTTACCCGCCCTAGGGAGTAGGTATAGCTAGGCTGAGTTTGACCAGCTGGAGGAATGGGTCTACTATCAACGAGCCGGGTAGGTATTGGCAGACTACTGGCCAGATGGATAGTGAGGTCTCTTTGACTTACCCAGTTGTGCGCTTGATGGGGCGGTAGGTGCAATGAGGTGTACTAGACCCTGGCGATGATCCCAAAAAGGAACTGTACTGATATATGGACTTATTGAGTAGGAGATGCATACTTATGCATTCTTTTCATTCACTATTCACTCGAGCTGGTGGTGTGCAACTAATTGTTGTGTACCTTCGCATGGCCAGGATTTCGGTTGGGGGCACGACTAACCTGAGATCAGGAGTTCACCACATTAAGTCTAACAATCCAAATTTAGGTATGGGACTGGTTTGGATAGAAGTCCCTTGTGATGGACCCATAGCCTGCGATACTACGTACTATCATCCCGACTTCACTCCAGCTTGGTCATTTCATTCGCACCGCATATTACATTGCATGTACAATACTTAGCATTTTGGGTTGCCATGTTTCTGCATTGATATGGCCATTAGTACTCATGCCTTGCATCGCATAGCCCTGGTACGACTGATGACACTCGTAGGCTTATCAGTATATTTTCGCTTATTTCAATATTGTATGATTTATGACATTGTATCCTCGGCATCTAATATTTGGCTCGCTTTAACTCATCATTTGCATAATTGATTTGCGTTGTGTACCCTGATATTGTATGACTTATGGACTTGTCAGTACTTCTGCTTACTCTGATATTGCTTTCTTGGCACTTACCTTGTGCACACACTTTCTGTAACGCCCTGAAATTCGGGGGTCGAGCATAACTCAGCTCTCGAGTTTCACAACATCACTTATGCAACATAATTAATGATGAATGTATGTTGACTATATTAGTGCATAAAACATAGAATAGATTAAGCCAAAACACAGATATGATTCAGGGATAAGTGAATAAAGCAAGCGGAAGACTTATAGTAAAATATGTACAAGTGTAAATCCCTGAATTACATATACAATCCAGATCATGTGAAAGTGTTATTTATCAAAATTTAAGTATCAAGTTACATCATTTCAGTCCCCAAAAATAATCCCAGAGATCCCGCGCAACAGACCGAGGCTCGCTAGAACCCGTCTGAAAACTGCATATAGGAGAAGGCAGCCTCGTCGTCATCCAGCTCCCGCTCTGCCTCAGACGTCGCATCCACATCTGCAACATCAGGGCCTAAGACAGAGTCTGGTGGGTGTGTAACACTGCCCCAGAAACGTGGGAGTGAGTGATCAACTCAGTGGAACAATAAGGCACTGGTTAACATGTTATCAGTTCAATCAAACAGTAATGATAAAGCAGGATAAGTAATTAAATCCTAAGTACTCTTGTTAATACAAGTATGAATGCAATATGATGCGTGCCCTCACGCGTACACCCTCAGCGTCTTCATCTTACGTTACGTATGACATCGCCTCAAAGTGCGCCACATCTACAAAGCACATGCAAATGCGGTGCATGGATATGATTACCAAGTTGTTATTAGTCCATTTCACACAACAGGATTGGGAAGCTAAGATACCTTCCTCATATCACCGTCCAAACAGTGATCCATACTAGGGTCGTCAATCCTAGATATCTCATACGATCATATAGTTGAGGTCGTAGCAAAGGGCTCGTCACCAATCAATGCACACCTTTCATGCCCTTACTACCACAGATCGGCTCGTCACCTCCTTGCGGTATCCAGGTATGCTCGAGGTCACTACAAAGGGCTCGTCACCAATCAATGTAGGCCGACAAAAACGAATATAGTGTCCCATACCACCATAATCGGCTCACGAGTTTAGTTGCTCACTGGTCACTACGGGGAGGCTCGTCACCCCAGCGTAGGCCGACAGCTCGACCACGGTGTCCCATACCACCATGTCCAGCTCATGAGTCTTAGCGGATCAAGTACCATAGTTAATAGGATTTCACTAGTAAGTTCGGTACCCTAGATTCAAGCAATAGCGTCCATACAAGGTTAACATACATCGGACAATCGGGTTACTTGACGAACTCGACTAGCACGAGCGCACGTTGAATTGAGCGACATAGAGTGCGCAAACACTCCGCGTGGCCAAACCACTGCCGACAACTCTAATACGACTCGGGTTCGTCTAATACGTCTTACGTGGCGAAAGCAATCTCAACCACGTATATAGGGTCAATTACCGATTTCCTGGACTAAGGCATAGTCCCAAACACCTTACACAACTACAGATATTCATATGGAATGTAAAGCAGTAATGGATCAACAACTCAACTCATGGTACATACACATCTGAAGAATATCAACTTAACATAAATGTAAGCATAGGAGATGCTTGAATTTAAATAACTTGGAATGTAACTGCATAAAGGAAAACATGCGCATCCATAGGAGTATTGAGAATCACTTCTCAACGCCCGCAACAAGTGTAATAAGTTACACTTAGATCATTCATGCATTTCTACAAACACTTAGCATACATGGAACAACATACATGACGCATGTTGAAATACATGCACTTAGACAATTCCTTTTACCAAGGAGTCGTCATACATGCATCTAGCATACATACATGACAAATAATCATGGCAAACACAAGTGCGTATTTTATACGTATACGGTACTTTATAAATACACTTAGAATACACAAATCTCAATATAGCACATGCATATCAGGAAAGCAATGTAAACACAACATATGACATGTGAAATCTCATCCATAGCAAGAATAAATCACTAACTGGGATTGAAAGCCTTGAAAACCATAACCTATACACTTAAAGTCCGCACCTTAAGCGAAGAAAGAACCGCCGAACTGATTTAGACGAGTTGTCTTCGTCAACGGCGCTAGAATACCCTAAAATAAGGATAGAAATGAGATACAACAACACCAAAACTAATCTAAGCTCTAACACAGGTTAGGGTTAGCTTAACTTACCCCAAAGGAACTCAGAATCGTCAGAAGAACGATTCAAAGTGAAGGTTCGAAGATGAAGAAGAACAAGGAAGAATCAAGATGATTCACCAACTTATCTCTCTCACTTTCTCTCTCTCTTCCACTCTCTTTCCAAGCTAGGGTTAGAGAAAATTCGTATGGAAATGAGAGCTAGGGTTTAAGGACTATATATAGGCCTTAAAATGATGGAAATAACTCCAGGGTCAAGGTATACTTAGGTTATAACCAAAGTAAGCCTTTCTCGATCCAACGAAGCACTTCTGGTGGGCCTATAACCACGAAAGGTCGGACTTAAGCTCCTTGACCATGGATCTAGGTCAAGCAGAGATTTCATACCGACCGGCTCTTCAGATCAGCCGTGGCGGACCACACTCAATTCAACGGTCACGGAAACTCGATCAGGTCCACAAGCACTAGGATATGCCTGGGCCAACCATCCTGATCAGAGGGTGAAATTGGGTCAGAATCCAACGGTCAGAATGCTTAAAATCGTCGCACAAGCGACACGACTCAGATTGCAATAAAAGCTTAATAAATTCCAACCGTTCTCACACTCTTCACTCCGAACTCAAGCAAATCGACCTAGAACATCAGATCGACTTGATTTTCGAGGTGAATATCAAGCCCAACTCGGTGACCACAACAGCCTAAGATCATCGCCATCGGACTTTCGACGCGCTGTCCAGGTCCGATCCAGATCTTCCAAAAATTCTCCAGAACAACTGGATTTAGCGATGAATCCCAGATTTCAGAGTAACGTAGCGCTCACTAATCTACACGTTTAGAGCCATGCAGATACAATTTAAAGTGATTGATGCGGATTTCACAAGCAATCGAGTAAAGCGCTAATTACCCCAAAACAACTACTTAAGGAAAGATTAGCACAGAAATTCCAAGGTCGTTACACTTTCATTACACTTTCACCACTCACTAAGCTTTATATAAGCTTATGTACGATAGATGCGTGCAGGTGGCGTCAGGTTGCAACAGCATTGAGCTTAGAGCGTGCAACGGACTTATGGAGCTTTGATTTTTTACATATGTATTTCTCTTTCGGCACTTGGGTTCGGGAACGGGTTTAGGTTTGGGTTTTCAAGTTTAGGTTTAAGTTTAGGCTAGGGACTTGATATTAGGATTAGGTGTAAGTTTAGGTTTAGGTTTAGGGATTTGAGAATAGGTTTGGGTTATAGTTATGGGTTTAGGTTAAGTTATAGGTTACAGCTTTAGGGAAATGAGGAATGGTCAAGGTTTAGGTTTAGGAAATTGGGTTCGGGTTCGGAACCGGGTTTAGGTTTGGGTTTTCAAGTTTAGGTTTAGGTTTAGGCTAGGGAGTTGAGATTAGGATTAGGTGTAGGTTTAGGTTTAGGCATTTGAGAATACATTAAAGGAAAAGGTTTAGGTTTTGGTATTTGATAATAGGTTTAAGTTATAGGTTTAGGTTTAGGGATAGGGACTTGAGAATAGGTTTAGGTTATAGGTTTAGGTTTAGGCATTTGAGAAGCTTTTAAGGTTTAGGTTTAGGTTTAGGTTTAGGGATTTGAGAATAGGTTTGGGTTATAAGTTTAGGTTTAAGTTTAGGGATTTGAGAATAGTTTTAGGTTATATGTTTAGGTTTAGGTTTAGGTGAAGGTTATTGGTTTAGGCTAGGTTAAGTTATAGGTTTTTGGTTAAGGTTTAGGTTATAGTTATAGGTTTTGGGATTTGAGGATAGGTTTAGGTTAGGTTATAGGTTATAGCTTTAGGGAATTGAGAATAGGTCAAGGTTTAGGTTTAGGAAATCGGATTTGAGAATAGGTTTGGGTTATAGGTTATAGGTTAAGGTTTTGGGTCATAGGTTTTGGTTTAGGTTAAGGTTATAGGTATAGGTTAAGGTTTAGGTTTAAGTTATAAGATATAGGTTTAGGGAATTGAGAATAAGTTAAGGTTTAGATTTAGGTTTTGGATTTAGGTTTAGGTTTTAGGTTTTAAGTTAAGGTTTAGGTTTAGGTTAAGATTGAGGTTTAGGTTATAGGTTAAGGTTTTAGGTCATAGGTTTTGGTTTAGGTTAAGGGTATGGTCCCTGCAAAGCAAATATAGATATAAACAAGGCCATCCGACATAAATGCCAGGCCCCTTCCAATGCTGTCCATAAAAAATGGACAGCTTCATCATGATCATAATAGCGGTTCCCTCTTTCCAGGGAACCCGCTCTTCCGAATAGCTCCGACGCACATCCGGGTCTACTCCATTAATTTCGATCAAATATATAAACACGGTCTGTCCAAATGGCCAGGCCCCTCCAATGTTGTCCATAGGAAATGGACAACCATCATGGTCATAACAGCGATTCCCACCTTCCATGGTCACCCGCTCTTCCGGATAGCTCCGACGCACATCCGGGTCTGCTCCATTAATTTTGAGCAAATACATAAACACGGCCTGTCCAAATGGCCAGGCCACTCCAATAGTTTAGGCTTTCTTTACCTTCCATTGGATGCTTTCAAGGTGCAGATGGCCATTGAAACACACATACATCTTGGGAATTGCTTCTCAAAACCGCAGACTGGTTTTGTTTTGAAACTCGTTCATCTCACCTAAAAACCTGTCACATAATGAATCACTGTAACCACAATGATAACTATTGTCTATGCACTATAATGAACAAATTATTATTATTATTATAGATATCTGTAATTACAACATGGATGTTGGAGTCACTTATGAATGGGTAGAATGGCATATAAAGATTATAATCGACCTTAGAAATATAAATGCCATTATAGATAATTGTAATTACAACATGGATGTTGTGTGTGTCTATTTCATATGCACCTCAACATATATGTCTGTGTGCATGTGCAGGTGTGTGTGTCCATATATATATATATATATATATATATATATATATATATATATATATATATATATATTGTATTAGAGAAGGGAAGGGATTATTTAAATCATTAACAAAAGAAATATATGAATATTAAAAGATGTTGACTTCTTCATAAAATGCTCAGGCCTATAAAGAAATGGAACCAATGTCACCCATGAACATCTACTATATAGAATTTCTTAAGGGCCATAGAAGTTTTGGATCAAGCTTATTTTAATGTTTCCCCTTTGCCCATGCCCGTATGATCTTATGAATAGGTTGCATGACAACTAACCATCTGCTAAAGGTTCATATAAAACCTCTATTTTAAGGAATGGCTAGAGGTTGGTGCTCTGTGGACCCCAACATGAAGTATATGTCCCATCCATGCTTTCCATACATTTTTTCAGATAATTTTATACTATGAACCCAAAACTGAGGTAGATCAAATTCTCAAGTTGGTCACACAGTGTTGATTGAAATCTCACCATTAAAAACTTCTTGCATTGATATTTTTACTTTTCTATAACCAGACCTTTTTTTCTGGTTATAGAAAAGTAAGTAGACCTTTCTTCTGACTATAGAAAGTTGACCTCTCTTAAGCCTTTGACTTATAAATGGTGAGGAAAGTCTGGGGGTTTCTTCTTTAAGTTACTCAACGTTCATGGTCATTACAAAGTAGATTGTGGATCTTTTAAATGGTGGATTGTAGGGTCCTTCCAATTGAGTCGGTGAGTTGTATGGAGGTTGCTCCCTTTAGCTTGTATGTGGGGAATATGGAAAGAAGAAAGTAGGTGAGCTTTCTTGTAATATCTTGTCATTGATATTTGTAGTGAAGGAAAGAATTGAACACTTCATCATAAGTTAAGACTGGTACTGAAGCTTTTAAGGCACCAATGCCTCAATATGGGGTGGTGGTTGGAACTTGGTCAGTTTTTAATTATGTCAAGCATTGGGAGAAGATTGACCTTTTGGTGCCTAGGCTTGTGAAAATTGAATATGGAAGTTCAAGGGGGAATCTTGGTGGCTTGGTAGTTGGCGGTGTCATTAGAGAAGAAGCTTGTTGGGTTGGTGCAGCTTCTTTCAATCTACTAAGCTACTCACGCAATCTTGCCTATGGGTAATTGTGCAAGCATCAATTGGAATATCTAGGTCGCCAAGCTTGATCCCTTTTTTTAGTTGAACGCAAACCATTGACGTATTTCATTTACTGACAATTAATTCTTAGTCAACATATTCAAAGGGTAGGATTGCTCCATCAAGGCAAATTTTGGGGTATAGTCCATACACGAGCATGCGCAACAACCCAACAGCCTAGATGGCTAAACTGTGGTAATGGGTTCACCATTACAAACCAAAAACCCATATTGTGCATATCCTTGTACAGGGATCATACAATTAGTGAAAATCCACACCCTACAACACTTAAAGAGTAGATCCTAACATGTTGATTGAGCCGGCAGTGAACACCCCAGACTGGCAAAGACCAGGGTTCAAGTCACACTGATGTACCAGTTGCAGTCCTGCCCAAAATGACTATGTAATCCACCAAGAAAAAGCGTAGAGATTTGAAAATGAGCTTGATCAGGAATTCAGGTCTTGAAATCAAATAAAACAAGCTGCCTCAATGAAAATTAACACATTGAGCACAAAATGCATGGAGAAATGCAAGCCATTCCACCACACATGCCACCATAGAACACGTCTCAAAGACCCCATCAATTCATCAGGTGGAGTCAACTGTAAACATACCCTTGCCCAAAAGATCAGGTGGGCCACATACGTATGAGAAAAATGACAACGACCCGCCAAATGAGTGGAAATCTCGATTTTGTGGTCACGGAGCCGCAAACCCCCCGGTGGCACCCCAACCCCACTAGATGAGTGGCCCATATCAGGCAACAAGTGTGCCAAGATGGCACACGTGACAAGATCGCATCGGCATTTACGAAATGAAATTTCTATATTTTGACATGATTCAACTACCGCAAGAGAAAAACGAACTACATGGATTAAAATTCAAGAAATCAAGGGGAGAGAGAGAGAGAGAGAGAGAGAGAGAGAGAGAGAGATAGAGATTTTCGAAGAGAAGCTTACGAGGTTTTGAAGGAGCCGGAAGCGGCTGCGGAGCTGGTAGTGGCTGCGGCATTTTCACAGCTTCCACCATCTGGAAATCTCTGTGAAAGAGAGAGAGAGAGAGACCGTATAGCCTAGGGTTTGGTTTGGAAGAAGGCCAGGAGTCGCATTGACTCAGGCAGCGCTAATATTGGATGGAAATTGGATTGCGTACTAAGTTACTCAGTACGCTCTTATCGTACAGAGTAAACTCGGTTGGGCTCACCGAGAATGCATGTGGTTTATCCATGCCGTCTATTCGTTTTTTCAGATCATTTTAGGGGTTCAACCCAAAATTGATACATATACAAAGCTCAAGTGGATCATACCACAGGAAAAAGTGAAAGTATTGATTTCCACCATTGAAAACTTTCTAAGGCCCCCAGTGATGTTTATTTGACATCCAACCTATTCATGATATCAGACAGACATGGATGAAGGGAAAAAACAAACATTAGCTTAATCTAAAACTTCGGTTGCCCCCAAGAATTTTCAACTGTAGATGTTCAATTCACACTGTTTTCGATGGTGTGATCCAATTGAGATTTTTATATACTCTATTTTTGGTAGAAAGCCCTAAAATAATGTGTTAAAATAGATGGATGGAGTGGATACAATGCATAAATGACAGTGGGGCGCACAGAGTTTACTCAGTAAGCTTGACGTACTGAGTTACTCAGTACGCAACCCGCTTCTTATTGGATGGAGGGCGATAAACCTAATCCTCGGGCCGAGGACAATACTATCACGTAAAACATTTGATCCTCTACCGGAGGAGGCAGGTTTAGGGCTGTCAATGGGCCGAGTTAGGGCTGGGTCGAGCTCTGTCCAAGCTTAAGCCCGGCCTGTAATTTTGAACCTAAGCCATGCTCGTGATAAGCCAAAATATTCTAGACCGAGTACAGCCCAGGACATATACACAAAGCTCAACCCAAGTCCGAGCAGGGTAAGTTACAAAAGCCTATCTTGTTATACAAAGCAGATGCAAATAATGGTGAAAACGTTGATGTACTTGTCTGCATGCTTCTACTGCTGCTACTGCACTCACTCCCTCCCTTCAGTCTTCCCTATTCAACCGTGGACGACAAATCACATACCCCATATGGAGCTGCTGTTGTTGCTTCTACAATATTAGAAACCCCATGTGTGGGGACTGTCATGGGATGGTTGATGTTGCAGGGAGAGGGAGATCGAGAGAGGGAGGGAGAGTGAGAGGGAGATCGAGAGAGAGGGTTGAGATCGGGAGAGGGAGATCGAGGGAGAGGGTTGAGATTGAAGGAGAGGGAGATTGAGAGAGGGAGAGGGAGATCGGGAGAGGGAGATCGAAAGAGAGGGAGATCGAGAGAGGGAGGGAGAGTGAGAGGGAGATCGAGAGAGAGGGTTGAGATCGGGAGAGGGAGATCGAGGGAGAGGGTTGAGATTGAAGGAGAGGGAGATTGAGAGAGGGAGAGGGAGATCGGGAGAGGGAGATCGAAAGAGAGGGAGATGGAGCTCGCGTTTGGGCATTTTGGGCATTTTGGAGGGATTAGGGCGTTTTGGCGACGGAAATAATCCAGTAGTCTGCAGGATATTTATATAAATGTGACTCTCAAGCCATGTGCGTGTATATGAGGCGCGCACCCATGGCGCTGGTACCACCGTAACTAACCTTGCAACTGTTTTGGGCCCCATGCCATGGATTGACTTGATTTTTAAGCCGCAGGCCCACCATGGAATGGTGCATCTGACTGATGGGGTACATGTTCGACACCCATCACGGTGGGGCCCACACAGCTTGACCGTATGGAACCTTTTCAAATAATATATATATATATATATATATATATATATATATATATATATGTATGCAGTGATCCCGACCTTATTTGAAACCATATAAAATACTACTAAAAAATAAGAAATGTCCAAATACATTTGTCAAGAAAATTTCCTTATGATTTAAACAAGGATTAGTGTAACCTTATAGAAACACAAACACAACTTTATCATGCTCTCTTATGCTCCTACAAACATCTATTGCACAAACTCGTCGATACAAATGAAATACAAATCATCATTTAAGCCATATCCCAACTAATTGGGGTGAGCTCGACCATGTAAATAATCTTATCTATCTCAAACCCGACTTAAAAGCTTAGATCCAATGATTCGATAAGTGCACAAAGCCAATTGGATTTAGGTCCAGGTCTTCAAAAATAAGATCCGGACCTAAAAGGACTTGGACCTGACAAGATCAGGTCTTCTCTCTGGTTTTGCATAGTAGAGATTTGGCATAAAATCTATTGGTGAAAAGCTTTTTATCTCTTAACATGCTCATCTATATATAAAAAAATTTTAAAATATTTTATAATAAAACATCATGGTGATCCCCGGGAAGATTGCAATGGTTAATGTATTTGTTCTCACTGTTTCCCCATAGTATGGCCCACTTAGACAATGGATCTATCTCATTTTTTAAATCTCATTCTATCATAGTTCGGAGAAAATGATGGACGAAGTAGATTTTACACTGTTATCGTAGTTAGCGCACAACAATTCATATCATATTGTGTTTTCTCTTCATTCATATCTTTTTGATATTATAAACATGAGGGATGTCAAATAAACATTATTATGCGCCCAAGGAAGGTATCAACGGTGGAAATCATTATTCCACACTATTTTGTGTCGCATGGTCCACTTGAGTTTTATATTTATCGAAAATTTGGAGTTAACCCACACTGTTCCTCCATTTTTTAAGATCGTTTTAGAGAACTATTTAAAAAATGATTCATATCCAAATATTAATTAAATGAACAACACCACATAAAAGAGAACAAATTGGCCACTCCCCCTGACACCATCCACTGGCTTGTGGTTAGTACTCTGTGGGCCACACCATGATGTATGTATTTAATCCATGCCGTCCATCTATTTTTATAGATCATTTTATGATATAAGAGAAAAAATGAGGTATATCTAAATCTCAAGTGGACCACATTACAAGAAAAAGTGTTGGATGAACGTTGACCATTAAAAACGTTATGGGGGCCGTAAAAGTTTTAGATCAAGCTGATATTTATAGTTTCCCTTCATCCGGGTCTTTATGACCTAATCAACATATTAGATTTCAAATAAACAATACAGTGGGCCTTAGGAGGATTTTAATAGTGGATATCCAATCATTATTGATTTCCTGTGGTGTGGTCCACCTGTGACTTATATACCTATCAATTTTTCTATGAAGCCCTAAAATGATCTCTAAAAATAGATGAACAGAATGGATGACACACATACATCATGGTGGGGCCCACAGAGCACCCTCCACCAGTAGCCAATCCGTCTCCCAAATTTGGGCGCGCGCTCAAAACAGAGCCGCGCCCAAAGAGAGGTATTTCACTCTCTCTCTCTCTCTCTCTCTCGCTTTTATTTTGCCTCGTAGCAAATATCGGGGTCTTAGATCGTAATTTCTGCTCTTGTCCAATAGCGATCTTTCTCGCAACTATCTCAATGGATCGATCCCTGCAGCATGGGCTTCCCTTCCTCTCACCGATTTGTAAGTCCTCTTCCATAATTGCATCTGGAATCTTCTATAACTAATCTACAAAACCCTCTCTTCCTCTCTCACTCTCTGAGGGACATACCCGAAAAATTGTTTGAACATTGTAGGTCGCTTTTGGGAAATCACATTTCTAGAACAATTCCAAAGGAGCTAGGAAACATCATGACACTCAAGTCACTGTATGTGATTCACAACTTTCATTTGATTAGGCAGATGAATTGCGTTTAGCTACTATTATTCATGCAATTCGTGAGTTTGCAGAGTCATTGAAGTTAACGAGGTCGAAGGACCTCTTCCTCCAGAGCTTGGTAATTTGCGCAGCTTGGAGAGATTGTAAGATTCTCTGTTTTGCCACTGCAATTTTTATTTTTTTATTTTTCAAATAGTGACCTAATTCTCATTTCATAGTTATCTTTCAGGGAATTCATATCTTTACTCATCTTGATTGATATTTTCCATTAGCATCTTTTCTTTCTACTTTTGGTAATTCAGGAGTACAAATTTGTACTGTTGTATCACCAATGTTGAAAGAAGGTTGCCATTATCAATCAGGGCAGGTGCAAATAGTGTCACCCTTATCTTTATTACATTTGAGCAGCTGCTAAGATTTGTGACCTGAATTGAGAATCTCTAAAATTTAAATGTTATTTATTTATTTATTAGTTCTGGTTGCCTCCTATGTCCTAATTAAACAGAAAATGTGATTAATGTGTAAATATACGCTGGCCATTGTTAGGTTACATTGGTGAACAGAATGGCTGAGGGTCAACCAATTGCGAAGTGTTTATGCTATTCAACACTATCAGTTGCCGGTCAATATGTGGTGTTGAGAGGACTCCACGACGATTTTAAGGAGTGGAATGCCCTGCTGGGTCCACACCGCGTAGCAGGTGTGGGCCTCACTTATCACCACCATCTGATAATGATCAGTTGGTAGTGATTGGCATACAGCCTATGGTGATAATAAACAATAGGTGTTTTTTTTAAAAAAAAAAAAAAACTTTTTTCCTAACATAATCCAATATATTACTGGTGCAGCCTTGCTTGTTCGAATAACTTGACAGGAGAAATACCTATTACCTTCGGCAACTTGAGAAACTTGACGGACTTGTATATCAATTCTTCACTAGTCACTGGGGTTGTCTTTTCCATTTAGAAATTATAACTTATTAAACTCCATTCATATTATTTCTGTAAGATCCCTGATTTCATCGGGAACTGGACACGACTCAAGAGGCCGTAAGAACTTTATTTGATATGTTTTCAATGTAAATTGCTTCTTGCTTCTATATGAGAACATCTATATGAACCATGATTCTAAACCACTGCAGGCATATGCAAGGCACATCTATGACGGGACCTATTCCTTCCAACATCTCTTTCTTGGTGAATCTAACTGAACTGTGAGGGCACATTCCATGTTCTTTTCTTGCTGCTTTATTACTTAGAATTTTCTTGGATTCATACCCAGCCTTGGAAGTGGTATGAAATGAATTACTTTATTGAATCCAATATATTTTGATTTTCAGGAGGATATCTGATTTGAATGGATCGAGCATGCCTTTCCCTGCATTGGGGGATATGACCAAAATGCAGAAATTGTGAGTTGAATGGATATACCCCTGATGGCATAAATATATCATTGTTCGTTACTTCTTTTGTTTCTAGTCTATATCCATTATATTATGAACTTACGTTTTGTGTTTGCTCTAATATAATAAGATGTCAATTTTAGATTTCTTCTCTTCCTCTCTATGCTTGAAAGAATGGGATTTTGGTTCAAATGCATAAGATGGACATTGAAATCATTGGTCTTCTTTGATTTTTTTTCTTTACCATTTCTTCTGTAAAGTGCTTCTAAGTTGTTTGAACTGATGCAGGTAAGAAGTTCTGGAATGTGTTTCATCTGCAGCCTATGCGTGATCAGAAGGTACAATTCCAAAAAAATATCATCTAATTTCACATTATTTCCATTGCTTTATGATTATACAATTCCAAAAAATGAGAACCAGAGGTTAACAGTACACAGACTGTTGAAATTGATGTTTTACCAATAGATCACTACTATGATGCCTTAGGAGGGCCTGAATTGGATACTCTCAGGGTACATGGACTTTTGTTTTTTTGTTTTTTTGCTACTGTTGTTGTGCTCCATTTACTTCGTTCAGCTGACAGGATATCGTCTCTATAATTATAAATGTTGTTTCAAAGCAAGCGTGGAGTGCTACTAATTTGGAGAGATCCGACATAAATAAAGTCTTCTATTGATACGAGAGCATAATCAAGTTCTCAAATCTGCATTTGATTGATAATTATCTTAATGGCATTAGTGCTAACATGGAATGCATATGCAAAGTTAGTTATTTATGTGCAAAAAAAAAGAAAAAAAAAGAAAAGAGAATGTGGTCCCGACCCAATTGAGGAAGTTATGCCCAAAGTGTAGTTAGCATAGTGTCCTAGTGGGAATCAGAAGTTTAACTGGTAATGGTATCATCTCTCCTTGATAAGGGCAATAGTAATGGATAGATGATTGAAAGGAGAAATGAAGTCAACCATATAGGGTACGTTCAATTTATTTGGGTGCATTTTCAGTTAAACTGATACCTTTTTATTATTATTATTTTTCATTTTCTTCAGATACTGAATCTGCTAAGGCATTTAGAAGACAACTGAAAGAGACAATCTACTCAGTGCTGTTTGATATGAATGTTCCTGCTGTTTGTAGAAGAAGTGCAAGCATGGCAGTGAGACCACTTCTCATCACATTATTGCTGAAGTGTGCAACATTCGCAGGAAGACAAATAAATCTTCTTAAAAAAAGGTGAAAGAGCGTGCTTCTTTCTCCCAAAGCAATTTATAACCTCTTGACAAGAGTGCATGATCTCATCCATGCTCCGCTCGAGTACTTCAAGCGCATCTTATCAAGGTGAATGTGGCCAACAAGGCCTGTATCCGCTTCTGAACTTTCAGGTATTTGTCGATGCCTTTAAAGCGACTTTTTTCAAACGATTCTGAACTAAATATGCTGCATTCTCCTTGCAATGCATTTTCCCATAGAAGCACTCATTCAAATATAGAATAACTCTCCGATCTATAATATCATTCTTGAAGTTAACTTTGCACAAAAGTATTTCCTTCATCGACTCCCATGAAGAGTTGTTGCTCTGAGAAGAATCAAGAACTGCTTTATATGCAGGATTTGATACTGCAGTAGCAGCTAATACACCAACTGGTTCACCAGCAAGAGACCTGCCAGGACTATTTTTGTCCACTGTCCATACTCAAATTGAATTATAGAATTGTTGCAGAGGTTTCTCACTGTCCCATCATAACAGATAACGACATCTCTAAGTGTGGCCATTAGATTTTTAAACAAAGTTCTGGAAGAACGGATCAACACTTCCCTGGATGATATGGAATGGACCAACTCTTCATAGGGGGTTAGACCTTGAAAAAAGGAGCTCTTAACTAACCCAAATGCCTTAGAAGGATAGTCAACACCATTAATAGAATACTTATTTTGGAAGTGGAAACTCATATCACCATTAACAGAATACTTATTTTGGAAGTGGAAACTCATATCCTCAACCAAACGCCTTGAATAAAACTTCCCTTGGTCATAAAGTTGAAGCCCCAAAAAGCCAAGTTGTTAAACAACCTTACTGATAGCTGAATCATTTTTAGAATCTATCAAATTACCCAAAGCAGATAACTTTAGAATACGAGTCACGATTGGCAGTTTTATAGTTTTCAGGTAGCTTTCCACTAACAACTCTACAAGTTCATTGTAATTTGATCTCAAGTGAAGCAGCAAAGGTGATATGTCCTGAATTTTCTTCTTTATATCTTCAGTAACAGTCTTGGGAATGTCAAAATCATTCAGGCCAACATTATATCCTTCTAAAAGAGAATCTCCTTCAGCAATGGCTGCAACATATTAAAGAACTTAACAACCTCTTCTATTCCCTTCTTGTCAAGAACAGAAGTAACAATCTCTGTGAATGATGACTGCGGTAAATCTCTATTGAAATCAATCCTCACCATTTCACTTTTACTGATCAAATGCCTCTCCCCAAAGTAGTAAAAAAATGCAGGTAAAGCACTCTGTACCATTTGCAAAACAGTCCACAGAGGACCTGTATGGTGAGCCTTAAGCAAAGCAGGTTCCAGTAAACTGGTGAAACACACAGCCAACTGTTGCGCAGTCGCTTTGTTCAAGAAAAAAGTCCTAAACATGAGTTTAAGTGACAATAAAGAATCATGCACCAGTTGTAAATTCAGACTACCACTATGAGAACTACAGATTTGCTTTTCAACACTAAACAGCTCCAAAACTTCTACCTTTGCTGCTAGAGACTAGATAAAATATATGAACACAATCCCCATCAAAATCTGCACCTAGGGGGAGCACAAATAAGGGGATTGATCTTAACAGTATGGTCGTCATGCACATAGACAGAAAATGCTTGTAATGAATGTTTATGAGTACTAGGTGGCCTATTAATGAAAACAATGTCTCCGTCCATAATCCGCCTATTTATGATTTGACCAACTTTCAAATCTGATTTAGTTTACTTTGATTCTCTTTTTTTCCAATTTGGTTTTGAAAAATTTGAATGTTGGAGAAGTGCTACCGTGATTTGTCTGGATGTATTTAAGTGACTATTTTGTGTGTTCTCTACACCATAATGAGTCTTTAGAAAGTTGTGAGGTGCATTGGACAAAGAAAGCTGAAGGAGATCTAATAGTCCAATGCTCCTGAGCTTTCACAAAGACCATTTTTCAGTGAAGCTATCATCTAGAAATGCAATAATCATTTCAGTGAAGCTGAAATGACCAATTTGAAACTATCATAGTATTTGTATTGTGTGATCATTACTCCAAGTTCAACTAGAAAGGAATGTAATTGCAATTTGTACTCCATTATGAATAACACTAACCGTCAATACAGTTCAATCGTTGCCACCTAATTGAACTGAGCAATTGCAATCCAACTCAGGTGTGTTTCAAAATGCAGCGTAAAAGATGCATTTAGATCAATGGATTATTTCTAGCCTGGTGAACCTGTGATTAGCTCTGTTTTGAGCTTGTAGATTATCTTTGCATTAAGTCGATGAAACTCAATCAGGCCTTGAAAGATTTAAATTTTATTCTGTATTGTGACTTGAATAAAAGATATGATGTCATTGAGAAAACCCAAAAGCCACAACTCAGTTTTTCATTTTTTCTTTTTGCAGTGGCTATAAGTACATGCCTTATCAACTTTTGGCTTGCCATGTCACGATGGAGGTGAGTTTCTTGGCTGTTAACTGGTAGCTCTTTGTTGGAAAGTATTCTTCTTCATCATGGTTATCAAACAATTCTGTTACAACAAAAGTGGCTGATGTGCCAGTCCATGTTGGCATTGAGTTGTAGTTTGACCACCAAGTGTGTCAGTTTTTGGGTATCACTCTGTGATTAGAGTTCATAGAGAACCCACATACATGTTATGGAGTCACAAATCATATGCCTGTTTTCAGTGACTAGTAGAAATGATGTCACATGATTTTCAGTTCAATTGGCAGGTGTATTACAGTGTAGGGAAGTGTGAAGCTAGAAAGAAGCATGATCTTCCATCTCTGGATGACCCTGCAATCTTTGAGCATATCTTCTTTAGTGAATACATGTATGATCCTTCCAAATGTTGGGTGGTGTAGATAAAAGAGAAAGATGGCGATAATGTTAAGATGCAAGGACAAGGAAACAAGTGTGCATGGCTATGGAACTTGACTAGAAAGTAGGTGGTAAGGAAGTTGTCGAAATAGGAAGAAGACGACGATTTTTTGTATATTTGTTTATTATGTTAAACTTATATGTATTTATGCGTGAATAAGTGTGATGCGGATAAGATTGTTTGTGTTTGGATGAATGTACTTTTATGTTTGGATGGATTTTCTTGTTTGGGTTTAGATGGATGTGAATGTGAATATGATGAAATATATTATATAACAGGTGTATATCAGGATGAATATGATGAAATATATTGTTAACAGGTGTATATCAGGAATTTTGTGCGGAATTTTGAGCTAGAATAATTTTTTAAAAAGAGACTTTTAGCAACGAAAATTTTTGTAGCTAAAAGTTTTGTAATTTACTTTTAGCTGCGAAAATTTTCGCTGCTAAAAGTCTTGTACAATTTTTTAGCGACGAAAATTTTCGTCGCTAAAAGTAGAATAATTTTTTAGTACCGAAAATTTTCGCTGCTAAAAGTCTTGTACAGTTTTTTTAGCGACGAAAATTGTCGTTGATAAAAGTGGAACGATTTTTTAGGAGTCTTGCACAGTTTTTTCGCGACGAAAATTTTCGTCGCTAAAAATAGAACGATTTTTTTAGTAGCGAAAAGTTTCGCTGCTAAAAGTCTTGTACAGTTTTTTTAGCGACGAAACTTTTCGTCGCTAAAAGTTTTCTAATTTATTTTTAGCGACTACAATTTTCGTCGCTAAAAGTTTTGTAATTTTTTTTGGCAGCGAAAATTTTTGTAGCTAAAAGTTTTGTAATTTATTTTTGGCAACGAAAATTTTCGTTGCTAAAAGTCTTGTACAGTTTTTTTAGCGACGAAAAGTTTCGTCGCTAAAAAGCTTGCATTTAGCGACGATTCAAAATTTTCGCTGAGAAAACGCTTCGACATCGGTCTTATAGCGACGAATTTAGCGACGAAATCTTTCGTCGCTAAAACGTTTTAGCTACGAAAATTTGACTTATAGCAACGAAAATTTTCGTCGCTAAAAGTGAAATTTCTTGTAGTGGCCTTGCCCACGCTAAAAAAGGTTCCCGTCCATGTCACATTCTCGAGATTGAAATAACACATAACTTCTTCCACACTCTAAAACCGTACAACTACTGATCCAAAGACAAGGGCATTTTCATCTGAAACATTTTATAAAAGTTGTCAGAAGGCCACCCTTGTAACATTTGGAAGGTAGTATTTCTTTAGGGAATTTGACTATACATCAAAGCTAGTATGGACAATTTTTCCCAATTTAAAAAGGTCCCATGCACTTTTTTATTTCAGCTATCGACTCTCATTTCCCCGTTTTTAACCATGTCCATGAATCATGGTCAACAAAGAGTAATGCTATAAGCTACATTGGCCGATTACCTTATGTCACACGGCAACGACTTTAAGACAGGTGGGTCCTGTCCTCTAGAATAACCAGGCTAATTAGCCGCCTTATTGGGTTCGGGTTCGGGACCGGGTTTAGGTTTGGGTTTTCAAGTTTAGGTTTAGGTTTATGCTAGGGAGTTGAGATTATGATTAGGTGTAGGTTTAGGTTTAGGCATTTGAGAAGCTTTTAAGGTTCAGGTTTAGGTTTTGGGATTTGAGAATAGGTTTGGGTTATAAGTTTAGGTTTAAGTTTAGGGATTTGAGAATAGTTTTAGGTTATAGGTTTAGGTTTAGGTGAAGGTTATTGGTTTAGGCTAGGTTAGGTTATAGGTTTAGGTTAGGTTAGGTTATAGGTATAGGTTTTGGGATTTGAGGATAGGTTTAGGTTATAAGTCTAGGTTTAGGTTAGGTTATAGGTTATAGCTTTAAGGAATTGAGAATAGGTCAAGGTTTAGGTTTAGGAAATCGGTTTCGGGTTCGGGATCGGGTTTAGGTTTGGGTTTTCAAGTTTAGGTTTAGGTTTAGGATAGGGAGTTGTGATTAGGATTAGGTGTAGGTTTAGGTTTAGACATTTGAGAATACATTAAAGGAAAAGGTTTAGGTTTTGGTATTTGATAATAGGTTCAGGTTATAGGTTTAGGTTTAGGGATAGGGACTTGAGAATAGGTTTAGGTTATAGGTTTAGGTTTAGGTTAAGCTTATACGTTTATGTTTAGGTGAAGGTTATAGGTTTAGGTTAGGTTAGGTTATAGATTTTTGGTTAAGGTTTAGGTTATAGTTATAGGTTTTAGGATTTGAGGATAGGTTTAGGTTAGCTTATAGGTTATAGCTTTGGGGAATTGAGAATAGGTCAAGGTTTAGGTTTAGAAAATCGGGTTCGGGTTCGGGTTTAGGCTAGGGAGTTGAGATTAGGATTAGGTGTAGGTTTAGGTTTAGGCATTTGAGAATACATTAATGTTTAGGTTTAGGTTTTCGGATTTGAGAATAGGTTTAGGTTTAGGTTTAGGGATAGGGACTTGAGAATGGGTTTAGGTTTAGGTTAAGGTTATAGGTATAGGTTTAGGTGAAGTTTATAGGTTTAGGTTAGGTTAGGTTATAGGTTTTTGGTTAAGGTTTAGGTTATAGTTATAGGTTGTGGGATTTGGGAATAGGTTAGGTTATAGGTTATAGCTTCAGGGAATTGAGAATATGTCAAGGTTTAGGTTTAGGAAATTGGGTTCGGGTTCGGGACCGGGTTTAGGTTTGGGTTTTCAAGTTTAGGTTTAAGTTTAGGTTAGGGAGTTGAGATTAGGATTAGGTGTAGGTTTAGGTTTAGGTATTTGAGAATACATTAAGGTTTAGGTTTAGGTTTTGGGATTTGAGAATAGGTTTAGGTTATAGGTTTAGGTTTAGGGATAGGGATTTGGGTATAGGTTTAGGTTATAGGTTTAGGTTTAGGTTTAGGTTAAGGTTATAGGTTTAGGTTTAGGTGAAGTTTATAGGTTTAGGTTAGGTTAGGTTATAGGTTTTGGTTAAGGTTTAGGTTATAGGTATAGGTTTTGGGATTTGAGGATAGGTTTAGGTTATAAGTATAGGTTTAGGTTAGGTTATAGGTTATAGCTTTAAGGAATTGAGAATAGGTCAAGGTTTAGGTTTAGGAAATCAGGTTCCGGTTCGGGACCGGGTTTAGGTTTGGGTTTTCAAGTTTAGGTTTAGGTTTAGAATAGGGAGTTGTGATTAGGATTACGTGTAGGTTTAGGTTTAGGCATTTGAGAATACATTAAAGGAAAAGGTTTAGGTTTTGGTATTTGATAATAGGTTTAGGTTATAAGTTTAGGTTTAGGGATAGGGACTTGAGAATAGGTTTAGGTTATAGGTTTAGGTTTAGGTTAAGCTTATAGGTTTATGTTTAGGTGAAGGTTATAGGTTTAGGTTAGGTTAGGTTATAGGTTTTTGGTTAAGGTTTAGGCTATAGTTATATGTTTTGGGATTTGAGGATAGGTTTAGGTTAGGTTATAGGTTATAGCTTTAGGGAATTGAGAATAGGTCAAGGTTTAGATTTAGGAAATCGGGTTCGGGTTCGGAATCTCGGGTTTAGGTTTGGGTTTTCAAGTTTAGGTTTAAGTTTAGGCTAGGGACTTGATATTAGGATTAGGTGTAAGTTTAGGTTTAGGTTTAGGGATTTGAGAATAGGTTTGGGTTATAGTTATGGGTTTAGGTTAAGTTATAGGTTACAGCTTTAGGGAAATGAGGAATGGTCAAGGTTTAGGTTTAGGAAATTGGGTTCGGGTTCGGAACCGGGTTTAGGTTTGGGTTTTCAAGTTTAGGTTTAGGTTTAGGCTAGGGAGTTGAGATTAGGATTAGGTGTAGGTTTAGGTTTAGGCATTTGAGAATACATTAAAGGAAAAGGTTTAGGTTTTGGTATTTGATAATAGGTTTAAGTTATAGGTTTAGGTTTAGGGATAGGGACTTGAGAATAGGTTTAGGTTATAGGTTTAGGTTTAGGCATTTGAGAAGCTTTTAAGGTTTAGGTTTAGGTTTAGGTTTAGGGATTTGAGAATAGGTTTGGGTTATAAGTTTAGGTTTAAGTTTAGGGATTTGAGAATAGTTTTAGGTTATATGTTTAGGTTTAGGTTTAGGTGAAGGTTATTGGTTTAGGCTAGGTTAAGTTATAGGTTTTTGGTTAAGGTTTAGGTTATAGTTATAGGTTTTGGGATTTGAGGATAGGTTTAGGTTAGGTTATAGGTTATAGCTTTAGGGAATTGAGAATAGGTCAAGGTTTAGGTTTAGGAAATCGGATTTGAGAATAGGTTTGGGTTATAGGTTATAGGTTAAGGTTTTGGGTCATAGGTTTTGGTTTAGGTTAAGGTTATAGGTATAGGTTAAGGTTTAGGTTTAAGTTATAAGATATAGGTTTAGGGAATTGAGAATAAGTTAAGGTTTAGATTTAGGTTTTGGTTTTAGGTTTAGGTTTTAGGTTTTAAGTTAAGGTTTACATTTAGGTTAAGGTTGAGGTTTAGGTTATAGGTTAAGGTTTTAGGTCATAGGTTTTGGTTTAGTTTAAGGGTATGGTCCCTGCAAATACACATATAAACACGGCCATCCGACGCAAATGCCAGGCCCTTCCAATGCTGTCCATAAAAAATGGATAGCTTCATCATGATCATAATAGCGGTTCCCTCTTTCCAGGGAACCCGCTCTTCCGAATAGCTCCGACGCACATCCGGGTCTACTCCATTAATTTTGATCAAATATATAAACACGGCCTGTCCAAATGGCCAGGCCCCTCCAATGCTGTCCATAGGAAATGAACAGTTTCATCATGGTCATAGCAGCGGTTCCCACCTTCTAGGGAACCCGCTCATCCGGATAGCTCCAACGCACATCCGGGTCTGCTCCATTAATTTTGAGCAAATACATAAACACGGCCTGTCCAAATGGCCAGGCCACTCCAATAGTTTAGGCTTTCTTTACCTTCCATTGGATGCTTTCAAGGTGCAGATGGCCATTGAAACACACATACATCTTGGGAATTGCTTCTCAAAACCGCAGACTGGTTTTGTTTTGAAACTCGTTCATCTCACCTAAAAACCTGTCACATAATGAATCACTGTAACCACAATGATAACTATTGTCTATGCACTATAATGAACAAATTATTATTATTATTATAGATATCTCGTAATTACAACATGGATGTTGGAGTCACTTATGAATGGGTAGAATGGCATATAAAGATTATAATCGACCTTAGAAATATAAATGCCATTATAGATAATTGTAATTACAACATGGATGTTGTGTGTGTCTATTTCATATGCACCTCAACATATATGTCTGTGTGCATGTGCAGGTGTGTGTGTCCATATATATATATATATATATATATATATATATATATATATATATATATATATATATTGTATTAGAGAAGGGAAGGGATTATTTAAATCATTAACAAAAGAAATATATGAATATTAAAAGATGTTGACTTCTTCATAAAATGCTCAGGCCTATAAAGAAATGGAACCAATGTCACCCATGAACATCTACTATATAGAATTTCTTAAGGGCCATAGAAGTTTTGGATCAAGCTTATTTTAATGTTTCCCCTTTGCCCATGCCCGTATGATCTTATGAATAGGTTGCATGACAACTAACCATCTGCTAAAGGTTCATATAAAACCTCTATTTTAAGGAATGGCTAGAGGTTGGTGCTCTGTGGACCCCAACATGAAGTATATGTCCCATCCATGCTTTCCATACATTTTTTCAGATAATTTTATACTATGAACCCAAAACTGAGGTAGATCAAATTCTCAAGTTGGTCACACAGTGTTGATTGAAATCTCACCATTAAAAACTTCTTGCATTGATATTTTTACTTTTCTATAACCAGACCTTTTTTTCTGGTTATAGAAAAGTAAGTAGACCTTTCTTCTGACTATAGAAAGTTGACCTCTCTTAAGCCTTTGACTTATAAATGGTGAGGAAAGTCTGGGGGTTTCTTCTTTAAGTTACTCAACGTTCATGGTCATTACAAAGTAGATTGTGGATCTTTTAAATGGTGGATTGTAGGGTCCTTCCAATTGAGTCGGTGAGTTGTATGGAGGTTGCTCCCTTTAGCTTGTATGTGGGGAATATGGAAAGAAGAAAGTAGGTGAGCTTTCTTGTAATATCTTGTCATTGATATTTGTAGTGAAGGAAAGAATTGAACACTTCATCATAAGTTAAGACTGGTACTGAAGCTTTTAAGGCACCAATGCCTCAATATGGGGTGGTGGTTGGAACTTGGTCAGTTTTTAATTATGTCAAGCATTGGGAGAAGATTGACCTTTTGGTGCCTAGGCTTGTGAAAATTGAATATGGAAGTTCAAGGGGGAATCTTGGTGGCTTGGTAGTTGGCGGTGTCATTAGAGAAGAAGCTTGTTGGGTTGGTGCAGCTTCTTTCAATCTACTAAGCTACTCACGCAATCTTGCCTATGGGTAATTGTGCAAGCATCAATTGGAATATCTAGGTCGCCAAGCTTGATCCCTTTTTTTAGTTGAACGCAAACCATTGACGTATTTCATTTACTGACAATTAATTCTTAGTCAACATATTCAAAGGGTAGGATTGCTCCATCAAGGCAAATTTTGGGGTATAGTCCATACACGAGCATGCGCAACAACCCAACAGCCTAGATGGCTGAACTGTGGGTAATGGGTTCACCATTACAAACCAAAAACCCATATTGTGCATATCCTTGTACAGGGATCATACAATTAGTGAAAATCCACACCCTACAACACTTAAAGAGTAGATCCTAACATGTTGATTGAGCCGGCAGTGAACACCCCAGACTGGCAAAGACCAGGGTTCAAGTCACACTGATGTACCAGTTGCAGTCCTGCCCAAAATGACTATGTAATCCACCAAGAAAAAGCGTAGAGATTTGAAAATGAGCTTGATCAGGAATTCAGGTCTTGAAATCAAATAAAACAAGCTGCCTCAATGAAAATTAACACATTGAGCACAAAATGCATGGAGAAATGCAAGCCATTCCACCACACATGCCACCATAGAACACGTCTCAAAGACCCCATCAATTCATCAGGTGGAGTCAACTGTAAACATACCCTTGCCCAAAAGATCAGGTGGGCCACATACGTATGAGAAAAATGACAACGACCCGCCAAATGAGTGGAAATCTCGATTTTGTGGTCACGGAGCCGCAAACCCCCCGGTGGCACCCCAACCCCACTAGATGAGTGGCCCATATCAGGCAACAAGTGTGCCAAGATGGCACACGTGACAAGATCGCATCGGCATTTACGAAATGAAATTTCTATATTTTGACATGATTCAACTACCGCAAGAGAAAAACGAACTACATGGATTAAAATTCAAGAAATCAAGGGGAGAGAGAGAGAGAGAGAGAGAGAGAGAGAGATAGAGAGATAGAGATTTTCGAAGAGAAGCTTACGAGGTTTTGAAGGAGCCGGAAGCGGCTGCGGAGCTGGTAGTGGCTGCGGCATTTTCACAGCTTCCACCATCTGGAAATCTCTGTGAAAGAGAGAGAGAGAGAGACCGTATAGCCTAGGGTTTGGTTTGGAAGAAGGCCAGGAGTCGCATTGACTCAGGCAGCGCTAATATTGGATGGAAATTGGATTGCGTACTAAGTTACTCAGTACGCTCTTATCGTACAGAGTAAACTCGGTTGGGCTCACCGAGAATGCATGTGGTTTATCCATGCCGTCTATTCGTTTTTTCAGATCATTTTAGGGGTTCAACCCAAAATTGATACATATACAAAGCTCAAGTGGATCATACCACAGGAAAAAGTGAAAGTATTGATTTCCACCATTGAAAACTTTCTAAGGCCCCCAGTGATGTTTATTTGACATCCAACCTATTCATGATATCAGACAGACATGGATGAAGGGAAAAAACAAACATTAGCTTAATCTAAAACTTCGGTTGCCCCCAAGAATTTTCAACTGTAGATGTTCAATTCACACTGTTTTCGATGGTGTGATCCAATTGAGATTTTTATATACTCTATTTTTGGTAGAAAGCCCTAAAATAATGTGTTAAAATAGATGGATGGAGTGGATACAATGCATAAATGACAGTGGGGCGCACAGAGTTTACTCAGTAAGCTTGACGTACTGAGTTACTCAGTACGCAACCCGCTTCTTATTGGATGGAGGGCGATAAACCTAATCCTCGGGCCGAGGACAATACTATCACGTAAAACATTTGATCCTCTACCGGAGGAGGCAGGTTTAGGGCTGTCAATGGGCCGAGTTAGGGCTGGGTCGAGCTCTGTCCAAGCTTAAGCCCGGCCTGTAATTTTGAACCTAAGCCATGCTCGTGATAAGCCAAAATATTCTAGACCGAGTACAGCCCAGGACATATACACAAAGCTCAACCCAAGTCCGAGCAGGGTAAGTTACAAAAGCCTATCTTGTTATACAAAGCAGATGCAAATAATGGTGAAAACGTTGATGTACTTGTCTGCATGCTTCTACTGCTGCTACTGCACTCACTCCCTCCCTTCAGTCTTCCCTATTCAACCGTGGACGACAAATCACATACCCCATATGGAGCTGCTGTTGTTGCTTCTACAATATTAGAAACCCCATGTGTGGGGACTGTCATGGGATGGTTGATGTTGCAGGGAGAGGGAGATCGAGAGAGGGAGGGAGAGTGAGAGGGAGATCGAGAGAGAGGGTTGAGATCGGGAGAGGGAGATCGAGGGAGAGGGTTGAGATTGAAGGAGAGGGAGATTGAGAGAGGGAGAGGGAGATCGGGAGAGGGAGATCGAAAGAGAGGGAGATCGAGAGAGGGAGGGAGAGTGAGAGGGAGATCGAGAGAGAGGGTTGAGATCGGGAGAGGGAGATCGAGGGAGAGGGTTGAGATTGAAGGAGAGGGAGATTGAGAGAGGGAGAGGGAGATCGGGAGAGGGAGATCGAAAGAGAGGGAGATGGAGCTCGCGTTTGGGCATTTTGGGCATTTTGGAGGGATTAGGGCGTTTTGGCGACGGAAATAATCCAGTAGTCTGCAGGATATTTATATAAATGTGACTCTCAAGCCATGTGCGTGTATATGAGGCGCGCACCCATGGCGCTGGTACCACCGTAACTAACCTTGCAACTGTTTTGGGCCCCATGCCATGGATTGACTTGATTTTTAAGCCGCAGGCCCACCATGGAATGGTGCATCTGACTGATGGGGTACATGTTCGACACCCATCACGGTGGGGCCCACACAGCTTGACCGTATGGAACCTTTTCAAATAATATATATATATATATATATATATATATATATATATATATATGTATGCAGTGATCCCGACCTTATTTGAAACCATATAAAATACTACTAAAAAATAAGAAATGTCCAAATACATTTGTCAAGAAAATTTCCTTATGATTTAAACAAGGATTAGTGTAACCTTATAGAAACACAAACACAACTTTATCATGCTCTCTTATGCTCCTACAAACATCTATTGCACAAACTCGTCGATACAAATGAAATACAAATCATCATTTAAGCCATATCCCAACTAATTGGGGTGAGCTCGACCATGTAAATAATCTTATCTATCTCAAACCCGACTTAAAAGCTTAGATCCAATGATTCGATAAGTGCACAAAGCCAATTGGATTTAGGTCCAGGTCTTCAAAAATAAGATCCGGACCTAAAAGGACTTGGACCTGACAAGATCAGGTCTTCTCTCTGGTTTTGCATAGTAGAGATTTGGCATAAAATCTATTGGTGAAAAGCTTTTTATCTCTTAACATGCTCATCTATATATAAAAAAATTTTAAAATATTTTATAATAAAACATCATGGTGATCCCCGGGAAGATTGCAATGGTTAATGTATTTGTTCTCACTGTTTCCCCATAGTATGGCCCACTTAGACAATGGATCTATCTCATTTTTTAAATCTCATTCTATCATGGTTCAGAGAAAATGATGGACGAAGTAGATTTTACACTGTTATCGTAGTTAGCGCACAACAATTCATATCATATTGTGTTTTCTCTTCATTCATATCTTTTTGATATTATAAACATGAGGGATGTCAAATAAACATTATTATGCGCCCAAGGAAGGTATCAACGGTGGAAATCATTATTCCACACTATTTTGTGTCGCATGGTCCACTTGAGTTTTATATTTATCGAAAATTTGGGATTAACCCACACTGTTCCTCGATTTTTCAAGATCGTTTTAGAGAACTATTTAAAAAATGATTCATATCCAAATATTAATTAAATGAACAACACCACATAAAAGGGAACAAATTGGCCACTCCCCCTTACACCATCCACTGGCTTGTGGTTAGTACTCTGTGGGCCCCACCATGATGTATGTATTTAATCCATGCTGCATCTATTTTTATAGATCATTTTATGATATAAGAGAAAAAATGAAGTATATCTAAATCTCAAGTGGACCACATTACAAGAAAAAGTGTTGGATGAATGTTGACCATTAAAAACGTTATGGGACCATAAAAGTTTTAGATCAAGCTGATATTTATTGTTTCCCTTCATCGGGGTCTTTATGACCTAATCAACATATTAGATTTCAAATAAACAATACAGTGGGCCTTAGGAGGATTTTAATAGTGGATATCCAATCATTATTGATTTCCTGTGGTGTGGTCCACCTGAGACTTATATACCTATCAATTTTTTTATGAAGCCCTAAAATGATCTCTAAAAATAGATGAACAGAATGGATGACACACATACATCATGGTGGGGCCCACAGAGCACCCTCCACCAGTAGCCAATCCGTCTCCCAAATTTGGGCGCGCGCTCAAAACAGAGCCGCGCCCAAAGAGAGGTATTTCACTCTCTCTCTCTCTCTCTCTCTCGCTTTTATTTTGCCTCGTAGCAAATATCGGGGTCTTAGATCGTAATTTCTGCTCTTGTCCAATAGCGATCTTTCTCGCAACTATCTCAATGGATCGATCCCTGCAGCATGGGCTTCCCTTCCTCTCACCGATTTGTAAGTCCTCTTCCATAATTGCATCTGGAATCTTCTATAACTAATCTACAAAACCCTCTCTTCCTCTCTCACTCTCTGAGGGACATACCCGAAAAATTGTTTGAACATTGTAGGTCGCTTTTGGGAAATCACATTTCTAGAACAATTCCAAAGGAGCTAGGAAACATCATGACACTCAAGTCACTGTATGTGATTCACAACTTTCATTTGATTAGGCAGATGAATTGCGTTTAGCTACTATTATTCATGCAATTCGTGAGTTTGCAGAGTCATTGAAGTTAACGAGGTCGAAGGACCTCTTCCTCCAGAGCTTGGTAATTTGCGCAGCTTGGAGAGATTGTAAGATTCTCTGTTTTGCCACTGCAATTTTTATTTTTTTATTTTTCAAATAGTGACCTAATTCTCATTTCATAGTTATCTTTCAGGGAATTCATATCTTTACTCATCTTGATTGATATTTTCCATTAGCATCTTTTCTTTCTACTTTTGGTAATTCAGAAGTACAAATTTGTACTGTTGTATCACCAATGTTGAAAGAAGGTTGCCATTATCAATCAGGGCAGGTGCAAATAGTGTCACCCTTATCTTTATTACATTTGAGCAGCTGCTAAGATTTGTGACCTGAATTGAGAATCTCTAAAATTTAAATGTTATTTATTTATTTATTAGTTCTGGTTGCCTCCTATGTCCTAATTAAACAGAAAATGTGATTAATGTGTAAATATATGCTGGCCATTGTTAGGTTACATTGGTGAACAGAATGGCTGAGGGTCAACCAATTGCGAAGTGTTTATGCTATTCAACACTATCAGTTGACGGTCAATATGTGGTGTTGAGAGGACTCCACGACCATTTTAAGGAGTGGAATGCCCCGCTGGGTCCACACCGCGTAGCAGGTGTGGGCCTCACTTATCACCACCATCTGATCATGATCAGTTGGTAGTGATTGGCATACAGCCTATGGTGATAATAAACAATAGGTGTTTTTTTAAAAAAAAAAAAAAAAAAACTTTTTTCCTAACATAATCCAATATATTACTGGTGCAGCCTTGCTTGTTCGAATAACTTGACAGGAGAAATACCTATTACCTTCGGCAACTTGAGAAACTTGACGGACTTGTATATCAATTCTTCACTAGTCACTGGGGTTGTCTTTTCCATTTAGAAATTATAACTTATTAAACTCCATTCATATTATTTCTGTAAGATCCCTGATTTCATCGGGAACTGGACACGACTCAAGAGGCCGTAAGAACTTTATTTGATATGTTTTCAATGTAAATTGCTTCTTGCTTCTATATGAGAACATCTATATGAACCATGATTCTAAACCACTGCAGGCATATGCAAGGCACATCTATGACGGGACCTATTCCTTCCAACATCTCTTTCTTGGTGAATCTAACTGAACTGTGAGGGCACATTCCATGTTCTTTTCTTGCTGCTTTATTACTTAGAATTTTCTTGGATTCATACCCAGCCTTGGAAGTGGTATGAAATGAATTACTTTATTGAATCCAATATATTTTGATTTTCAGGAGGATATCTGATTTGAATGGATCGAGCATGCCTTTCCCTGCATTGGGGGATATGACCAAAATGCAGAAATTGTGAGTTGAATGGATATACCCCTGATGGCATAAATATATCATTGTTCGTTACTTCTTTTGTTTCTAGTCTATATCCATTATATTATGAACTTACGTTTTGTGTTTGCTCTAATATAATAAGATGTCAATTTTAGATTTCTTCTCTTCCTCTCTATGCTTGAAAGAATGGGATTTTGGTTCAAATGCATAAGATGGACATTGAAATCATTGGTCTTCTTTGATTTTTTTTCTTTACCATTTCTTCTGTAAAGTGCTTCTAAGTTGTTTTAACTGATGCAGGTAAGAAGTTCTGGAATGTGTTTCATCTGCAGCCTATGCGTGATCAGAAGGTACAATTCCAAAAAAATATCATCTAATTTCACATTATTTCCATTGCTTTATGATTATACAATTCCAAAAAATGAGAACCAGAGGTTAACAGTACACAGACTGTTGAAATTGATGTTTTACCAATAGATCACTACTATGATGCCTTAGGAGGGCCTGAATTGGATACTCTCAGGGTACATGGACTTTTGTTTTTTTGTTTTTTTGCTACTGTTGTTGTGCTCCATTTACTTCGTTCAGCTGACAGGATATCGTCTCTATAATTATAAATGTTGTTTCAAAGCAAGCGTGGAGTGCTACTAATTTGGAGAGATCCGACATAAATAAAGTCTTCTATTGATACGAGAGCATAATCAAGTTCTCAAATCTGCACTTGATTGAAAAAGATCTTAATGGCATTAGTGCTAACATGGAATGCATATGCAAAGTTAGTTATTTATGTGCAAAAAAAAAAGAAAAAAAAAGAAAAGAGAATGTGGTCCCGACCCAATTGAGGAAGTTATGCCCAAAGTGTAGTTAGCATAGTGTCCCAGTGGGAATCAGAAGTTTAACTGGTAATGGTATCATCTCTCCTTGATAAGGGCAATAGTAATGGATAGATGATTGAAAGGAGAAATGAAGTCAACCATATAGGGTACGTTCAATTTATTTGGGTGCATTTTCAGTTAAACTGATACCTTTTTATTATTATTATTTTTCATTTTCTTCAGATACTGAATCTGCTAAGGCATTTAGAAGACAACTGAAAGAGACAATCTACTCAGTGCTGTTTGATATGAATGTTCCTGCTGTTTGTAGAAGAAGTGCAAGCATGGCAGTGAGACCACTTCTCATCACATTATTGTTGAAGTGTGCAACATTCGCAGGAAGACAAATAAATCTTCTTAAAAAAGGTGAAAGAGCGTGCTTCTTTCTCCCAAAGCAATTTATAACCTCTTGACAAGAGTGCATGATCTCATCCATGCTCCGCTCGAGTACTTCAAGCGCATCTTATCAAGGTGAATGTGGCCAACAAGGCCTGTATCCGCTTCTGAACTTTCAGGTATTTGTCGATGCCTTTAAAGCGACTTTTTTCAAACGATTCTGAACTAAATATGCTGCATTCTCCTTGCAATGCATTTTCCCATAGAAGCACTCATTCAAATATAGAATAACTCTCCGATCTATAATATCATTCTTGAAGTTAACTTTGCACAAAAGTATTTCCTTCATCGACTCCCATGAAGAGTTGTTGCTCTGAGAAGAATCAAGAACTGCTTTATATGCAGGATTTGATACTGCAGTAGCAGCTAATACACCAACTGGTTCACCAGCAAGAGACCTGCCAGGACTATTTTTGTCCACTGTCCATACTCAAATTGAATTATAGAATTGTTGCAGAGGTTTCTCACTGTCCCATCATAACAGATAACGACATCTCTAAGTGTGGCCATTAGATTTTTAAACAAAGTTCTGGAAGAACGGATCAACACTTCCCTGGATGATATGGAATGGACCAACTCTTCATAGGGGGTTAGACCTTGAAAAAAGGAGCTCTTAACTAACCCAAATGCCTTAGAAGGATAGTCAACACCATTAATAGAATACTTATTTTGGAAGTGGAAACTCATATCACCATTAACAGAATACTTATTTTGGAAGTGGAAACTCATATCCTCAACCAAACGCCTTGAATAAAACTTCCCTTGGTCATAAAGTTGAAGCCCCAAAAAGCCAAGTTGTTAAACAACCTTACTGATATATTAATCATTTTTAGAATCTATCAAATTACCCAAAGCAGATAACTTTAGAATACGAGTCACGATTGGCAGTTTTATAGTTTTCAGGTAGCTTTCCACTAACAACTCTACAAGTTCATTGTAATTTGATCTCAAGTGAAGCAGCAAAGGTGATATGTCCTGAATTTTCTTCTTTATATCTTCAGTAACAGTCTTGGGAATGTCAAAATCATTCAGGCCAACATTATATCCTTCTAAAAAGAGAATGTCCTTCAGCAATGGCTGCAACATATTAAAGAACTTAACAGCCTCTTCTGTTCCCTTCTTGTCAAGAACAGAAGTAACAATCTCTGTGAATGATGACTGCAGTAAATCTCTATTGAAATCAATCCTCACCATTTCACTTTTACTAATCAAATGCCTCTCCCCAAAGTAGTAAAAAAATGCAGGTAAAGCACTCTGTACCATTTGCAAAACAGTCCACAGAGGACCTGTATGGTGAGCCTTAAGCAAAGCAGGTTCCAGTAAACTGGTGAAACACACAGCCAACTGTTGCGCAGTCGCTTTGTTCAAGAAAAAAGTCCTAAACATGAGTTTAAGTGACAATAAAGAATCATGCACCAGTTGTAAATTCAGACTACCACTATGAGAACTACAGATTTGCTTTTCAAGACTAAACAGCTCCAAAACTTCTGCCTTTGCTGCTAGAGACTGGATAAAATATATGAACACAATCCCCATCAAAATCTGCACCTAGGGGGAGCACAAATAAGGGGATTGATCTTAACAGTATGGTCGTCATGCACATAGACAGAAAATGCTTGTAATGAATGTTTATGAGTACTAGGTGGCCTATTAATGAAAACAATGTCTCCGTCCATAATCTGCCTATTTATGATTTGACCAACTTTCAAATCTGATTTAGTTTACTTTGATTCTCTTTTTTTCCAATTTGGTTTTGAAAAATTTGAATGTTGGAGAAGTGCTACCGTGATTTGTCTGGATGTATTTAAGTGACTATTTTGTGTGTTCTCTACACCATAATGAGTCTTTAGAAAGTTGTGAGGTGCATTGGACAAAGAATGCTGAAGGAGATCTAATAGTCCAATGCTCCTGAGCTTTCACAAAGACCATTTTTCAGTGAAGCTATCATCTAGAAATGCAATAATCATTTCAGTGAAGCTGAAATGACCAATTTGAAACTATCATAGTATTTGTATTGTGTGATCATTACTCCAAGTTCAACTAGAAAGGAATGTAATTGCAATTTGTACTCCATTATGAATAACACTAACCGTCAATACAGTTCAATCGTTGCCACCTAATTGAACTGAGCAATTGCAATCCAACTCAGGTGTGTTTCAAAATGCAGCGTAAAAGATGCATTTAGATCAATGGATTATTTCTAGCCTGGTGAACCTGTGATTAGCTCTGTTTTGAGCTTGTAGATTATCTTTGCATTAAGTCGATGAAACTCAATCAGGCCTTGAAAGATTTAAATTTTATTCTGTATTGTGACTTGAATAAAAGATATGATGTCATTGAGAAAACCCAAAAGCCACAACTCAGTTTTTCATTTTTTCTTTTTGCAGTGGCTATAAGTACATGCCTTATCAACTTTTGGCTTGCCATGTCACGATGGAGGTGAGTTTCTTGGCTGTTAACTGGTAGCTCTTTGTTGGAAAGTATTCTTCTTCATCATGGTTATCAAACAATTCTGTTACAACAAAAGTGGCTGATGTGCCAGTCCATGTTGGCATTGAGTTGTAGTTTGACCACCAAGTGTGTCAGTTTTTGGGTATCACTCTGTGATTAGAGTTCATAGAGAACCCACATACATGTTATGGAGTCACAAATCATATGCCTGTTTTCAGTGACTAGTAGAAATGATGTCACATGATTTTCAGTTCAATTGGCAGGTGTATTACAGTGTAGGGAAGTGTGAAGCTAGAAAGAAGCATGATCTTCCATCTCTGGATGACCCTGCAATCTTTGAGCATATCTTCTTTAGTGAATACATGTATGATCCTTCCAAATGTTGGGTGGTGTAGATAAAAGAGAAAGATGGCGATAATGTTAAGATGCAAGGACAAGGAAACAAGTGTGCATGGCTATGGAACTTGACTAGAAAGTAGGTGGTAAGGAAGTTGTCGAAATAGGAAGAAGACGACGATTTTTTGTATATTTGTTTATTATGTTAAACTTATATGTATTTATGCGTGAATAAGTGTGATGCGGATAAGATTGTTTGTGTTTGGATGAATGTACTTTTATGTTTGGATGGATTTTCTTGTTTGGGTTTAGATGGATGTGAATGTGAATATGATGAAATATATTATATAACAGGTGTATATCAGGATGAATATGATGAAATATATTGTTAACAGGTGTATATCAGGAATTTTGTGCGGAATTTTGAGCTAGAATAATTTTTTAAAAAGAGACTTTTAGCAACGAAAATTTTTGTAGCTAAAAGTTTTGTAATTTACTTTTAGCTGCGAAAATTTTCGCTGCTAAAAGTCTTGTACAATTTTTTAGCGACGAAAATTTTCGTCGCTAAAAGTAGAATAATTTTTTAGTACCGAAAATTTTCGCTGCTAAAAGTCTTGTACAGTTTTTTTAGCGACGAAAATTGTCGTTGATAAAAGTGGAACGATTTTTTAGGAGTCTTGCACAGTTTTTTCGCGACGAAAATTTTCGTCGCTAAAAATAGAACGATTTTTTTAGTAGCGAAAAGTTTCGCTGCTAAAAGTCTTGTACAGTTTTTTTAGCGACGAAACTTTTCGTCGCTAAAAGTTTTCTAATTTATTTTTAGCGACTACAATTTTCGTCGCTAAAAGTTTTGTAATTTTTTTTGGCAGCGAAAATTTTTGTAGCTAAAAGTTTTGTAATTTATTTTTGGCAACGAAAATTTTCGTTGCTAAAAGTCTTGTACAGTTTTTTTAGCGACGAAAAGTTTCGTCGCTAAAAAGCTTGCATTTAGCGACGATTCAAAATTTTCGCTGAGAAAACGCTTCGACATCGGTCTTATAGCGACGAATTTAGCGACGAAATCTTTCGTCGCTAAAACGTTTTAGCTACGAAAATTTGACTTATAGCAACGAAAATTTTCGTCGCTAAAAGTGAAATTTCTTGTAGTGGCCTTGCCCACGCTAAAAAAGGCTCCCGTCCATGTCACATTCTCGAGATTGAAATAACACATAACTTCTTCCACACTCTAAAACCATACAACTACTGATCCAAGGGCAAAGGCATTTTCATCTGAAACATTTTATAAAAGTTGTCAGAAGGCCACCCTTTAACATTTGGAAGGTAGTATTTCTTTAGGGAATTTGACTATACATCAAAGCTAGTACGGACAATTTTTCCCAATTTAAAAAGGTCCCATGCACTTTTTTATTTCAGCTATCGACTCTCATTTCCCCGTTTCTAACCATGTCCATGAATCATGGTCAACAAAGAGTAATGCTATAAGCTACATTGGCCGATTACCTTATGTCACACGGCAATGACTTTAAGACAGGTGGGTCCTGTCCTCTAGAATAACCAGGCTAATTAGCCGCCTTATTATTATTATTATTATTATAGCCAACACCATCTAGATGCCGTATCTCACGGCTCCGGCCCACAAGATAATTTTATGGGCTAGTGGTGTACTGGAAAAGGAATATTTCATAGACTTGCCTGACGATCACCACATTCTATCAGCGCCTTTGCCATTTGAATGTCGGATGGGCCTGTTTCAATTAGTCAAGGCATCTGCATGATCATGATTGACTGATGAGGCGCCCATTGACAGTTCGTAAACTCCACATGTATGATCATGTAGAGGCATATGTGGTGCACAACAGAGTGGGGCCCACTTCCTCTTTATCCATGATTATACTGTGGAAGTATATATAGCTTAGAAATTTTACATGGATGGGATGAACTTGGCCCTATTTCCAAATACTGATCATGATCAACTAATTGCATGAACAGGTCTCATTGGTAGTGATCACCAATGAAGAGAGGTGGCATCAAGTGGCCCACTTTCCATCTCTATGTTCAGGGGTGTACACGAACCGAGGTAGCTTGGTTAGCTCGCTCGACTTGACTCAAAAAAGCTCGATTCAACTCGGTTCGAAGCTGATTTTGAGCCGAGTCGAGCTGATTTTTTGAGCTCGAAAATGAGTTCGAGCAAGCCCCAGCTCAACTCGACTCGGATCAAATCCAGCTCGAATCGAACTAGTTCAGTGACTCGGTTGCTTTGCCATCGACGTTGCTCACCAACTGCTTGATAAAATGCTTCAACAAAATGTGGCTGGTGGCAAGGAAGGTTTGGTTGGTGGCAAGGTGGCAAGGAAGGTATGTACATGAAACAAATACCTTTTTTTTGTTTTTTTTTTTTTGTTTTTATGTTACTTAAAAGGTGTTTAAGAAAATACCTGTGAAACCATTGCCCCTGTTTGTAAAACAGGGATTTTGAAGTTGCAGTTCAGGTGTTCGTGGAAATACCTCAACAGCGAACTCGGCTCAAACTCGGCCCGAGTTGGCCTGAGCTGCTAACCAAACCAAGCTGAGCTGGCCAATCAGGCTCAAGGACCGAGCCAAGCCAAGTTCGAGTTGAGGTCAGCCACTGTTCGAGCCGAGTTGAGCTAAGGCCAGCTCAACTCGGTTCGACTGAATGTACACCCCTATCTATGTTACAAACACCATTAATCTATTTATTTATTTATTTTTATTTTATTTTAAAAGCAGCACTTCCCAGTCACAGCCCATTTGCATGACTTTGATGATGGGTATTAGATGTGGATCCAAAGCGCTCTAATTTCTCAATAAGTCATTGATAATTAAGTTATTTTCAATAAAATTGAAATTTTGAATATTGTTGCTTTACATATAAGACATTCATGATGAGCAAGCAACAACCATTGCCGGGTCAAGCAAGCAATAACTATCATTAGGTGAGGCATGTGACTCCATTTAGTCAATGCAAAAGGGTCCCATGCACTTGTTTTTTTCTTGCTAATAGATTTCCCTAGTTTCTCGGCTCCTCAGTTCATGAATTATAGTTAACAAACAGTACCTGCTGCGAGCTATAGCAAAGTTTCATGATTATCTTATACCATGCGGCAACAAATGGTAAGATAGTTGAGTCCTAATCCATGGTCTCCCCTGTTGAACCGGACCCAGGGATGATGAGTACTTGGAAGAGTTTGATTATACTGTGATATTGAGCTCTGGAACAAGGACGTTATATATATATATATATATGACAGTAATGCATTTCTCTTTTGAGCTGTTAAGTGGTGTTAGACACAAGATAAGGTGTTTTTTGTAGTGCCCACCTGAAAGAGTACAGTTTTTTTGTTTTTGTTATACCTGTGATCCCAATTTCCATATATATGTGTGTGTGTGTGTGTGTGGAAGAAGGTGGGCACTTGCCACTAGCATTGTATTGATGAGGATGAATCTACACCTTTCAGGCGGGGCCACGATGGACAAAAAAGAGATCGGGCCCTGACTATCATATACCCAAAGTAGAAAAAACAAACAAAAGAGAGGTTGGCAGCGCGTCGGTTGGGCATCAACAGCAAAGGGGGCAGCAGGTGAGGAAGAGCAGCAGGAGCTACCCGTGCAAGAGGAAGCAGGCTAGGGAGCTTGTAGGAAGGGAGGCAGACGAGGGCCAAACGGGGAGAGGAACGAGGTTGCGAGGTTACCCCATGCCTTTCCTAGCCTTGCGGTGTCTGATCTGGCCCAGCCCTACTCTGTCAAGAACCATATGCCCTATGATGTGATGAGGTAGGTCTGAGGGGGAGAGAAACCTCTTGTTTGGGGCGCTGCTGCTAGCCAGATTAGCAAGGGCATCAGTGATAGAGTTCCCTTTGGAGAAAACATGGGATAATCGAAGGTTGAGGGCCCATGAAAGTTGATGGATAGATTGCAAGTGGTACCAAAGTTTCCAGCCACTAAAAGTAGGGCTGGATGCCGCGTCGAAGAGAGCCTGGGAGTCCGTCTCAACAATAATTGATGATAGGCCCATGTCTTTGCAAATGAGGAGTCCATCAACCATAGCCCGAGCTTCCGCAACCAAATTGGAAACCACCCTGTACTAGTTGTGGAAAGCGAAAAGCGTGTTCCCGAAGTTATCCCAGCATATGCCACACCCACCACTGGCACCTGGGTTTCCCTTAGCAGAACCATCGACGTTCAACTTGACCCACTTATTTGGAGGTCTTGTCCATTTGACAAAAATGGCCTTGACAGGATGTGAGGGGTCAAAAGGAGTAGTGCCAAATCCCCAAAGAACTAGATCATGCCACAACGATTGATCCATGTCAGGGAGGAGGGAACCAATCTCGATAAGCCAGGTGGAAATTCTCTGGATGGTGACTGCTATCCTAAAGTTTCGGTTCTTAAATCTAGTCCCATTTCTACCAATCCAGATTTTCCATATTAAAATGGGAGGGATCAAGCCCCTAAGGAGAAGGTGAAGGGAAGAAGAGGAGGCGGCTAGCATCCATTGCTGGATTCTGGCTTAAATAGATTGATCTTGGCTGAGGGGCATCTGAAAAAGACGAGCGAAGTGGCTCTAAACTGAGAAGGCGATTTTTTCGTGGCAGAAAAGATGATCTAGATCTTCGACTTGAGGATCTGGATGAAGGGAGGCCTGATGATAGGCTACAGTAGGGGACGTGTGAGTAAGGAGATTGGGCGAGGGGGTGGGAATAGTCCCAAGAGATGGCCTGCTGCAGCTGGCAGTGTAGGTGAATTGAGAGGTAGCGTCAGGGTCTGTTAGTAGGGGGATTGGCTAGGAGAGTAGATCCCTAAACGGTGGCTGAGGAAAGAGCCAGGTCCAGCTAGCAGAGAAGGATGAAGGTAAGCTTGGCGATGGCCTGACGCAGGAAACTGATTAGGTGGCTCATTAGTCAAAGCATTAGGGAGGGAGTCCAGCAGCAGGTTGGCTGAGAGAGGGACTATCTCGGCTTGTAGAGGAGGCTGAGAAGGAGGTTGATATTGGATTGTCGTAGGAGGCTGAATATTAGACTGATATTGGACTGTCGTAGGAGGCTGAATAGCTGACAAAAGAGGCTGAATGTTGGAAGGAGAGGCCTGTAAAAGGATGGCTCAGAGGTGTAGATTGACAGAGGGAGAGTCATGCTACTCACAGCAAACACATTTGGATGCTAGGAAGATCCCAATGCATTGAATGGCGGCGTCAACCGGCATAGGGAAGTGCATAACTTTCCAGCAGAAGACTGCAATCTTAGGAGGAATGAATCTATTCCAGGCCTAGGAAGCCCATTGCTGCTTGGTTCTTGATCCACAAAGATTGGTCCAGGCATATTTGGTAGAAAATTTGCCATCTGGGGACAAATTCTAGCTGAGTTTGTTAGTTCTCTTGGATTTGAAAATATCGTTGTCATAGATGGTTTGAATGGCAAGAGGGGACAGGAGGGTTGCTGCTTGGGATATGTTCTAGTCACTAGACGAATTCCAAAAATCCGAGACAAGCAAATCTCTGATTAAGAGATGAGGGAGCGAAGACGCTATGCCAATAAGAAGGTCATTGCCCATCCGGTTTTGAAGCTAAAATTTAACGTTCCCTTTGTCGATCAGCCATTTGGAGTTGAGGATGCAAAAGTGCAGATTTTTCCACGGATCTTTCCATAAACTAGAGCCACTGATCCTAGAAGGACTGGAGAAGAGCAGGAAGGATCGTAGGTATTTTGCCGAGATAAGGCTGGCCCACAAAGAGCTTCCCTCAAGAAGACACGAAGCCATCTTACAACGAAAGGCTTGCATAGCGTCGTTTAACGAGCGAATCCCGAGACCTTCCTCAGCAGTCGGGTACCATATCGAGTTCCAGCTGATCCAATGTGGTGATTGCTATCTTCGGAAGATCCCCAAAAAAGGGTTCTAAGAGATTTCTCAATGTGCAAGCAAGCCTTCTTCGAGATGTTGACTACTGAAAGAGTGTGCATTGGGAAGTTAGTAAGAACATGTTGAATCAGGACCAATTTGGTAGCCTCGTTGAGAAGCTTCGCCTTCCATCCGACCATCTTTTGATCGATCTTGTGAATGAGTGGCAGCATATGAATGAACTGGATTCTCCCTTTGAGCATTGACACGCCAAGGTATGTGATAGGGAGGGAGGATAGCTAGAAGCTTGAAATCTTCGCTATTCGCCTGACTCTAGTAGTGGAAGCATTCTTAGGAAGAATGAAGTTGCTTTTAGCCAAGTTGACTTTCTGCCCGAAACATTATCGTAGGATCGGATGAAGTGAAGCAGAGATCGATTTGAGGAGAGCCTGCCATTTAAGAAAATAATGGTATCGTCAGCAAAAAGTGAAATGGCCAAGCTATATGTCTTAGAGGATGGGTGAATAGGACTATGCCAAATTAAAAGTAAATACTGTCAAATTTGTGGTGACAAAATCTCTGTTATGTTTTATATAACCTGCTTAAGTGAAGCTCTCTCAAGGATCAACATACATGTACAAGCTAAGCTCACATCAAGCAACGCTCTCAAGTACAAGACTCAAGATCTTGAATGAAAGAACTGATCACAAGACAAGACTCTTGAATGCAAGAACTGCTCACAAGACTCAAGCTGAAAAGAAAAAGAAAGTACAAGGCAAGACTCAAGCTGAACTCAAGACTCAAGCTGAAACTCCAGCCACTTTCATGATTGAGCTACTTCAAGGTTTAGTCTACATCAAGACTTCAAGGCTCATTCTTCATGGTCTCTTGTTTCAATGTCCATACTTCATGATTGAGGTTTGTTTGACCATAGGATGACCTTAGAAGTAGGTCATTTCGGATACATAAGTCGAATGTTATTTTACATGTGATTGGTCTGTTCTTCGACCATTCTGCCCTCTTCGACTAGTCCTAGACTTGCTTCAACCAGTCTAAGATCCTCGATCAGTTGTAAGTTTGTTACAAATTCCGGATAAAATCATAGCCTTCGACTAGTCACGAATAAATCGACCAAATTCCGTAGGACCAAGTGTTTCGCATCTTGGCGATTTGAATCTACGACTCAAGTCCAAAGATATTCAGGACTACGACGTTTCGAAGGAAACCTACGATCAACGGAAGGTGACCTACGACTGCAGGAGAGCTTCGACACCATCCTAGACAACCGGAAGGAGCTTATTCGCCGGATTTTTCAAATATCTATTAGAGCTTCGACTAGTCGAGAGCACTCTAGACCGAAGACAAGATCTTTCACCTATAAATAGTGCACGAATCTCAAGAAATCATCGATTTAATTATAGTATTCAAGCCAATCTTCGTCGAACTTCGAGAGATAATTTGCGCTCCATCCAAGCTAAGTGTGCTTATTTAATATCTTCTTTCCTTAGCTTTATTTTAATTGATTTTGTTTGCTATTCCAATCCGATTTGAAAAGAGGAATTGTTATTCCCTTTCTTTTGAATCAAAATCAATTAAGGCAAGCCCTATTTTGTTTAATTTAAAATCTATTAGAACTAGAACCATTGTAATCAAGTACTGGACATTGAACTTGGACATTCAATCATCTCTTTGATTTGGTTCTACCGGGCTGCTACAACGAAGGAGATATTCACGTATTTTACATATTGTAAATTCCTTTCTATTATTTTGGTTTCTTTCAAGATTTGCCAAAAAAATCTTGTTATATTGGTTATCTGAGGAAAGCCAGGAAAACTCAGAAGTGGTATGAGTTATGTATCTAAGATGGCCTACTCTAAAGGTCAACCTAAGGTCAGTCATACCTCAATAGTGAAGTAAGGACATTGAACATAGGAGACAAGTGACCTTTGAAAGTAGTGAAGCTTGAAGTCTTGATGGAGCTCAAACTTGAAAGCTTCTTGAGATCTTGAGGTTGAACTTGAAAGCTTCTTGAGATTCTTGACTTGTGAACAGTGCTTGTCAAACAAAGTTGATCTTGAGTAGAGCATAGTTCTTCACAGATGCAAGCTTCATAACAGAGTCTTTGGCATCACCAATTTGACAACAAAAAGGGCTATAAGCTATAGCACTTACAAAAAGGAGATGAGAAATAGTGGGGCAGTTCCTTGGGAGCTTATAGGGGATGGATCTCCCCGAATGGAAGAGGAGTTTAAGGCCTCTACTGAAGACCTCAACCACAATAATGAAGATGGCCGGGGAGAGGGGGATGTGAACACATGAAAACAACAACTCATATAACATGACAACCACTACCCATATAACATGACAACTATGACCCATACAAACCACGACCCATAATGGCCCACATTGATGTACATGTATAATCCATGCCACCCATCCTTTTTTCCATGTCATTTTAAAGCTAGGGACCAAATATCAACCTAATACAGTGCTCATGTGGGCACAAAATAGAAAATATTGGTGACTGTTGAAACTTTCAAAGCTCACTATGATGTTTGTTAGAAGTAGACACTGCTCAAGTCAAGACTTTTTGGGCCCATAGTGAGCTGGCAGATACGGTGAATGGATCAGATCACTCCATTGTGGGCCTTAGGCTATGCTACCAATGGCTAGGTAGTAAAGGAAGTAAAAATGTGAAATCCACAACCATATAACATGACACCACGGCCCAAATAACATGACAACTATGACCCATGCAAGCCATGACTTATATGGGCCCACATTGATGTATGTGTATAATCCATACCGCCCATCCTTTTTGTCGTGTCATTTTAGGGCTAGAGACCAAATATCAGCCTGATCAAGTGCTCATGTAGGCCACAAAATAGAAAATAGTGGTGCCTATTGAAACTTTTCAAGCTCATTGTGATGTTTGTTAGAAGTGGACACTGCCCAATTTTAACGCCCCGAGTGTTCGAAACCCGAGTATATAACTTGATTTCCAAAATATTAAGTCTTAACCTTTCAAGATAACCAAATTCCATATATATATATATATATATTCTTATTTTCTTTTTTAGAGTGAGCATTTAGGCGGAATAGGAGCAAATCAAACATAAAGGAAATTGCATATACATTCAAATTATACAAGCGGTTGCCTAAATGACTTATAGAAATCAATGTCTCTATGCTTAACAAATACAAGAATTACACAATTTAACACATGAGAAATAATAAAATGCATATAAACTCGAGTCGCAAGATTGTGGGGCTTCTCTTGGCAGATACAGTCATGCATCCCTGATAATTGTACCCTGCTCTTTATCAATCTAGACATGAATATCTTTTAAGCCACCTGTAATTCCTGTATAGTTACATATTTGATGAATGAGTGGCCAGATCAGTGTGAATTCTCCTTAAGATTACACACTTTCGCATTAGGTAAGCATAGTTATAAACAAAAATGCATTCAAAACAATACATAATGCAGTCTTATTAAATGCATGAATGCATGAGTGCACATCAACTGGAGATGCTCATCCAGTTGGCTCTTAGGCAAAACCAATGCATGTGGCCGGTCACTAGCGTAATTACATCGTACATGTGTAGTGCCCACTAAAAGTGGGCCGATAGTCGGTGGTCTAGGAGCAAGCAAAATGATACCACAACTAAATCCTATAGGCCCATGCTACAACATGCAGAATTAGTCACCTGTCATCGCCTATATGCTATGAATGCATGATTAGATCATCCGTTATTATTCCATTTACAACTAGTTAATTTAATAAAGCTTAAAGGTCACTATTAGCGTGGGGTGAGGGGGGGGTGTTTATCACCCAGTGTAGGCCGACAGCTCGAGCATAGGTCCCATACCACCATCCCCGACTCATGAGACTCCAACATTGAGATGTTTAATGGAAGCCCATCAAATAGTGGCCAATCATAATTCACTATATGGACGTACCATCACGTGGTTGCACAAAATAATACATTGAACCCTCAAAGGGTAAATACTAAAACTAAGCCACATAGGGCAAATATCAAAACTAAGCCACATAGGACAGATATCAAAACTATGCGATAAAAGACCATCCTTAAAAATTACTTAAACACAATATCCCATAAATGGTAGGCCCACATTAATCTTCCATTTAACCTATCATTCAAGTAACCACTAAGTCGATGGTCCATTATAATCACGATCAATCAAGTTACATCCCTAGTTTAGATGTACATATATAAGTGGGGTTTCCCTATGATATACTAATTCAAGTTTCACAAGCAATCCACAAGGATGAAAAAATATACAAGTGCAACATATAGATGTTCATACAAGATAAATATTGAGCACAAAATCTAGAATTTAATTGCAACAACTGGTACAAATAATTATGAGATAGAGATATCAATTATTAACCAAAATTAAAGAATAAACTATCACTTAAGCTAATGTAAAAATGGAGAGCTCAAGGGGAAAAAATCATCGCCTTATAGGTCGGATTGCCAACTAATGTTGTTAGGAAGTACATGTGCCCTTATAATCAAATCCTACCATGAATTGTAAAATTGTACGGTCAAGTTCAAGTTTTATACGCTTTCTACAATTGGGATCATAACATAGGGCTTTGATTACTTAGATTTAGGGTTTCATCCTATAGTTAGTTCTAGGCTTAGATTTTAGGATTCAAATGCTAATCAATGTACAATTGATCATAATGCTAATCATATTAATAATTTCAAGGTAACCATTGAAATCAACAATATAATTAATATTAGTTAACGTGACACTAATAATCATTGTGATGAAATCAATAGTATGCTTCACTATCAATGATAGTAGTGAAAAATAAAATGTTGATATTTAATAATTGTAATTTTGTCTACAATAACTAATATTAGTATAAATAATTTACTAATGATTAATCATATCTAATCTTAATAATCCTAATAATGATAATAATGATAACAATGATAATTGTAATCAAAATAATTTCAATCTGAAAAGAAACTGTGGACTCACCTTAGTCGACTCGGTAGTTCAACTCAATCTCACTTCGAACCGACAACCCGCTCCACAACTCAACCTGACTTAACTTAACTGAGTCGACCCAACTCTGTACAACTCGACCTCAACAAAGCCTGGACCAGGCCCAAGCATGACCCGACCCAACTGGATTCGGTTCCAGCTGAGATGACTCAGTCTCCTCTCTCTAGTTTCTAGTAATGCCCAGAAATTCGGGGGTCGAGCATAACTCAGCTCCCGAGTTCCAAAACATTACTTATGTAACATATTTAATGATGGATGTATGTTGTCTGTATTAGTGCATAAACATGGAATAGATTAAGCCAAAGCACAAATATAATTCAGGGATAAGTGAAGAAAGCAAGCGGAAGACTTATAGAATCATATGTGTACATGTGCAAATCCCTGAAGTATATAAACATACGAGGTCGTAATGTAAGTGTTGCTATCAAAATTACATGTATTAAATTACATCATTTAATTTCCAAAAGAAATCCCAGCATCCTGCGCATCAGAACAAGGCTCACTAGAACCCGTCCGAAAACTGCATAAAAGAGAAAGCAGCCTCATCATCATCCATCTCCCGCTCTGCCTCAGAAGTCGCATCAACATCTGTAACATCAGCAACTAAGACAAAGTCTGGTGGGTGTTTAACACCGCCCCAGAACGTGGGAGTGAGTGATCAACTCAATGGAACAATAAAACACAGGTTAACATGTTATCAGTTCAATCAAGCAGTAATGATAAAGCAGAACAATTAAACATGTCCTAAGTACTCTTGTTGGATGTATGCAGAATGATGCGTGCCCTCACGCGTACACCCTCAACGTCTTCATCTTACGTTACGCATGACATCGCCTCAAAGTGCGCCACGTCTACAAATCACATGCAAATGCGGTGCATGAATATGATTACCAAGTTGTTATTAGTCCTTTTCATACAGCAGGATTGGGAAGCTAAGATACCTTCCTCATATCACCATCCAAACAGTGATCCATTCTAGGGTCGTCAGTCGTAGGCAATCTCATACGATCATATGTTTTCAGCTCGTTGCAAAGGGCTCGTCACCAATCAGTGCACGCCTATCATACCTTCGTTACTACACTAAGGCTCGTCACCTCAATGCGGTATCCAGGCATGCTCGAGGTCACTACAAAGGGCTCGTCACTAATCAATGTAGGCCGACAGTGCAAATATAGTGTCCCATACCACCATAATCGGCTCACGAGTTTGGTTGCTCACTGGTCACTACGGAGAGGCTCGTCACCCCAGCGTAGGCCGACAGCTCGACCATGGTGTCCCATACCACCATGTCCGGCTCATGAGTCTTAGCGGATCAAGGTACCATGGTTAATAGGATTTCATTGGTAAGTTTGGTACCCTAGATTCAAACAGTAGCATCCATACATGGTGAACATACATTGGACAATCGGGTTACTTGACGAACTTGACTAGCATGAGCGCACGTTGCGTTGAACGACATAGAGTGTGCAAACACTCCGCGTGGCCAAACCACTGCCGACAACTCTAATACGGCTCGAGTTCGTCTAATACGTCTTACGTGGCGAAAGCAACCTCAGCCACGATGTTAAGGTCGATTACCGATTTCCTGGACTAATGCATAGTCCCATACACATTACACTACAGCAAATATTCATATTGAATGTCGAACAGTAAAGGAACAACAACTCAAATCATGTGGTACACAAGCTTTTGAAGAATATCAACTTAACATGAATGTAAGCATAAGTAATACTTGAATTTAAACAACAAAGAATGTAACTTGCATGAAGGAAATCATACACACTAGTGGGAGTTGAGAATCGCTTCTCAATGCCCATACTAGGCGGATATATAGCATATTAGATCATTCAGACATTTCTACAAACACTTAGAATACATAATACAACATACATGACGTATGTTGAAATACACACATTTGGACAATTCCTTTTACCAGGGAGTTGTTGCACATACATCTACCATACATACATGACAAATAATCATGGCAAACACATGTGCATATTTTATACGCATACGGTACTTTATACATACACATAGAATACACAAATCTCAATATAACACATGCATATCAGGAACGCAAAATAAACATAACATTTGGCATGTGAAATCTCATCCATAGCAAGAATAAACCATTAACTGGCATTGAAAGCCTTGAAAACCATAACCTATACGATTAAAGTCCGCACCTTAAGCCAGAAAAGAACACCGAACTAATTTCAGATGATATGTCTTCATCAACAGCGACAGAATAACCTAAGGCAAGAATAGGAATGAGATACAACATCACAAAGACTATTCTAAGCTCTAACACAGATTAGGGTTAGGTTAACTTACCCAAAGATGAACTCAGAATCGCCGGAATAACGATTCAAAAGTGAAGGTTTAAGGAAGAAGAAAAACAGGAAAGAATCTAAGATGATTCACCAACTTCTCTCTCACTTTCTCTCTCTTTTCCTTTCTCTTTCTTAGCTAGGGTTAGGAAATTCGTATGGAAAAGAGAGCTAGGGTTTTAAGGACTATAAATAGGCCTAATATTGATTAAAATAATCCCAGGGCCAAGGTATACTTAGGGTATAACCATAACCGGCATCTCACGATCCAACGAAGCACTTCCGGTGGGCCTATTACCACGAAAGGTCGGACTTAAGCTCTCTGACTATGGATCTAGGTCAAGTTGAGTTTTCATACCGACCGAATCTTCAGATCAGCTGTGGCGGACCACACTCAATTCAACGGTCACCGAATCTCGATCAGGTCCACAAGCACAAGGACATGCCTGGGCCACCTTCCCTGATCAGAGGGTGAAATTGGGTCAGAATCCAACGGTCAGATTGCTTAAAATCGTCGCGCAAGCGACACGACTCAGATTTCCTAGAATCTTATTAAATTTCCAACCGTTCTCACACTCTTCACTCCAGACTCAATCAAATCGACCTAGAACATCATCTGGACTTTATTTTTGAGGTGATGGTCAAGCCCAACATGGTGACTGCAACAGCCTAAGATCATCGCTATCGGACTTTCGACGCGCGGTCCAGGTCCGATCCAGAACTTTTAAAAAATTTCAAGAGCAACTGGCTTTAGCGATGAATCCCAGATTTCAGAGTAACATAGTGCTAACTAATCTACAAGTTTTGAGTCATGCAGATCCAATTTAAAGTGATTGATGCAAATTTCACAAGCAATCGAGTATAGCGCTAATTACCCCAAAAAGAACTAATAAGGAAAGATTAGCACAAATTTTTCAGGGTCATTACAATCTACCCCCCTTAAAGAAAATTTCGTCCTCGAAATTCATACCTTCTCATATTCCTCAAGGATCTGAGGGTAGCTCTTCCTGACCTCAGCTTCAGATTCTCAAGTAGCTTCCTCCTCACTATGATGCGTCCATAGCACCTTCACAAGAGGAATAACCTTGTTACGCAATACCTGCTCCTTCCTATCAAGAATACTCGTCGGTCGCAGTACATAAGTGGCATCCTCACTCAACTGCACTTGCTCCCAACTGATAATATGCGAAGGATCAGGAACGTACTTCTTCAGCATAGAAACATGAAATATGTTATGCACGCTCGCAAGAGGTGTGGGCAAAGCAAGGCGGTATGCTACCACTCTCACTCGATCCAGAACTTGAAATGGACCAATAAATCTCGGCATCAGCTTCCCCTTCTTACCGAACCGCAGAACTCCCTTCAAATGAGAGACCTTCAGAAATACATGGTTTCCAACCTCAAACTCAAGCGGTCGACGCCTCGTATCAGTATAACTCTTCTGCATACTCTGGGCTGTCAGGAGTCGACATCGAATGATGTCAACTTTCTCTGAAGTCACCTGCACCAACTCCGGGCCAAGCAAACTACGCTCGCCAACTTCTGCCCAGCAATGCGGTGCTCTACACGGGCGACCATACAACGCTTTATAGGAAGCCATGCCAATACTCGCTTGGAAATTGTTATTATACGTGAACTCTGCATACTGAAGATAATCATCCCAACTGTCCTTGAAATCCAAAACACAAGCTCGCAACATGTCTTCCAAGACCTGATTCACGCGTTCCGTCTGCCCATCTATTTGCGGATGAAACACGGTGCTGAACTTCAGTTTCACACCCATCGCTTCCTGAATACGAGTCTAGAAGATAGATGTGAAACACGTGTCTCTATCAGACACAATCTCCAGGGAAACTCCATGCAGACGTACTATCTCCTTGATATACAACCTAGCAAACTCGTCTGCAGAGTTTGTGACTCTGATCGGTAAGAAATGCGCCGACTTCGTCTATCGATCGACGATCACCCAAATAGAGTCATATCCCTTCCTCGTTCTCGGCAACCTAGACATAAATTTTATAGAGATGAAGTCCCACTTTCATTCTGCTATGGGCATGGACTGCAGCAACCCAGGAGGTCGGCGATGCTCTGCCTTGACCTGCTGGCACGTGAGACAATGAGAAACAAACTCAGCAATCTGGACCTTCATATTGTCCCACTAATATGATCTCCTCATATCCTGATACATCTTTGTGCTACCTGGATGCATCGCAAGCTTAGAACTATGGGCTAACTCGAGAACCTCCCGTCTCAAGTTAGGGATGTCAGGAATACATAATCGGCCACGAAATCGTAGGCCCCCATCAGAACTAATACTCCAGTCGGAGTTCTCATCTGTACCAACCTGCTTCCTCATCTTCACTAAAAGCTCATCATCTGCCTGAGCTGCAACGATCTTCTCGTCGATAAGGGGCTGTACACGAATATGTGCGATAACCTCATACGGCTCAACCACCATAAGCTTCTGCTCAAAATCTCGCACGAACTCCAACATATCCCACTCTGCTATCATCAGTGGAGCCGTAAACTCAATAGCCTTCTTGCGACTCAATGCATCTGCCACAAGGTTTGCCTTGCCCGGATGGTAAGAAACATCAAACTTAAAGTCCTTCAATGTTTTCATCCATCGGCGCTGCCTCATATTTAAATCACGCTGCGTGAAAATATACTTAAGGCTCTTGTGGTCACAAAAGAGCTCGAACTCCTCACCATAGAGGTAATGTCTCCAGAGCTTTAATACGAAAATGACAGCTGCTAACTCCAGGTCATGCGTAGGGTAATTCTCTTCGTGTTTCCTCAACTGACGCGAAGCATAAGCAATCACCCTGTCCTTCTGCATAAGGACACAACCCAGGCCAACGCGAGAGGCGTCAGTATATATAATATACTTAACCCTTTGCTCTAGCAATACTAGCACAGGGGCGGACGTCAACTTGTCCTTCAGCTCCTGAAAAGTTAACTCCGCCTTCTCATTCCAAGCAAACTTCAAATCCTTCCGTGTCAGCTGCGACAACGGTCTGAAAATCTTCGAGAAGTCTTGAATGAAGCGTCGATAATAACCTGTAAGACCCAGAAAACTCCTTACCTCAGTAATTGAATCAGGCTGCTTCTAGTCCTGCACTACAGCTACCTTGGAAAGATCGATATCTATCCCTTCCTTGGACACCACATGTCCTAGGAACTTGACTTCCTCTTTCCAGAAATCACACTTCTTGAACTGCGCAAAAAGTTGATTCTCCCTAAGAGTATCCAAAACCACTCTTAAGTGCTCCTCGTGTTCTTCCCGACTCGCAGAATATATCAAGATGTCATCGATAAAAACAATGACGAATCAGAACAAGAATGACCGAAACACCCTGTTCATCAGATCCATGAATACGGCCGGTGCGTTCGTAAGACCGAACGACATCACAAGGAACTTATAGTGACCGAAGCTAGTCCTGAAAGTTGTCTTCTGCACGTCCCCATCCTTGACGCGCAACTGATGATACCCAGACTGCAAATCAACCTTTGAAAAGTACCGTGCCCCCTTCAATTGATCAAAAAGATCATCAATCCTGGGCAAATGGTACTTATTCTTCACAATTACCAAATTCAGCCTGTGATAATCAATACATAATCGCAAGGAACCATCCTTCTTCTTCACAAACAAAACAGGTGCTCCCCAAGGAGACACACTAGGCCGAATAAAACCCAAATTCAGCAAACCATCTATCTGCTTCCTCAACTCCTCTATTTCACTCAGAAGCATACGATAGGTGGGTAAAGAAATGGGCGCCGCACCAGGCATAAGGTCGATAGAAAAATCAATCTCACGCTGAGGAGGTAATTCAGGAATTAACTCAAACACATCTTCAAACTCCCGAACTACCGGCGTGCTTACCAACGCCGATTCAGCCATCACAACACAACTTCAAAGATAAACAACATGCATTCCATTACACAAAATCATCACAATACAAGTAGTGCAGCATTACATGAATCACGATAGGAAAAACATATGAACTACAACATCTAACACTTCAAAAACCCACAAACAACTACAAACAACCTCTAACTACAAAGCCAACAACGGTTACACACAAAAAGAAACAACAAACAAAGCAAAGGACGACTACAACGACAACTACTCATCGGAATCAGGAGATGGAGGCGGGGCACCCTTATCCTGCAAGCAACACAGGATAGACTTCAGAGTTCGAGTCACCTTCTTAAACTTATGCTTCATAAGGCCTCGAAGATCCATAATATCCTGGCGTAGAATAGCCTGCCCTTCTTTAGGCCGAACAATACGGGTATCTCTGGCAGCCTGATCTGTGCTCTGCTCTGGTGCCACAGGAGGAGAGCTCTCACTCGTATCCTATGCCTCTACCTCCTCCACGTCCTGCTCTGTTTCTTCCTCAATCTCAGCACCACCTTCAGCATAACTCTCTTCATCATCGCTCTCTGACTCATCCTCACTCTCTGAGGCTTGTCGACCAGAACCAATCTCTATCTGCTTAAGGGTCATTAGGCTAATATGACGAACAGGAACCGGCTTCTCTGCTCCAAGCCTATAGCCAAACTCATGTGCAAGCTTACAAATGAGGCGGCCAAAAGGAAGCGATTCAGTCCACCTAGTCGAACGAGCGATGAGAATAATCTTGCGCAGGATGTACGTCGGCACACACAACTTCGTTTCTTGTCCCACTTGATACAGGAAATCTACCAGCAGGCGCGTACACTCACTTCGGTTGCTCCACCTTGGGTATACATTGAACGTACACATGTGGTGAAGTAAACGGAAGTCGTCCGTGATGTTGGTAGCCAGAAGGCTCCTATTAGGCTGCCATTCGACCAGACAACCACACAAGGATCGGGTGCGACGATCCCTCTCGCGCATACTGTTCAAATTCTTCTCGCTGGCATGCACCTCACCAAGTGGCACATTCAGGAGTCGGGATATTAAAGCGACGTTGATCGTAGCTTCCTGACCATTACCACAAGAAATCTTGAACTGCAGAGGCTCTAGCGAAGGATCACGAATATTGACATAAAAAGCTCGAACAGTACTTGCATTCACGCGATACTCGCCCTCAAACAAGGGACACCAACCAGCCCCTTCCAGGCGCTCCAACAACAGAAACTCACCATACAGCCGCAGATCAACATGAGCCTCAAAAAGGACTCTACGACCTTCATAGACTCCATGCGATATCTATGCCAACAAGGTCCTACCAATGGGAGCTCGAGGATTGAGGTCCCGCTTGGTCTGGAATTCACGAGTGGCGGACGTGCTCCCGGCGGCACCTCTCGGCCTCCGTGCACGAGTTGGGCGGCTAGGCCCGGCTTCATCCACGGGCGCTCTCTTCTTCCCCATCAAAGAAAGAAGGGAGGAAATGAAAAAGATGGCCGTGATAAACTCAAAGAGGGCCATGAGAAATGAGAGAAAGAGAGAAATAGGAAGATGGTGAAGCTTTCACACACTTGAGATCCCAAAAGAGGATTTGAGAGCCCAAATGAGAAGAAAAGGAAGTGTAGACAGTAATGGGGGTGAGGGTTTTGAGAAGGGTAGGTTGGGTTTAAACAAAAATGGAGGAAGAAGAAGATTTGGAAGGGATTTGAAAGAGTTTGGAGAAGAACTTGAAGGAAAAGAGAGCTAGGGAGGGAGAGTTATGAAGGAAGTAGGGCTTAGAAGGTGTTTTAATCACCGAACCATGGAAGGGTGGGGCATACTAGGCCAAACATATGTCGGCCCAAGCCGGCCCGCTGATCGGCGAGGCCTCGCCGAGCTGGCGATGGCATCGCCGGTCTCTGGACCATCCGGCAATGCCTCACCATTTGGGCGAGGTCCTCCTGGTCTCCCATGCTCAAAATGATGTGGGTCCCCCCTGGGCCTCACTGGAAATGCCCCGATCGGCCCCTTTGCTAGATTCGACACCTATCGGGCCATTCGGGCAGAAATCTGATTCAAACAGAGATTTTTTGAAGCTTTAAGGGTTGAAATAGGATGATAAACCATCTAAACTCATTAATAGATGGTCTAGGAAAGATTTCGGGTCACTGTGTGTGATCAGGAGAGAGCATAGACTCGATCTCGGTGATCGTTTTCAGTAAACTTTTGTCGATAAATGCTACGGAACACAAACACATAATCTACAATAGACTCGCACCTAAATACACTAAAGTGGCGATAGCGTGCAGTGTGTGACCATAATCCAGGTCCGGTTTAATCTAAAACATGCTCTAATACCAACTTGTAATGCCCTGAAATTCGGGAGTCGAGCATAACTCAGCTCCCGAGTTCCAAAACATTACTTATGCAACATATTTAATGATGGATGTATGTTGTCTGTATTAGTGCATAAACATGGAATAGATTAAGCCAAAGCACAAATATAATTCAGGGATAAGTGAAGAAAGCAAGCGGAAGACTTATAGAATCATATGTGTACATGTGTAAATCCCTGAAGTATATAAACATACGAGGTCGTAATGTAAGTGTTGCTATCAAAATTACAAGTATTAAATTACATCATTTAATTTCCAAAAGAAATCCCAGCATCCCGCACCCAAAGATGAACTCAGAATCGCCGGAATAACGATTCAAAAGTGAAGGTTCAAGGAAGAAGAAAAATAGGAAAGAATCTAAGATGATTCACCAACTTCTCTCTCACTTTCTCTCTCTTTTCCTTTCTCTTTCTCAGCTAGGGTTAGGAAATTCGTATGGAAAAGAGAGCTAGAGTGTTAAGGACTATAAATAGGCCTAATATTGATGAAAATAACCCAGGACCAAGGTATACTTAGGGTATAACCAAAACCGGCCTCTCATGATCCAACGAAGCACTTCCGGTGGGCCTATTACCACGAAAGGTCAGACTTAAGCTCTCTGACCATGGATCTAGGTCAAGCTGAGTTTTTGTACCGATCGGATCTTCAGATCAGCTGTGGCAGACCACACTCAATTCAACGGTCACCGAATCTCGATCAAGTCCACAAGCACAAGGACATGCCTAGGCCACCTTCCCTGATCAGAGGGTAAAATTGGGTCAAAATCCAATGGTCAGATTACTTAAAATCGTCGTGCAAGCGACACGACTCAAATTTCATAAAATCTTATTAAATTTCCAATCGTTCTCACACTCTTCACTTCGGACTCAATCAAATCGACCCAGAACATCATCTGGACTTTATTTTTGAGGTGATGGTCAAGCCCAACATGGTGACCGCAACAGCCTAAGATCATCGCTATCGAACTTTCGACGAGCGGTCCAGGTCTGATCCAGAACTTCTAAAAAATCCCAAGAGCAACTGGCTTTAGTGATGATTCCCAGATTTCACAGTAACATAGCGCTAACTAATCTACAAGTTTTGAGTCATGCAGATCCAATTTAAAGTGATTGATGCAAATTTCACAAGCAATCGAGTATAGTGCTAATTACCCCAAAAAGAACTACTAAGGAAAGATTAGCAGAAAATTTTTAGGGTCATTACATTTCTTTTCTTGTCTCTCTTCTTACTGTCTCTCTTTTCTCTCACTCTTTTTCTTCTTCTCTTCTTCCTTTCTTTCTTACTAGAATGTCTAGCAGACCTCTAACTCAAACCAGTTGACTCGATAGCAAGTCAGCTCATACTCCAACCCAAACTCTCCCTCTTTCTCTCTTGTTTCTCTTTTCCTTTCTTCCTTCCTCTCTCTTCCTCATTTTCCTTGTCATTTCTCCATCAAACTCGAGTAGAGGTGATCAAATAACAAGTAATAAGTGCTGCATTATGGTGATAAACGAGTCAGCACCCTGACTCGGTGCCTGACTGAGTTAAGCGTCTAAACTCGCCACATGATTGTTCGAGTCAGACTTAGAACCTACTTCATTCCCTTCTTCTACTTCTCTCTTTTTCAGTCCCTACATGACCAAGCGAGTCTACACTCAACTCAGAACACTGCCCAAACTCAGTAGACTCAATCGGTGTAGTGCAATGACCGCCGCATTGTCTCGAGCTCTCTCTCTCTCTCACCCCCCATTTCTTTCTTTTCTTCTCCTTCCACTTTCTTTTCTTTTCTTTTTTCTATTGAACGTCCAGTGAGAATAATCGGATGTCTAGCAAGGTTTGCTTTAAACTCAGACAAGACCTGACTCGGTGCGATTGGAGCAGTCGACTTGCACCACTGTTGCCTCCTCTCTCATCTCGCCATCTTCTTCTTCTTCTCCACTTCATTTCTCTCTTTACATTCTCTTTCTTCTTTTCTGAGTATGCTCCACAAGGTCTGGACAAGGCCTGACATGATGCAGTCCAACCACACTCGAACCATTTCTTGGTGGAGAAGAAGACATCCCTTAATGGTATCTTCGACCTTCCTACTCCTTCCTCCAATATGGTCCGTGAGGACAGTCCGTTTGGACCTTATGAAGCTTATAGATAAGCTTTTTCGAAGCTTGGAGATGGTTACATTGGTGGGTTCGAATAGAGGAGAATTCAGTTGATTTTCAAGTGCGGTTGCGAGAAACGGATGAGAAGACTCTTTTGCTAAATTCTCTCGTGCTTATAACAAACCCTAGCTCTCCCTAGAGCCATTGGATGAAGAATGGGTGGCCCAAATTGCACTAGCTTGAAACTGCTTCAGGATATGGCAAGCAGGACTGAAACTGGCTACGCTTTCTTTCTCCAATATTGAGGGAGCCCTAAACCAAGGATTTGGGTAGCTGAGATCTCATCAAATGGATGGCTCAGATTCAAATATGAGTGTTCATGCAGATTGCTAGCCTGTCACTTATAAATGGAAATTTCTATTTTCAGTAAAATATCGCACGCATAGCTCTACACATGCCTGTCTTTGTGCATACACAAGCACGTTTCACTGAGCAAGGTAAGTTGGGCTTTTGTCAGCTCCACCTGCTAGATCAATTGGATGGTTCGGATCACACATGCGATTACTTTTGGTGGGCCATGATCGATGCAAATGGACGATGTCCGTTTGCTGGCCGAAAACAAGCAAGAGAGGAATCCTTCCTTTGCAGGAAAGCACGGGTTAGACCTAGTTTGACCAGGACCGTGGTCCAGTGCACCTCGAGTGAACTCCCTCTGGTACACAAGCAAAATGGTTGTAGGCCCCACTGTGATGCCTTGAGAAATCCACTCCATTTATAAGACTCCATAGGCTTACCTGGCTCATCTGACCGAAGCTGTGGCAAACCCAAAGCTTAGGTGAGCCATACTAATTGAATTAAAGTCTTTTAGGTGTCGATTACATCGATCTAACAATCGGATCATTTTGAAATTGGACATCAATGGTCAAAAGGTTTCTAGGGTCCTTAAATGGAAATCAATTGTTTGATTAGCGATTGGAGGACCTACTATGTGTTTATAATATTGATTATTATGATAATATTTTAACAACATTGTTATTATTATTATTCAATTTACTGTTATCATATTTTTCTCATCGAATATCTAAGCTTAAGCCTAATGGATGGTTTCAATCATCAGACATTGGATGACATGAGGTCTTAATATAATGGCTGATCTCGACTCCAAGGATTGATTTTTCAACTTCAATAGTCGGATTAGTCCCAAACCCGAACATCAGAGTTTCTAAGGGTCCCTGATTCACTCTAGAGGAATTTTCGTGATTGTTTTCAAACTATAATGGCTCGATTATTGTCAACGGCTAATTGATAGCTAAATTAAGTATTACAGGTCCGATGGTCGGTGGATAGCTTGATATATAGATCAGGATTACTTTCAACGGTCGGATTTAGACTGAAATGCATGTGAATGTTTACTTAAACTAGGTTTGTATTTATACTAAGTTAGGTTACATGGTAACACTCGAGTACTGAAAGGTACTGGCTGTTACATGAAATTAAGACTTTTCGGGCCTATGGCGAGCTGGCAGACACGGTGAATGGATAAGATCACCCCACTGTGGGCCTTATGCTATGATACCAATGGCTATGTAGTAAAGGAAGTGAACACGTGAAATCCACGATTCATATAACATGACAATCATGACTCAAATAAATTGACAACTACGACCCATGCAAACCATGACCCACATGAGCCCACAATGATGTATGTGTATAATTCATATCACCCATCCTTTTTACTGTGTCATTTTAGGGCTAGGGCTTAGATATCAGCCTGATCCAGTGCTCGTTTGCCCCACATAATTGAAAATAATGGTGACTTTTGAAGCTTTCCAAGCTCACTATAGTGTTTATAAGAAGTGAAAACTACCCAGGTTAGGACATTTTGGGCCCACGGTGAGCTGGTTGACAAGGTGGATGGATCGGATCACCCCATCGTGGGCCTTAAGCTATGATACTAATGGTTTGGTCGAAAAGGAAGTGAACACATTGAAAACCATGATCCATACAATATGACAACCACGACTCATATAACATGGCAACTACGACCCATGCAAACCACGACCCAAATAGGCCCACATTAATGTATGTGTATAATCCATGCTGCCCATCCTTTTTTGCCGTGTTATTTTAGGGGTAGGACCCAAATATCAGCCTAATCTAGCGCTCATGTGGCCGACAAAATAGAAAATAATGGTGACCATTGAAACTTTTCAGCCTCACTGTGCTGTTTGTTAGAAGTGGACGCTATGTAAGTCAGGACTTGTTGGGCTCACGGCAAGCTGGCTGACAAGTGGATGGATCGGATCACCCCATTGTAGGCATTAAGCTATGGTACCAATGGTTAGGTAGTACAGGAAGTAAACATGTGTAAACTACGATCCATATAACATGACAACCACGACCCATGCAAACCACAATCCATATAACATGACAACCACGACCCATATAACATAACCACTATGACCCATGTAAACTACGACCCATACACAATAGTAAGCCTTAGAAAGTTCTAATAGTGGGACTTTGTTTCCCTCGGTGCGGTCCACTCTGGACTCGAATCTGTCTCATTTTTTGACTCATAGCCTAACATAATATGGAGAATGTGGTGGACGGCATGGATTAAACATATACATCAAGGTGGGGTCTACGTCACGCGGCAACCTTGACCCTTATGAACTCCACACGACACATTACAACCACGACCCATATAACATGATAACCACGTCACATGGCAACCACGACTCATATAACAGGATAACTGCAACCTATATAATTTGATAATAGCGACCCATATAACATAACAACTATGACTCATATAATAGGACAATTGTGACCCATATAACATGACAACTACAATCCATACAACTGCGACCCATATAACAGGACAACTGCAACCCATATAACATGACAACTGCGACATGGGACCCATATAAGAAGACAACTGTGACCCATATAACATGACAACTACAACCCATATAACTGCAACCCATATAACAAGATAACTGTGACCCATATAACAAGACAACTGTGATCCATACAACTATAACCCATATAACAGGACAACTGTGACCCATATAACAGGACAACTGTGATCCATACAACTACAACCCATATAACAGGACAACTGTGACCCATATAACATGATAATTGCGATCCATACAATTGCAGCCCATTTAGTTCGTGGTTTGCATGGGTCGTAGTTGTCATGTTATATAGGTCATGGTTGTCATGTTGTATAGATCGTGGTTTTCAACGTATTCACTTCCATTTCTACTAAATCATTGGTACCATAGCTTAAGGCCCAAAATGAGGTGATCCGATCCATCCACCTTAATGGTTAGCTCGCCGTGGGCCCAAAAAGTCCTAACTTGAGCAGTGTCCACTTCTAACAAAAATCATAGTGAGCTTGGAAAGTTTCAACTGTCACTATTATTTTCTACTTCATGGGCCACACAAGCACTGGATTGGGCTGATATTTAGGCCCTAGTCCTAAAATGACAGGGTAAAAAGGATGAGCAACATGGATTATACACATACATTATTTTAGCCCATTTGGGTCATGGTTTGCATGGGTCGTAGTTGCCATGCTATATGGGTCATGGTTATCATGCTGTATGTATCGTGGTTTTTAACATGTTCACTTCCTTTTCTACCAGACCATTAGTACCATAGCTTAAGCCCCACAATGAAGTGATCCAATCCATCCACCTTGTCGGCCAGCTTGTTGTGGGCTCAAAAAGTCCTGACTTAGGCAGTGTCCACTTCTAACAAACTTCACAGTGCGCTTGAAAAGTTTTCACAGTCACCATTATTTTTTATTTTGTGGCCCACATGAGTGCTGAATCGGGCTGATATTTGGGTCGTACCCTTAAAATGACATGGCAAAAAGGATGGGCGGCATGGATTATACACATACATCAACGTGGGCCCATATGGGTCATGGTTTGTATGCGTCGTAGTTGCCATCTTATATGGGTCGTGGTTGTCATCTTGTATATATCATGGTTTTCAACGTGTTCACTTCCTTTTCTACCAAACCATTGTACCGTATCTTAAGGCCCACAACGGGGTGATTCGATCCATCCACCTTGTCAGCTAGCTTGCCTTAGGCCCAAAAAGTCCTAACTTGAGCAATGTTCACTTCTAACAAACATCACAGTGAGCCTGGAAAGTTTTAATAGTCACCATTATTTTCTATTTTAAGGCCCACACGAGCACCGGATCAGGCTGATATTTGGGTCATACCCCTAAAATGACACGACAAAATGGATAGGCGGCATGGATTATACACATACATCAATGTGGGCCCATATGGGCCGTGGTTTGCATGGGCCGTAGTTGCCATGTTATATGGGTCATGATTGTCATGTTATCTAGATCGTGGTTTTCAATGTATTCACTTCCTTTACTACCTAACCATTGGTATCATAGCGTAAGGCCCATAGTGAGGTGATTAGATCCATCCACCTTGTCGGTCACCTCGTCGTGGGCCCAAAAAGTCCTAACTTGGACAGTATCCACTTCTGACAAACATCACAATGAGCCTGAAAAGTTTCAACATACACCATTATTTTCTATTTTGTGGCCCACACGAATGCTAGATTAGGTTGATATTTGGGCCCTAGCCCTTAAATGACACAACAAAAAGAATGGGAGTATGGATTATACACATACATCAATGTGTACCCATATGGGTCATGATTTGCATGGGCAGTAGTTGCCATGTTATATGGGTCGTGGTTGTCATATTGTATGGATCATGGTTTTCAACATGTTCATTTCCATTTTTTACCAATCCATTAATACCATATCTTAAGGCCCACAATGGGGTGATCCGATCCATCCACCTCGTCGGCTAGCTTACTGTGGGCCCAAAAAGTCCTAACTTGGGCAACGTCCACTTCTAACAAACATCACACTGATCCTGGAAAGTTTCAACAGTCAGCATTATTTTCTATTTTGTGGCCCACACGAGCGTTGGATCAGGCTGATATTTGTCCCCTACCCCTAAAATGACAAGACAAAAAGGATCAGCAGCATGGATTATACACATACATCAATATGGGCCCATTTGTGTCTTGGTTTGCATGGGTCGTAGTTGCCATGTTATATGGGTCATGGTTGTCATGTTGTATGGATCGTGGTTTTTAACGTATTCACTTCCTTTACTACCTAGCCATTTGTACCATATCCTAAGGCACACAATCGGGTGATCTGATCCATCCACCTTGTTGGCGAACTTGTCGTGGGCCCAAAAAGTCATATCTTGGGCAGTGTCCACTTCTAACAAACATCATAATGAGCTTGAAAAGTTTCAACAGTCACCATTATTTTCTATTTTGTGGCCCACACGAGCCTAGATCAAGCTGATATTTAGGCCCTAACCCTAAAACGACATAGTAAAAAGGATGGGTGGCTTGGATTATACACATACATCAATGTGGGCCCATTTATGTCATGGTTTGCATGGGTCGTAGTTGCCATTTTATATGGGTCATGGTTGTCATGTTATATGGATCATGGTTTTTAATGTGTTCACTTCCTTTTCTACCAAACCATTAGTACCATAGCTTAAGGCCCACAATGAGGTGATCTAATCCATCCAGCTTGTCGGACAGCTTGTCGTGGGCTTTAGAAGTCCTGACTTGGGTAGTCTCCACTTGTAACAAACTCCAAAATGAGCTTGGAAAGTTTCAACAGTCACAATTATTTTCTATTTTGTAGCCCACACGAGCGCTGGATCAGGCTGATATTTGGGCCTTACCCCTCAAATGGCACAACAAAAAGGATAGGCGGCATGGATTATACACATACATCAATGGGGGTCCATATGGGTCGTAGTTGTCATATTATGTGAGTTGAGGTTGTCATGTTATATGGATCATGGTTTTTATTATGTTCACTTCCTTTTCTACCTAGCCATTGGTACCGTATCCTAAGGCCCACAATGGCGTGAACCGATCCATCCACCTTATCGGTCAGCTTGTCGTGGGCCCAAAAAGTCCTAACTTTGGCAGTGTCCACTTCTAACAAACATCACAGTGAGCATAGAAAGTTTCAACGATCACCATTAGTTTCTATTATGTGGGCCACACGAGCACTGGATCAGGCTGATATTTGGGCCCTAGCCCTAAAATGACATGGCAAGAAGGATTGACAACATTGATTATACACATACATTAGTGTGGGCCCCATGAGTTGGGCCTTGCCCACCCCCAAAAAAGGGTTCCGTACATGTCATTAAATATGATGTAACTTCTTATTCATTGAAAATCTGTACAACTACTAAACGAAGGCCAAAGGGCATTTTAGTCCAAGTAATTTTCGGAGGCTCGTCAGAAGGCTAGCCTTGAAATATTTGAAAGGTTGAATCTCTTTAGGGAATTTGACCATATATCGAGGCCAGTACAGTCAATTTCCCTTTTAAATTATAAAAGGCATCACGTGCTTGATCCGCTGACGATCATCACTTACTTGATCCAATGAGATAAGTGATTCTAAATCATGAAACTAATGAACATGGATTATTGACCATTCCTAATTTTCTCATGATATTTTTTTAACTGTAACCAACCGACTTTATTAATAGAGAATCAACATAATCAGTGAGTTGACTTGGATTTCAGTAAGGCATGTACTTATATATAGAGTTGTATTTGACCTAAATTAAATTAAATGCCTTGTGATCCCTGTGGAGATAGACCTATTAAGATGGGATTAGAGAATATCAGCCATCTATTCAATGACTGATTGACAATATGATCAAGTTATTTGCAAATGGGAGGGTTAATACTTTGTATGGATTATTTTTGCCTTAGAATAAAGGAATTTTCTCTTTTAACAATAATAGCATGGTCACATCCCAACAAAAGTAACATGAGATAGAGAGTTAATAAATGGAAACAAATTGCGTCATAACCCACCCATCTCTAGCTGAGAATGAGCAAATATGTGTTTAGGTCCACCGTGATGTATTTGTTTATCCACGCCGTCCATCCCCTTTCTTAGATTCTTTTAAGGTATGATCCAAAAAGTGAGGCAGATCCAATACTCAAGTGGACCACCCCAAACACATTTAATGTAACCAAAGTTTACTGTTTGGTGTGGTCCACGTCTAAGAAAAGGGATGGATTGCCTAGATTAACAAATACATCATGGTGGACCCAACACAGATATGCGCTCAATCCTGGATAGATATGAGCGTCGGTAGGATGCAATCTGCTTCTCTAATAAGAAGGCAATGCATGAATTTTATTAATTTGAGTATAAATGAAATACAATCAGTAGAAAAGAAAATAAAGCAAAAAAAAAAAAAATTACCAATGACAGCGGTTACCTATATTGTAGTAGGTAGGGAGGAATGCACTGCTTCTATGATTGACCAAAAGCTCATGGTGGAAGGCTTGGAACAGACGGCCGAGTGCAGGGAAGACAAGAGTAGATCTTCTCTTTCTGAAGCTACTTTCGTCTCCGGGTTGATAAATAAGGAATTGTCTAGTGGGCCTGTTTTGACAAGAAACAAATGCATTTGGTTTGGGAAATTATCTTATTTAATCATAACAAAGAGAAAATAGAAAGTGAACAATCATGATATCTATTCATTCTAAGTTCATGTACATCCTTTGATTTCCCTTGATTCTAAGATAGATTATCCAGAATATAAGAATTGAAAGAGTTTAAATATCAAATCTAGATATCAAATCCAGCAGCATTTCGGCTTGTGATTTGGTCATCTCATTAAGAGGAATATTGTGCAGATATGGCCATCATAAATCCCTTCTTGAACTCGTATTCTTATACACAAGAAAGATCTGATTCCATTTGATAATTTCAACACCATTTTCCCCCATTAATATTCACTGTCGTGTAATAACAAGGTGTTACACGGGCCCGAGCAATAGCATGGTGTTGCGCAGGCCAGCACATTGTCTCCTATTTCTTCTTCTTTCCTTCTCTTCTTGATACCTTTAGATTTCTCTTCTCTTCTGGAGATCTGATCTTCTTCCGAATCTTCAATGTGTCCAAATGAGAGGAGGAGTGGGGTATTTATAGGCCTCCACACGTGCGAACCCTTGATATCCGTGCCGAGGGGCCCACTTTCCACCAGATCTCCACCATCCAATTTGATCTGCACAAAATAGCATTGCGCTGGTATGCGCAACTGGTATAACCCTTTGTACGGTACTGCGCAACTAACATGGTTTGCGCGGGTTCACACAAACACTATGAGTTTCCCTATTTCTTCATTTTCTTTGCATTTTTATGCCTCAACAGATGCCCCATTGATCCTTTTTGTTTATCCCTTCTTGGATAAAGAAATAGGATCAACTCTTTCTTTCATCCTTCTCGCAATCATCATTGCGCGTACCTGCGCAAAGGCTGATCGGCTCCAATTTCTCCTATAAGTACTGAAGTCAACTCTTCATTTTCATTCCCTCATTTTCTTGTAGAAGCCCTGTCTCTTTGCCACTTACTCATGCAATGGCTCGTCTTTGCGCGTGATCCTTACGCAACACATATCTTGCACTTTTAACAAACTTTGCTTCTGTGCGCTTTCACACAACGAATACCCTTTGCATAGTCCCACACAATCATCTTCATCTTGTGCAAAGCCACTCTTCAGAATCTTCTCAAGTCTCGAGTCCCTGCTCTTCTAGTGCAATGTCGTGCCACTAACCCATGTTGCACACCTGCGCACAAATAATCTCAGAAAATTCCTTCAAAGTATGAAAATTTTCAGATCTTCAAAACACTTCTTCAGCCCTTATATCCTCACTCTTTAAAACTTCATCTTTGACCTAATAACTCTTGGCCCATAAATATGCATCATTCGCAGGCTTCCTCTTCAAGAAGAAAGAATCATTCATCTTCTTTAAGATTTAAACAGTTTTTCTAACATTCGACATTCTTGGAATTATGTAGAGATAAATGAAGAAACTTTAGAACTTCATAACTCCTTTGTCAACGAAACAACTGTCATTCCCATCCATCTACGATGTCACTCATCAATTTTACAAACCGAACCATTTAATCGACGACATATCCTTGTTTCCATAGATAATTGGATCATGAAGGAACCAAGAATTTTGACAGGATATTTTGAAGAAAATAAACCTCGCTAAAGAGCTGGTAGGATTCATAAAAGTAGATTTTTACATCCATGCCATGATCCTCAACAACCTTTTCCGACCCATTATTTTGAAATTGCTAAGAAACTCTTCTTTTCTGAAAGATTACCTTGGAATACAGAAAAATTCTCAGTAATAGGTCTTATGGTGCTTGGACTCGAACCTTCACTTGAAAACACACCGTCATTCTGGAGTAGATTAACCTTTTTGATGAAATCATAGCTACGTCCGAACATTTTCATGCAGATGCAACTATCTTCAGAGGCTTCCTCAATCATTGGTCCCCAATTACCGACTTATTCCATCTCGATTCAGGCGAAATGAATATTACCTTATGGGATCTTCTTTGCATAGTGAGTCTTCCCATCATGGGTAATATTTTTGATGCATATATACCTTCTAATGGAGAACTTACTCTAGCTTCCGTGGGGGATAAAAATCTGAGATTTCAAAGACCATGCTTGAACTTTTCAGCACACTGGCTAATTTCCCTCAGTCTGATCGTTTTTCTTCTCTTGAATGGCTAGCTCATTTTTCTCAAAAATTGAAGTACACTTTCTCCCTTCTACTTTATTTCTAAAATTTTGATTTTGTATTGCCTTGCTTCAATAACCATATCTTTACCTTGACAGCTTTATATGCCATAACCATCAAGAACTCAAGACCATTCACAAGAACCTTAAGAACACGACTAAATACAGTTCTTCCTGTGAATTAGCCGCTTTTCTAGCTTATTGGTTAAGCTCAGTAAAATTTCTGGATTCTGAATAGATATATATCATGAGGTCATCCTTCTTTATAGTCTCAGGTGCAATGGCAGAAGGCCAAAAATATTCGCTAGTTCCTCTGGTTCTGTGCTCCCTTTATCACGCTTTTGGGAACATCGTTTCTGGTTTTAAAGATCCCACCTCTAAATCTTTTCTTGTTTGCGCTCCATAGCATTTCTTTATAAGCTAGCTAGGAGTGTACTTCCCTTGGACATTAGCTGACTCTGAAAGGGCGTATTCAAACCCTGATCGTCTTCCTCTTCAACATTATTAACTAAGGAAGATGATTGAGAAATCAAATGGCTGGGTCATTAGAAATATAGAGAGCAATGGTCCTATTAATTTTCATCAATTTTCATTTACTAGTTCTCTTAGAGATGTAGCAGTTGTTGATGATGATTCCATCTCATTTGGTGAGCATTCATTTCTTGTCTCCATCAGATCCAATACTCTTCCTTTGAGAGAAGTTAGTATATTCTAGCGTGAACCATACCATCCATGTAGGTTTGCTCACCTGTTTGGATTCGATCAAACTGTACCAGAGACTTGTGATATTGTCACCAGAGCAATGAGAAGTTATGGCGTCAGGTTGTATAAATGGGCTTTGTTATGGAAGCAGCTCTTGAACGTTCATATCGGATCGCATTTCATAATTCCTAGCTATAATTATACATTTAGTGCTTCTTATTGTTGGATGCACTGGTGGGTTCATCAGTATTACTTGGTGGATAATTATTACCTAGTAGATCATGCCATATGGATTCTTCCTCCTCACCAAAAAGATTATCAAAAAGACCAAGGCATCGACTACTTTGAAGAAACAGATCATGCCCCCTCTCCAGGCCAATTTTGTATAAAGATTTCTTCAGAAGATAATATTTCTAAAGTGAAGGCTGCCAATACTCTTGAAGGATGGATGACCTTTGGCACTCTTTTGAAGAATACACCTGAATCTTCAGATTTTTCAGAAGAAAATGATGGTTCCTTGCAATTCTGTTCTCCCCCACCCTCACAAATTTTACGAGATAACTCTCCTTTATCATCAAAAAGGAGAGAGATGAAAAGACATCGTTGTTATCTTCAGAAAGATTAACATATCATAATTAAAGACTCGTCTTCCTTGAAAAGATAAACATATCCTCAGTGAAGATTAGTATTTGATCGTGAAGTATTTTGGCTTTGGAATAGAAAGAAGAAAACATTTTGATCAAACTTGATATTGTTGTAACCAAACTCATTTTAAAAGAAATGCATTTTGTATGTTTGTTTAATCTAAACGTGAGATTTTCATGTCAGGCAATTTGCATGTTTGAGTATATCTTAAGCAAAACAGGTGAACATATGCATTCACAATATCATCAATGTATTTGTAGCATTTTGATGCTACATGTAGTTTAAGCTCTTGAATAATGGAGCTAGTATGCTTTAACTGACCATACCTTGACTGGACATGACTTGACTGGACTAAACTTGACATGACTGGACTTAACATGACTTGACTAGACATGACCTGACTAAACACTTTCACACACAGTTTAAGCTCATGAATAGTGGAGCAATCCTAATCTTGGACTCTTAAATAATCAGAGTTAGGGTCTTACGTGAACAGTCTTTGTAACTCTTATGAGTTCACTGGACTTATCACAGCCAGGGAGTGCACAAACCACGATCCATCAGAGGGGCCCAGTGAAGCTACCAGGGTAGTGAACTCGGTGAGATTTACACAAAGGGTTGGCGTGGTAACTCTCTAGAGTTCACAGGGCGCACAAGGCTACCTTAGGGTACCAAATACAAGGTCGTTAGTCCATCAATGAGGAGGGACCCATCCTCATGCGTTTCTACTGGAATCAAACTAGGAATCTGGGGGGCCTTATGCAAGGTTGACCTATCAATGGACAAAGCCAAAGAGTACACACTATAGCCCGCTTTTTTCTTCATCTGCAAGGTCGAACCCATTCACGAGAGGGCATTTTCTCTCACCATCCCTTGTGACACTGTTGAAAGCTATACAAACGACATTAGTCTCCCACGTGATTAGCCTCCTTCTACTTTTGGCCGCTTATGGCTTTTGGTAGTGATTACTTCATCCGCTGCCCACATGGGTCTAAGTAAGTGATTGCCTTCGTGGGCTTTTTAGGGCCACTACCTTTTCACTGTTGCCCGCATATATATATATGTGTGTGTGTGTGTGTGTGTGTGTGTGTGTGTGTGTGTGTGTGTGTGTGTTTCCGATGATAGTAGGTCTTATGCGTAGTTGGCCACGTGGGCTTGCCTATGCTGCCATAAATGATGAATTGCCATTGCTATCATAGGATTTATGTGTGGTGGTTGGCTAGATAGGCTTGTTCCACCGCCATGATTATGAATCAACAATTGATATATCACCAGTGTTGATGATGTTTTGATAATATTCATGATTAAATTAGTGTATCGCCTTGACGATGATAACAATTTTGATAGGATGACTTTTGTATCTAGGATCAATGATGACAGCGATGATTGTGAATTTGGAGATAATCATTGGCACTTGGCAATAATTGATGATAAATCTTTTTTGATGTACTTGATCTCGATCTGCTTGAGAATTTGCCTTTGCTTAAGAATTCTCTTTTATTCATATATACAGAGATGAGTATATGGCTTTGCCTTTTGAGGTTGTTTCATCATTGTACTTATCGTGCCCCCTTTTGATTAGGAAGTATTGTACCAATAATTATTGTAATCAAAATCATAGTGATTTTCAGAAATAATATACCTTGATGCAGCAAATTCTGACAAATATATTGATGCCTCATCATCGTATACGGATTATTTGAGATTAGAATTGCCCCCAGTTTCGAATCAATCAGGCTTGTGCACTCTTATCTCCTTTCTTATGTCGTATACTTTCCTTATGACTATCTCACCGCTATTAATCATCTCTTGCAGTATCTTCTTTAGATTGAAGCAATTCTCAGTCCAATGTCTAAAGAAACGATGATAATAATAATAATAGTCACTTTCACTTATTTTCTTCTTCTCTTTTTGATGTTTTAGCGACGATAACTTGATCTTTTCTGCCGCCAATAATTTGTTCAGCATAGGAAGTATATCATCTTCTTCAAACGAATACCTCTTGTAATCCTTAGACTGTCCGAATTCCTTCTTTATTTCCTTAGTCGCAGGCTTGTTCATGTCTCCTTTATCAGGTTTTCTTTACTCATCTCATCGATTCCTCACTTTTCTTTCTTCTTCGATTGTATTGGTCAAATTTCTCTTAAAGTTTTAGGACAGTTAACTTGTATATAAATCAGACACTCTCGTGCTGATCTTTTCTAAACTACAAGCCTTCTCGATCAGATCTTAAAACGTCTATATATTCAGACTGACCAGACTTAATGCAATATTTGGCCTTATGCATTCTGTGCATAATTTAATTTGTTCTCTTTCTTCTTTTACCAACTGTAAACACGATGCTCCTAATATTCTTTATTGCTTAATAAATTCTACTACCAACTCGTCCTCTTTCTAGCGAACGGAAACTAAATCACTTAAACTGACTTCTTTAAAGGATGATTCAACAAACCGTGAACAATAACGAGAATCTTTAACAAAATTTATCATAACCGGACATTCTCTTGTCACAACAATTTTCCCTTTATCTTTCTGGGTTTTCAGTAGATTTCTTACAGATGTCGTGTTCACGGTGACTTTCTTGTCTCGCTTCTCATTCCTCTTTCTAGCGAACGGAAACTAAATCACTTAAACTGACTTCTTTAAATGATGATTCAACAACCCGTGAACAATAACGAGAATCTTTAACAAAATTTATCATAACCGGACATTCTCTTGTCGCAACAATTTTCCCTTTATCTTTCTGGGTTTTCAATAGATTTCTTACAGATATCGTGTTCACGGTGACTTTCTTGTCTCGCTTCTCATTCTTTTTTATAACTATTTCACCTTGCTTTATCATCCTTTGCAACAAGTCCTTTAGTGTAAAGCAATTTTCTGTTGGATGTCTAATGTAACGATGATATTGGCAATATTTCTTTTCCTTAGTCATTTCAACTTCTTCTGGACGCCTGGGCTGAGCCAATTGAATGGTCCCGGAGGCTAATAATTGTTTTATCATTAGTATAACATCTTCTTTCTCAAAATCATATTCTTTATTATAGTCGTATGATTGAGTTCGCTTATCATTTAGTCGATCTTTATAACAATCTGAATCTTCTCTCTTCCTTGTTTCTCGCTTATTGTAGAAGGTATTTCTTTTCTTTTCTTGATCAACGGTATTCACCATTGATCTATTTGATTGTCTTCTTTTCGTTCTGATCTGAAATGCTGGCATTTTCCTAGCCATCAGTTCTAATGCATGTGCTTTTGTTGCAAGATCTTGAAAAGTCTTTATATTAGCAATTGTGAGCCCGAAGGAAATTCCTAGCTCCATAGAATTTAAACACATGTTTACTTGTTCTGTCTCCTCTGACAACTGCCTGCATGAAGCCCCCCAAGTCTTCTTCCTATCGATAATTTTTTCCACAGGTTCATTTTCTGTCTAATAGAGGCCAATTCTGCAATACTAACGTCACAATCTAATGAGAAAAAATTGGATATAAATGCGTCTTGCATTTGTTCCTAAATTCTTATCGACTCCGATGTCAGATTAGAATACTATCGGAATGTTTTGCCCATCAAAGAAGAACCAAACAACCCTAAACAATATTGTGAAATGGTAGAGAAATTCGCCATGGTGGTGATGAAGTATACAAGATGTTCTTCTGGAGACCCATTTCCATTAAACTTTTGAAACTATGGTTGTTTGAAGTTTACTGGGAATGGAACATCTTCCACCTCTCTTGGATACAGTGTTCTATACCAAAATTTCCTAGTATGTTCACACTCTCTTTTTATTCTGACAGCCTTTATAGCCATTCGTCGTACTTCTTCTTGAGTTATGACTCTTGCCAGAGGAGTGGATCCATGCGATCCCACCCTCGGTAGTTGAGAGCCTTCAGGTTGTTGTTCCAGTTCATTCATGACGACCATCATTGGAGGGACTACGATAGGAGCCACTTGTGTGCTAAAGTAGCAAAAGCTTCTCAAAGATTTCCACATTCTTCCATCAATGTTCGTTGTGTCTGTGCCATGTCAACTATACGATCTTCAGTGGCTGACTGTGGACTTTGAATGGTTCTTGCCATGCACATAGTGGCTTCTGCACTGTCTGAAGAGGCAATCATAGGATTAGAATATTCAGGTATGATGGGACTTATTGAGAGAGAGGTTCCATTCAGACTTTCCATACTCCCGCAAAATTTGGTCGACTATGAGATTTCTTGCCGAGGCATATCTTGGGGTGAAACAGGAACTATACTATTCATTGGTGATTTACCCTTCTCTTTTCTCGTCCACCGAGCCTTTGCAATAGGCAATGCTAGAAAATCTCGTGATGTCAAAGAAGAAAGAAATTTCCCCGGGTACAGAGCTGGAGGGGCGAGTTTAGGATATTTTTAGCTATATTCCATGTTATTGGTCCCCTGACTTTTTGTGGAGATGAATTCACCCTGGCACTTATTGCATTTCGGACCCTTGTTCTTCGAGATGCTACGACAATCCAATCATTATTAGTTTCTTGCACCAGTGGCGAAATGAATATGACTTCGGCCATAACTTGGAGTTTGTCATTCTTGCTTGTGGTGGGATGAACTTTGTGATTTGTAAACTGATTTGTCGCATACTCTATTACAAACCCGGTTGTCGTGAAGTAGAAGTTCGTCTTCTTTGTTGTGCTTGCCATTGATCGAAATTTGAAGTTTTGTCTGGTAACCTTTAGGTGAGAATATGAAATAACAATTAGTATTTGAATAATAAAATATTCTATCTTAGAGATGAAGGGGATGATGTTTCTGTTGAGAGTCGCCATTTTGGCGTCGGTAAGATGCCAAACTACAATAAAGTTCTTGAAAATCTCTCTATGTTAATCTTAAATAAGACAATAATCCCCAGTGGAGTCGTCATTTTGTTTTAACAAGAAACAAATGCATTTGGTTTGGAAAATTATCTTATTTAATCATAATAAAGAGAACAATCATCATATCTATTCATTCTAAGTTCATGTATGTCCTTTGATTTCCCTTGATTCTAAGATAAATTATCCAGAATGCAAGAATTGAAAGAGTTTGAATATCAAATATGTATATCAAATTCAGCAGCATTTCGGTTTCTGATTTGGTAATCTCAACGAGAGGAATATTGTGCGGATATGACCATTATAAATCCCTTCTTGAACTCATATTCCTTTACAGAAGAAAGATTTGATTCCATCTGACAATTTCAACAACATTTCCCCCCCTTGATATTCACTGTTGCACAACAACAAGGTGTTGTGCAGGCCCATGCAACACCATGCTATTGTGCGGTCCAGCACAATGTCTCCTATTTCTTCTTCTTTCCTTCTTTTCTTGATACCTTCAAATTCCTCTTCTCTTTTGGAGCTTTAATCTTCTTCTGAATCTTCAATGTGTCTAAATAAGAGGGGGAGTGGGGTATTTATAGGTCTCCACATGTGCGAAGCCTTGATATCCATTCTGAGGGGCCCATTTTCCACCAAATCTCCACCATCCAATCTGATCTGCACAGAATAGCATTGCGCCAGTATGCACAACCGATATAACCCTTTGCATGGTCTCGTGAAACCAACATGGTTTGCATAGGTTCACACAAACACTATGAGTTTCCTTCTTTCTTCATTTTCTTTACATTTTTATGCCTCAACAAGCCTTAATAGAAACTAGGGATGACTTCTCGTTCTAGGGAATTGAGCTCAATCAATCGTTTCAATTATTTACTTCTATCTCAGAACCACCTAAGAGATGTCGACTGACGACTGTGATTATTTTGACTTGTTGTTGGGGTTAGTTGTTGTTGGGATTGTTGCTGAGAAGCTCATCTTCACAGGTGCAACCTAATTAACTTCAGCATCGCAACGACTAACATTGTTGTTATTGTTATTACGATTATAACTCGTGTTGTTGTTCCATTTCTTCTTTTCGGAAGAAGGACGACAATCTTGATCAAGTCATTAATAGGGAGGGGCGAACGAGCGAAGCCTTCAATGCATGTTAGAGACTTTGCTTCCCCCCCAGCGTCCCCTATAGTCGGCATTCTGGTAGGAATGCCAATTGACCAAGTAATAATTATATTAAATATATATATATATGCTTCCTCGATCAGGTGGCTCTTGGTTTCAAAGGAATAGCCTAGCTTCAAAACTACTGAGCTCGCTAGCATGCACAATAACAACGAAGACTCGCTCATCTCTTTGCGTCTGAATGAACACAGTCATTTCTAGCAGCTTGTTTCTACAACGGCTCCAAGTTGTTCAGGAATAGTTGAATAGTGGGTGGTGATGACTTTCTCTTCCCTTTACCATTAAGGATTCCCCCAGTGGGGTTAGGGAGGCAACAGGGGTGCGAATAGACTAGTTGCATTGTTGTATCTCCCTTTCCCTGGGTCAACTAGCTTTGAAGGTAGGGCACGACAACATGGAATTGCTCGGCTCTCTCTGACGGCTCTTTAAGGGGAGTGTAACAAAGTGAGTCTCCTTGTGGGGAAGCTGGACCCTCGAGCGACTCGGTACTAGCTGTGTGTTCACCAGAACAGTTAGGGTTTAAGGATGAGGGCACTAGAATAGCATTTTCAATTTCGAGGTCTTTGTGATACCTTTCGCGCTTAAGTAGGCTCTTCTTTTACCCGCCCATGATTGTGTGCTTCGGTCTTACGTACAATCAAAACTGTTGATACATTCGAAGAAAATCCCCATAGCCATCTAGTCTCCTCTTGCAACAATTGTCCAGAAACAGGACAAGACATGGTCTTAATGATCTTAAAAAGCTAAATGATCGTGGGGAAGTCCATACGATTGTGATGTCGTCTAACCATCTTTGTTATAGTGATGTGTTGGAAAAATGTTGAAACCAATCTAAAATAAATGTTCAGAGCTTGTAGTAGCATGGTGTTGAATAAAAGTGGAAGGATATGAAAATAAGCTAATCGAGATAGGTGTTTATAGGAAACAAAAGATAGGCATAGTTGAGCTAAAATGGGTTTGTGTGGTTGTGTTAGTGAGAGCCTGAAGCTCTTTAATATGTTATGCTTTTATAGGTTCGGAGAGGCGCCTAATCTAGCGCTCGTGTGGCCGACAAAATAGAAAATAATGGTGACCATTGAAACTTTTCAGCCTTACTGTGCTGTTTGTTAGAAGTGGACACTACGTAAGTCAGGACTTGTTGGGCTCATGACAAGCTGGCTGACAAGTGGATGGATCGGATCACCCCATTGTGGGCATTAAGCTATGGTACCATTGGTTAGGTAGTAAAGGAAGTAAACACGTGTAAACTACGATCCATATAACATGACAACCACGACCCATGCAAACCACGATCCATACAACATGACAACCACGACCCATATAACATAACAACTACAACCCATGTAAACCACGACCCATACACAATAGTAAGCCTTAGAAAGTTCTAATAGTGGGACTTTGTTTCCCTCGGTGCGGTCCACTCTAGACTCGAATCTATCTCATTTTTTGACTCATAGCCTAACATAATATGGAGAATGTGGTGGACGGCGTGGATTAAACATATACATCAAGGTGGGGTCCACATCACGTAGCAACCTCGACCCTTATGAACTCCACACGGCACATTACAACCACGACCCATATAACATGATAACCACGTCACATGGCAACCATGACCCATATAACTGGATAACTGCAACCCATATAATAGGACAATAGCGACCCATATAACATGACAACTACGACCCATATAATAGGACAATTGTGACCCATATAACATGACAACTACAATCCATACAACTGCGACCCATATAACAGGACAACTGCAACCCATATAACATGACAACTGCGACATGAGACCCATATAAGAAGACAACTGTGACCTATATAACATGACAACTACGACCCATATAACTGCAACCCATATAACAAGATAACTGTGACCCATATAACAAGACAACTGTGATCCATACAACTACAACCCATATAACAGGACAACTGTGACCCATATAACATGTCAGCTGTGACCCATATAACAGGACAACTGTGACCCATATAATATGACAATTGCGATCCATACAATTGCAGCCCATTTAGTTCGTGGTTTGCATGGGTCGTAGTTGTCATGTTATATAGGTCGTGGTTGTCATGTTGTATGGATCGTGGTTTTCAACGTATTCACTTCCATTTCTACTAAATCATTGGTACCATAGCTTAAGGCCCAAAATGAGGTGATCCGATCCATCCACCTTAACGGCCAGCTCGTCGTGGGCCCAAAAAGTCCTAACTTGAGCAGTGTCCACTTCTAACAAAAATCATAGTGAGCTTGGAAAGTTTCAACTGTCACTATTATTTTTTATTTCATAGGCCACACAAGCACTGGATCGGGCTGATATTTAGGCCCTAGTCCTAAAATGACAGGGTAAAAAGGATGGGTGGCATGGATTATACACATACATTATTGTGGCCCATTTGGGTCATGGTTTGCATGGGTCGTAGTTGCCATGCTATATGGGTCATGGTTATCATGATATATGTATCGTGGTTTGTAATGTGTTCACTTCCTTTTCTACCAGACCATTAGTACAATAGCTTAAGCCCCACAATGAAGTGATTCAATCCATCCACCTTGTCGGCCAGCTTGTTGTGGGCTCAAACAGTCCTGACTTGGGCAGTGTCCACTTCTAACAAACTTCACAATGAGCTTGGAAATTTTCCTCAGTCACCATTATTTTCTATTTTGTGGCCCACATGAGTGCTGAATCAGGCTGATATTTGGGTCATACCCTTAAAATGACATGGTAAAAAGGATGGGCGGCATGGATTATACACATACATCAACGTGGGCCCATATGGGTCATGGTTTGTATGCGTCGTAGTTGCCATGTTATATGGGTCGTGGTTGTCATGTTATATAGATCATGGTTTTCAGCGTGTTCACTTCCTTTTCTACCAAACCATTGGTACCATATCTTAAGGCCCACAACAGGGTGATTCGATCCATCCACCTTGTCAGTTAGCTTGCCTTGGGCCTAAAAAGTCCTAACTTGGGCAGTGTCCACTTCTAACAAACATCACAGTGAGCCTGGAAAGTTTTAATAGTCACCATTATTTTCTATTTTAAGGCCCACACGAGCACTGGATCAGGCTGATATTTGGGTCATACCCCTAAAATGACAGGACAAAATGGATAGGCGGCATGGATTATACACATACATCAATGTGGGCCCATATGGGTCCTGGTTTGCATGGGTCGTAGTTGCCATGTTATATGGGTCGTGATTGTCATGTTATCTGGATCGTGGTTTTCAATGTATTCACTTCCTTTACTACTTAACCATTGGTACCATAGCGTAAGGCCTGTAGTGAGGTGATTAGATCCATCCACCTTGTCGGCCACCTCGTCGTGGGCCCAAAAAGTCCTAACTTAGATAATATCCACTTCTAACAAACATCACAGTGAGCCTGAAAAGTTTCAACATACACCATTATTTTCTATTTTGTGGCCCACACGAACGCTAGATTAGGTTGATATTTGGGCCCTAGCCCTAAAATGACACAACAAAAAGAATGGGAGTATGGATTATACACATACATCAATGTGTACCCATATGGGTCATGGTTTGCATGGGTAGTAGTTGCCATGTTATATGCGTCGTGGTTGTGATGTTGTATGGATCGTGGTTTTCAACATGTTCATTTCATTTTTTACCAATCCATTAGTACCATATCTTAAGGCCCACAATGGGGTGATCCGATCCATCCACCTCGTCGGCTAGCTTACTGTGGGCCCAAAAAGTCCTAACTTGGGCAACGTCCACTTCTAACAAACTCCACACTGATCCTGGAAAGTTTCAACAGTCGGCATTATTTTCTATTTTGTGGCCCACACAAGCGTTGGATCAGGCTGATATTTGTCCCCTACCCCTAAAATGACACGACAAAAAGGATGAGCGGCATGGATTATACACATACATCAATATGGGCCCATTTGTATCTTGGTTTGCATGGGCCGTAGTTGCCATGTTATATGAGTCATGGTTGTCATGTTGTATAGATCGTGGTTTTTAACGTATTCACTTCCTTTACTACCTAACCATTTGTACTATATCCTAAGGCACACAATCGGGTGATCTGATCCATTCACCTTGTTGGCGAACATGTCGTGGGCCCAAAAAGTCATGTCTTGGGCAGTGTCCACCTCTAACAAACATCATAATAAGCTTGAAAAGTTTCAACAGTCACCATTATTTTCTATTTTGTGGCCCACACGAGCCTAGATCAAGCTGATATTTAGGCCCTAACCCTAAAACGACATAGTAAAAAGGATGGGTGGCTTGGATTATACACATACATCAATGTGGGCCCATTTATGTCGTGGTTTGCATGGGTCGTAGTTGCCATTTTATATGGGTCATGGTTGTCATGTTGTATGGATCATGGTTTTTAATGTGTTCACTTCCTTTTCTTACCATTAGTACCATAGCTTAAGGCCCACAATGAGGTGATCTAATCCATCCAACTTGTCGTGGGCTTAAGAAGTCCTAACTTGGGTAGTCTCCACTTGTAACAAACTCCAAAATGAGCTTGGAAAGTTTCAACAGTCACAATTATTTTCTATTTTGTAGCCCACACGAGCGCTAGATCAGGCTGATATTTGGGCCTTACCCCTCAAATGACACAGTAAAAAGGATAGGCGGCATGGATTATACACATACATCAATGGGGGCCCATATGGGTCGTAGTTGCCATATTATGTGAGTTGTGGTTGTCATGTTATATGGATCATGGTTTTTATTATGTTCACTTCCTTTTCTACCTAGCCATTGGTACCATATCCTAATGCCCACAATGGGGTGAACCAATCCATCCACCTTATCGGTCAGCTTGTTGTGGGCCCAAAAGGTCCTAACTTTGGCAGTGTCCACTTCTAACAAACATCACAGTGAGCATAGAAAGTTTCAACAATCACCATTAGTTTCTATTATGTGGGCCACACGAGCATTGGATCAGGCTGATATTTGGGCCCTAACCCTAAAATGACATGGCAAGAAGGATGGACGACATTGATTATACACATACATTAGTGTGGGCCCCATGAGTTGGGCCTTGCCCACCCCCAAAAAAGGGTTCCGTACATGTCATTAAATATGACGTAACTTCTTATTCACTGAAAATCTGTACAACTACTAAACGAAGGCCAAAGGGCATTTTGGTCCAAGTAATTTTTGGAGGCTCGTCAGAAGGTCAGCCTCGAAATATTTGAAAGGTTGAATCTCTTTAGGGAATTTGACCATATATCGAGGCCAGTACAGTCAATTTCCCTTTTAAATTATAAAAGGCATCATGTGCTTGATCCGCTGACGATCATCACTTACTTGATCCAATGAGATAAGTGATTCTAAATCATGAAACTAATGAACATGGATTATTGACCATTCTTAATTTTCTCATGATATTTTTTTTAACTGTAACCAACCGACTTTATTAATAGAGAATCAACATAATCAGTGAGTTGACTCGGATTTCAGTAAGGCATGTACTTATATATAGAGTTGTATTTGACCTAAATTAAATTAAATGCCTTGTGATCCCTGTGGAGATAGACCTATTAAGATGGGATTAGAGAATATCAACCATCTATTCAATGACTGATTGACAATATGATCAAGTTATTTGCAAATGGGAGGGTTAATACTTTGTATGGATTATTTTTGCCTTAGAATAAAGGAATTTTCTCTTTTAATAATAATAGCATGGTCACATCTCAACAAAAGTAACATGAGATAGAGAGTTAATAAATGGAAACAGATTGTGTCATAACCCACCCATCTCTAGCTGAGAATGAGCAAATATGTGTTCAGGTCCACCGTGATGTATTTGTTTATCCACGCCGTCCATCCCCTTTCTTAGATTCTTTTAAGGTATGATCCAAAAAGTGAGGCAGATCCAATGCTCAAGTGGACCACCCCAAACATTTAATGCATTGCAAGATTACTTGCATTTAATGTAACCCAAGTTTACTGTTTGGTGTGGTCCACGTCTAAGAAAAGGGATGGATTGCCTAGATTAACAAATACGTCATGGTGGACCCCACACAGATATGCACTCATTCCTGGATAGATATGAGCGTCGGTAGGATGTAATCTGCTTCTTTAATAAGAAGGCAATGCGCGAATTTTATTAATTTGAGTATAAATGAAATACAATCAGCAGAAAAGAAAATAAAGCAAAAAAAAAAAAAAATTACCAATGACAGCGGTTACCTATATTATAGTAGGTAAGGAGGAATGCACTGCTTCTATGATTGACCAAAAGCTCATGGTGGAAGGCTTGGAACAGACGGCCGAGTGCAGGGAAGATAGGAATAGATCTTCTCTTTCTGAAGCTACTTTCGTCTCCGGGTTGATAAATAAGGAATTGTCTGGTGGGCCTGTTTCGACAAGAAACAAATGCATTTGGTTTGAGAAATTATCTTATTTAATCATAACAAAGAGAAAATAGAAAGTGAACAATCATGATATCTATTCATTCTGAGTTCATGCACATCCTTTGATTTTCCTTGATTCTAAGATAGATTATCCAGAATACAAGAATTGAAAGAGTTTAAATATCAAATCTAGATATCAAATCCGGCAGTATTTCGGCTTGTGATTTGGTCATCTCATTGAGAGGAATATTGTGCGGATATGGCCATCATAAATCCCTTCTTGAACTCGTATTCTTAAACACAAGAAAGATCTGATTCCATTTGACAATTTCAACACCATTTTCCCCCATTAATATTCACTGTCGTGTAATAACAAGGTGTTGCACGGGCCCGAGCAATAGCATGGTGTTGCGCAGGCCAGCACATTGTCTCCTATTTCTTCTTCTTTCCTTCTCTTCTTGATACCTTTAGATTTCTCTTCTCTTCTGAAGATCTGATCTTATTCCGAATCTTCAATGTGTCCAAATGAGAGGAGGAGTGGGGTATTTATAGGCCTCCACACGTGCAAACCCTTGATATCCATGCCGAGGGGCCCACTTTCCACCAGATCTCCACCATCCAATCTGATCTGCACAAAATAGCATTGCGCCAGTATGCGCAACTGGTATAACCCTTTGTACGGTACCACGCAACTAACATGGTTTGCGCGGGTTCACACAAACACTATGAGTTTCCTTATTTCTTCATTTTCTTTGCATTTTTATGCCTCAACAGATGCCCCATTGATCCTTTTTGTTTATCCCTTCTTGGATAAAGAAATAGGATCAACTCTTTCTTTCATCCTTCTCGCAATCATCATTGCGCGTACCTGCACAAAGGCTGATCGGCTCCAATTTCTCCTATAAGTACTGAAGTCAACTCTTCATTTTCATTCCCTCATTTTCTTGTAGAAGCCCTATCTCTTTGCCACTTACTCATGCAATGGCTCGTCTTTGCGCGTGATCCTTACGCAACAAATATCTTGCACTTTTAACAAACTTTGCTTCTACGCGCTTTCACACAACGAATACCCTTTGCATAGTCCCGCGCAATCATCTTCATCTTGTGCAAAGCCACTCTTCAGAATCTTCTTAAGTCTCGAGTCCCTGCTCTTCTAGTGCAATGTCGTGCAACTAACCCATGTTGCACACCTGCGCACAAATAATCTCAGAAAATTCCTTCAAAGTATGAAAATTTTCAGATCTTCAAAACACTTCTTCAGCCCCTGTATCCTCACTCTTTAAAACTTCATCTTTGACCTAATAACTCTTGGCCCATAAATATGCATCATTCGCAGGCTTCCTTTTCAAGAAGAAAGAATCATTCATCTTCTTTAAGATTTAAACAGTTTTTCTAACATTCAACATTCTTGGAATTATGTAGAGATAAATGAAGAAACTTTAAAACTTCATAACTCCTTTGTCAACGAAACAACTGTCATTCCCATCCATCTACGACGTCACTCATTAATTTTACAAACCGAACCATTTAATCGACGACATATCCTTGTTTCCATAGATAATTGGATCATGAAGGAACTAAGAATTTTGATAGGATATTTGGAAGAAAATAAACCTCGCTAAAGAGCTGGTAGGATTCATAAAATGAGATTTTTACATCCATGCCATGATCCTGAATAACCTTTTCCTACCCATTATTTTGAAATTGCTAAGAAACTCTTCTTTTCTGAAAGATTACCTTGGAATACAGAAAAATTCTCAGTAATAGGTCTTATGGTGCTTGGACTCGAACCTTCACTTAAAAACACACCGTCATTCTGGAGTAGATTAACCTTTCTGATGAAATCATAGCTACGTCCGAACATTTTCATGCAGATGCAACTATCTTCAAAGGCTTCCTCAATCATTGGTCCCCAATTACGGACTTATTCCATCTCGATTCAAGCAAAATGAATATTACCTTATGGGATCTTCTTTGCATAGTGAGTCTTCCCATCATGGGTAATATTTTTGATGCATATATACCTGCTAATGGAGAACTTACTCTAGCTTCCGTGGGGGATAAAAATCTGAGATTTCAAAGACCACGCTTGAACTTTTCAGCGCACTGGCTAATTTCCCTCAGTCTGATCGTATTTCTTCTCTTGAATGGCTAGCTCATTTTTCTCAAAAATTGAAGTACACTTTCTCCCTTCTACTTTATTTCTAAAATTTCGATTTTGTATTGTCTTGCTTTAATAACCATATCTTTACCTTGACAGCTTTGTATGCCATAACCATCAAGAACTCAAGACCATTCACAAGAACCTTAAGAACACCGCTAAATACAGTTCTTCCTGTGAATTAGCCGCTTTTCTAACTTATTGGTTAAGCTCAGTAATATTTCTAGATTCTGAATAGATATATATCATCAGGTCATCCTTCTTCATAGTCTCAGGTGCAATGGCAGAAGGCCAAAAATATTCGCTAGTTCCTCTGGTTCTGTGCTCCCTTTATCACGCTTTTGGGAACATCATTTCTGGTTCTAAAGATCCCACCTCTAAATCTTTTCTTGTTTGTGCTCCATGGCATTTCTTTATAAGCTAGCTAGGAGTGTACTTCCCTTGGACATTAGCTGACTCTGAAAGGGTGTATTCAAACCCTGATCGTCTTCCTCTTCAACATTATCAACTAAGGAAGATGATTGAGAAATCAAATGGCTGGGTCACTAGAAAGATAGAGAGCAGTGGTCCTATTAATTTTCATCAATTTTTATTTACTAGTTCTCTTAAAGATGTAGCAGTTGTTGATGATGATTCCATCTCATTTGGTGAGCATTCATTTCTTGTCTCCATCAGATCTAGTACTCTTCCTTTGAGAGAAGTTAGTATATTCTAGTGTGAACCATACCATCCATGTAGGTTTGCTCACCTGTTTGGATTTGATCAAACTGTACTAGAGATTTGTGATATTGTCACCAGAGCAATGAGAAGTTATGGCATCGGGTTGTATAATTGGGCTTTGTTATGGAAGTAGCTCTTGAACGTTCATATCGGATCGCATTTCATAATTCTTAGCTATAATTATCCATTTAGTGCTTCTTATTGTTGGATGCGCTGGTGGGTTCATCAGTATTACTTAGTGGATAATTATTACCTAGTAGATCATGCCATATGGATTCTTCCTCCTCACCAAAAAAATTATCAAAAAGACCAAGGCATCGACTACTTTGAAGAAACAGATCATGCCCCCTCTCCAGGCCAATTTTGTATAAAGATTTCTTCAGAAGATAATATTTATAAAGTGAAGCCTGCCAATACTCTTGAAGGATGGATGACATTTGGCACTCTTTTGAAGAATACACCTGAATCTTCAGATTTTTCAGAAGAAAATGATGGTTCCTTGCAATTCTGTTCTCCCTCGCCCTCACAAATTTTACGAGATAACTCTCCTTTATCATAAAAAAGGAGAGAGATGAAAAAACATCGTTGTCATCTTCAGAAAGATAAACATATCATAATTAAAGACTTGTCTTCCTTGAAAAGATAAACATATCCTCAGTGAAGATTAGTACTTGATCGTAAAGTATTTTGGCTTTGGAATAGAAAGAACAAAACATTTTGATCAAACTTGATATTGTTGTAACCAAACTGATTTCAAAAGAAATGCATTTTGTATGTTTGTTTAATCTAAACGTGAGATTTTCATGTCAGGCAATTTGCATGTTTGAGTATATCTTAAGCAAAACAGGTGAACATATGCATTCACAATATCATCAATGTATTTGTCGCATTTTGATGCTACATGTAGTTTAAGCTCTTGAATAATGGAGCTAGTCTGCTTTAACTGACCATACCTTGACTGGACATGACTTGACTGGACTAAATTTGACATGACCGGACTTAACATGACTTGACTAGACATGACCTGACTAAACACTTTCACACACAGTTTAAGCTCATGAATAGTGGAGCAATCCTAATCTTGGACTCTTAAATAATCAGAGTTAGGGTCTTACATGAACAGTCTTTGTAACTCTTATGAGTTCACTGGACTTATCACAGCTGGGGAGTTCACAAACCACGATCCATCAAAGGGGCCCAGTGAAGCTACCAGGGTAGTGAACTTGGTGAGATTTACACAAAGGGTTGGCCGTGGTAACTCTCTAGAGTTCACAAGGCGCACAAGGCTACCTTAGGGTACCAAATATAAGGTCGTCAGTCCATCAATGAGGAGGGACCCATCCTCATGCGTTTCTACTGAAATCAAACTAGGAATCTGGGGGGCCTTATGCAAGGTTGACCTATCAATGGACAAAGCCAAAGAGTACACACTACAGCCCACTTTTTTCTTCGTCTGCAAGGTCGAACCCATTCATGAGAGGGCATTTTCTCTCACCATCCCTCGTGACACTGTTGAAAGCTATACAAATGACATTGGTCTTCCGCGTGATTAGCCTCCTACTTTTGACCACTTATGGCTTTTGGTAGTGATTACTTCATCCGCTGCCCACATGGGTCTAAGTAAGTGATTGCCATCGTGGGCTTTTTAGGGCCACTACCTTTTCACTGTTGCCCGCATATATATATATATATATATATGTGTGTGTGTGTGTGTGTGTGTGTGTGTGTGTTTCCGATGATAGTAGGTCTTATCCGTAGTTGGCCACATGGGCTTGCCTATGCTGCCATAAATGATGAATTGCCATTACTATCATAGGATTTCTGTGTGGTGGTTAGCTAGATAGGATTGTTCCACCGCCATGATTATGAATCGACAATTGATATATCACCAGTGCTGATGATGTTTGGATAATGTTCATGATTAAATTAGTGTATCGCCTTGACGATGATAACAATTTTGATAGGATGACTTTTGTATCTAGGATCAATGATGACAGCGATGATTGTGAATTTGGAGATAATCATTGGCACTTGGCAATAATTGATGATAAATCTTTTTTGATGTACTTGATCTTGATCTGCTTGAGAATTTGCCTTTGCTTAAGAATTCGCTTTTATTCATATATACAGAGAAGAGTATATGGCTTTGCCTTTTGAGGTTGTTTCATCATTGTACTTGTCGTGCCCCCTTTTGATTAGGAAGTATTGTACCAATAATCTTTGTAATCAAAATCATAGTGGTTTTCAGAAATAATATACCTTGATGCAGCAAATTCTGACAAATATATTGATGCCTCATCATCGTATACAGATTATTTGAGATTAGAATTGCCCCCAGTTTCGAATCAATCAGGCTTGTGCACTCTTATCTCCTTTCTTATGTCGTATACTTTCCCTATGACTATCTCACCGCTATCAATCATCTCTTGCAGTATCTTCTTTAGATTGAAGCAATTCTCAGTCCAATGTCCAAAGAAACGATGATAATAATAATAGTCACTTTCACTTATTTTCTTCTTCTCTTTTTGATGTTTTGACGACGATAACTTGATCTTTTCTACCGCCAATAATTTGTTCAGCATAGGAAGTATATCATCTTCTTCAAACGAATACCTCCTGTAATCCTTGGACTGTCCGAATTCCTTCTTTATTTCCTTAGTCGCAGGCTTGTTCATGTCTCCTTTATCAGGTTTTCTTTACTCATCTCATCGATTCCTCACTTTTCTTTCTTCTTCGATTGTATTGGTCAAATTTCTCTTAAAGTTTTGGGACAGTTAACTTGTATATAAATCAGACACTCTCGTGCTGATCTTTTCTAAACTGCAAGCTTTCTCGATTAGATCTTGAAACGTCTGTATATTTAGACCGACCAGACTTAATGCAATATTTGGCCTTATGCATTCTGTACATAATTTAATTTGTTCTCTTTCTTCTTTTACCAACTCTAAACACGATGCTCCTAATATTCTTTATTGCTTAATAAATTCTACCACCAACTCGTCCTCTTTCTAGCGAACGGAAATTAAATCACTTAAACTGACTTCTTTAGAGGATGATTCAACAAACCGTGAACAATAACAAGAATCTTTAACAAAATTTATCATAACCGGACGTTCTCTTGTCGCAACAATTTTCCCTTTATCTTTCTAGGTTTTCAGCAGATTTCTTACAGATGTCGTGTTCATGGTGACTTTCTTGTCTCGCTTCTCATTCCTCTTTCTAGCGAACGGAAACTAAATCACTTAAACTGACTTCTTTAAATGATGATTCAACAACCCGTGAACAATAACGAGAATCTTTAACAAAATTTATCATAACCGGACGTTCTCTTGTCGCAACAATTTTCCCTTTATCTTTCTAGGTTTTCAGCAGATTTCTTACAGATGTCGTGTTCATGGTGACTTTCTTGTCTCGCTTCTCATTCTTTTTTATAACTATTTCACCTTGCTTTATCATCCTTTGCAACAGGTCCTTTAGTGTAAAGCAATTTTCTGTTAGATGTCTGATGTAACGATGATATTGGCAATATTTCTTTTCCTTAGTCATTTCAACTTCTTCTGGATGCCTGGGATGAGCCAATTGAATGGTCCCGAAGGCCAATAATTGCTCTATCATTGATATAACATCTTCTTTCTCAAAATCATATTCTTTATTATAGTCATATAATTGAGTTCGCTTATCATTTAGTCGATCTTTATAACGATCTGAATCTTCTCTCTTCCTTGTTTCCTGCTTATTGTAGAAGGTATTTCTTTTCTTTTCTTGATCAACGGTATTCACCATTGATCTATTTGATCTTCTTCATTCCGTTCTGATCTGAAATGCTGGCATTTTCCTAGCCATCAGTTCTAATGCATGTGCTTTTGTTGCATGATCTTGAAAAGTCTTTATATTAGCACTTGTGAGCCCGAAGGAAATTCCTGGCTCCATAGAATTTAAACACATGTTTACTTGTTCTGTCTCCTCTGACAACTGCCTGCATGAAGCCCCCAAAGTCTTCTACCTATCGATAAATTTTTCCACAGGTTCATTTTCTGTCTGATAGAGGCCAATTCTGTAATACTGACGTTGCAATCTGATGAGAAGAAATTGGATATAAATGCGTCTTACATCTGTTCCCAAGTTCTTATCGACTCCGGTGTCAGATTAGAATACCATCGGAATGTTTTGCCCGTCAAAGAAGAACCAAACAACCATAAACAATATTGTGAAATGGTAGAGAAATTCGCCATGGTGGTGATGAAGTATACAAGATGTTCTTCTGAAGACCCATTTCCATTAAACTTTTGAAACTATGGTTGTTTGAAGTTTATTGGGAATGGAACATCTTCCAACTCTCTTAGATACAGTGTTCTATACCGAAATTTCCTAGTATATTCACACTTTCTTTCTATTCTGACAGCCTTTATAGCCATTCACCGTACTTCTTCTTGAGTTAAGACTCTTGCCAGAGGAGCGGAACCGTGCGATCCCACCCTCGGTAGTTAAGAGCCTTCAGGTTGTTGTTCCAGTTCATTCATGACGGCCATCATTGGAGGGACTACGATAGGAGCCACTTGTGTGCTAAAGTAGCAAAAGCTTCTCAAAGATTTCCACATTCTTCCATCAATGTTCATTGTGTCTGTGCCATGTCAACTATACGATCTTCAGTGGCTGGCTGTGGACTTTGAATGGTTCTTGCCATGCACATAGTGGCTTCTGCACTGTCTGAAGAGGCAATCATAGGAGTAGAATATTCAGGTATGATGGGACTTATTGAGAGAGGGGTTCCATTCAGACTTTCCATACTCCCGCAAAATTTGGCCGACTATGAGATTTCTTGCTGAGGCATATCTTGGGGTAAAACAGGAACTATACTATTCATCGGTGATTTGCCCTTCTCTTTTCTCGTCCACTGAGCCTTTGCAATAGGCAATGCTAGAAAATCTCGTGATGTCAAAGACGAAAGAAATTTCCCCGGGTACAGAGCTGGAGGGGCGAGTTTAGGATATTTTTAGCTATATTCCATGTAATTGGTCCCCTAACTTTTTGTGGAGATGAATTCACCCTGGCACTTATTGCATTTCGGACCCCTGTTCTTCGAGATTCTACGACAACCCAGTCATTATCAGTTTCTTACACCAGTGGCGAAATGGATATGACTTCGGCCATAACTTGGAGTTTGTCATTCTTGCTTGTGGTGGGATGAACTTTGTGATTTGTAAACTGATTTGTCACATACTCTATTACAAACCCGATCGTCGTGAAGTAGAAGTTCGTCTTCTTTGTTGTGCTTGCCATTGATCGAAATTTGAAGTTTTGTCTAGTAACCTTCAGGTGAGAATATGAAATCACAATTAGTATTTGAATGATAAAATATTTTATCTTAGAGATGAAGGGGATGATGTTTCTGTTGAGCGTCGCCATTTCGGTGTCAGTAAGATGCCAAACTACAATGAAGTTCTTGAAAATCTCTCTATGTTAATCTTAAATAAGACAATAATCCCCAGTGGAGTCGTCATTTTGTTTTGACAAGAAACAAATGCATTTGGTTTGGGAAATTATCTTATTTAATCATAATAAAGAGAACAATCATCATATCTATACATTCTGAGTTCATGTATGTCCTTTGATTTCCCTTGATTCTAAGATAAATTATCCATAATGCAAGAATTGAAAGAGTTTGAATATCAAATATGTATATCAAATTCGGCAGCATTTCGGTTTTTGATTTGGTAATCTCAACGAGAGGAATATTGTGCGGATATGACCATTATAAATCCCTTCTTGAACTCATATTCCTTTACAGAAGAAAGATCTGATTCCATCTGACAATTTCAACAACATTTTCCCCCCTTGATATTCACTGTTGCATAACAACAAGGTGTTGTGCGGGCCCATGCAACACCATGCTATTGTGCGTCCAGCACAATGTCTCCTATTTCTTCTTCTTTCCTTCTCTTCTTGATACCTTCAAATTCTTCTTCTCTTTTGGAGCTCTAATCTTCTTCTGAATCTTCAATGTGTCCAAATAAGAGGGGGAGTGGGGTATTTATAGGTCTTCACATGTGCGAAGCCTTGATATCCGTTCTGAGGGGCCCATTTTCCACCAAATCTCCACCATCCAATCTGATCTGCACAGAATAGCATTGCACCAGTATGCATAACCGATATAACCCTTTGCATGGTACCGTGAAACCAACATGGTTTGCACAGGTTCACACAAACACTATGAGTTTCCTTCTTTCTTCATTTTCTTTACATTTTTATGCCTCAATAAGCCCTAATAGAAATTAGGGATGACTTCTCGTTCTAGGGAATCGAGCTCAATCAATCGTTTCGGTTATTTACTTCTATCTCAGAACCAACTAAGAGATGTCGACTGACGACTGTGATTATTTTGTCTTGCTGTTGGGGTTGGTTGTTGTTGGGATTGTTGCTGAGAAGCTCATCTTCACGGGTGCAACGTAATTAACTTCAGCATCGCAATGACTAACATTGTTGTTATTGTTACTACGGTTATAACTCATGTTGTTGTTCCATTTCTTCTTTTCAGAAGAAGGACGACAATCTTGATCAAGTCATTAATAGGGAGGGGCGAACGAGCGAAGCCTTCAATGCATGTTAGAGACTTTGCTTCCCCCCCAGCGCCCCCTATAGTCGGCATTCTGGTAAGAATGCCGAATGACCAAGTAATAATTATATTAAAAATATATATATGCTTCCTCGATCGGGTGGCTCTTGGTTTCAAAGGAATAGCCTAGCTTTAAAACTACTAAGCCCGCTAGCATGCACAATAGCAACGAAGACTCGCTCATCTCTTTACGTCTGAATGAAAACTTTCTTAGCAGCTTGTTTCTACAACGGCTCCAAGTTGTTCAGGAATAGTTGAATAGTGGGTGGTGATGACTTTCTCTTCCCTTTACCATTAAGGATTCCCCCAGTGGGGTTAGGGAGGCAACAGGGGTGCGAATAGACTAGTTGCATTGTTGTATCTCCCTTTCCCTGGGTCAACTAGCTTTGAAGGTAGGGCACGACAACATGGAATTGCTCGGCTCTCTCTGACGGCTCTTTAAGGGGAGTGTAACAAAGTGAGTCTCCTTGTGGGGAAGCTGGACCCTCGAGCGACTCGGTACTAGCTGTGTGTTCACCAGAACAGTTAGGGTTTAAGGATGAGGGCACTAGAATAGCATTTTCAATTTCGAGGTCTTTGTGATACCTTTCGCGCTTAAGTAGGCTCTTCTTTTACCCGCCCATGATTGTGTGCTTCGGTCTTACGTACAATCAAAACTGTTGATACATTCGAAGAAAATCCCCATAGCCATCTAGTCTCCTCTTGCAACAATTGTCCAGAAACAGGACAAGACATGGTCTTAATGATCTTAAAAAGCTAAATGATCGTGGGGAAGTCCATACGATTGTGATGTCGTCTAACCATCTTTGTTATAGTGATGTGTTGGAAAAATGTTGAAACCAATCTAAAATAAATGTTCAGAGCTTGTAGTAGCATGGTGTTGAATAAAAGTGGAAGGATATGAAAATAAGCTAATCGAGATAGGTGTTTATAGGAAACAAAAGATAGGCATAGTTGAGCTAAAATGGGTTTGTGTGGTTGTGTTAGTGAGAGCCTGAAGCTCTTTAATATGTTATGCTTTTATAGGTTCGGAGAGGCAGTGACCGTGCATAAGACTACAACTTTCATGAGTGGTCTTTCAATTAGATAGTGGCCTTATCGTGGAATCTTTTGTTATAATCAGGAGTCTTTTAGGCAATACATTATCATAAGCGAGGATGTTTCTATCTTTGGACAGCTTCTTGCTTTTCAAGTTTAGTTTTGTAGCTCTTTAGGAAGGTCAGATATGCCTTCTAGATGCAACTCTTCACAAGTCATAGGGCGACTAGTACTTAACTAAAAATCTTTTGTGGAGAATATTAGAATTTTTTATTGTTAGTATGTGTAACACTGATAGGTATTAAAAACCAAGTCTGGAGAACTTGATCCACTTCAAAAGATGAAAAGAGCTAGTTTAAAAAATAGTTAGTCGACAAAAAGGCAATGATCCAAAGGAATTTTACTGGAAAAGAAAGAAAATTTTAAAAATAACGTGAAAAAGGCCGTCGATTTAAAATCTAAAGCTGGAAAAAGAGGAAAAAGGAGATCAGCTTGGAATCAGTACTTGTGTTAATCCATCCGCCTTGAAGTGATGAGTATAGCTAACATTATGAAACAATAGTTATTTTCTATGGAAAGTGAGTTGGAATTCACTGAGCACATTAGAAATTAGATATATGAACTTATGCTCTTAGTTAGTTGATGTAGGAAGACTTGATTTAATTGATTGCTCATGAGATTCGGCTTTAGGTTTTTGAATTTTCACTCTCTCATCCTTAATTTCTACTCATTCATACTTGATAGCATAAAAGATTATTTTATGAAAGAGATTTGAAGATTGCCTCACGCATGTTTTGCTCGGCACTAGCAAAATGCTGGTTAGGTGGTGTGTTGAGTGCCAAATATAACATATTTCCCCCTATTTATATTTAGCACCTCAGTTCTTGGAACCTAAGTACACTACTCGTTTTCCAAAAAGCCGAGTGTTAACCTTTAATGGTGGCTCAAATATCACATACATTTTTTTATCCTTTTATCAAAGTTAGTAATTTTAGCAAAATATAAGCAAATCAAGTACAAGAGGGAGTCTAAATATACAAAACCAAATATTTCAAGTGGTTACCTGAAAACTTATACAAACCAATGTCTTAACTCTTACAAAACATGGCAATACAAATTAAACAGGACTAAAATCAGGAATAGAGAATCGCAAGATCATCTGGTTCCTCCTATTCCATAAACCCTAATATGTACATCATCTATGTTTCCTGCACACTGAATATGGTTTGATAGCATCAATGGCAATCCCAGTGAGGTATAACGCTCAAGATTTATCGTATCATCAATATAATTAAGCATAGTTATCAGGAACAGTCTAACATAAACATTTCACAATGACCATCATATTAATAAGACAGATTTTATCAGATATGCATACATTGAATAAATTCCATAAAGTTGTTCTTGTTTAAATGCATGAATGCATGCACATGCTCACAGACCTAGGGATGCACATCCAGCTAGAAAAAGGTCACCTAAGGAGAACTAGCCCCCGAAAAAGTACTCAAAGGTACGCTCTAAGGAGGACTAGCCACCCGAAAAAGGCCATGTAACGAGGATACCCAAAGTGGCCTAGCTTCTTGGAAAAGTACTCTATGTATGTCCAAGGAAAACTAGACACCCGAAAAAGCCCATGTGAAAAGGATAGCCCATGGTAGTCGAATGCACGCAACAAAAAATTAGGATCATTAGATAAAATACTCTACGGTATAGCCCGTAGTGACCGAAGAAAACCTCGTGTCTTGTATCGACCACCCGGTAAAGTCCATATGCCATGAAATTTATGATTAGCCTAGCCATTATTATTCCAATTGCAACCAGCCAACTTATGTAAACTTAAGGCCACTATAAAAGTTTAACATCCCATATACGCTAACAACTCAGTGGGATCTATCAAGTGTGATATTTCTAAGGGAATCTGTCACGTCCCAAACTGGAAACCGGGCTCAAAAAATTCCTGATCGCCGAATCTAGTTCCGACAGCCTCCATAGTACCCCATTCTCTGTTCCCAGCGTGCATACGTCAGATTCCGATCCTAGGATCCTACAAGGAGGATTTTTCAACGTACATTTATCTCGTAAGAAGCATAACCCCAAGTTTAGCCAAATCACAAAGGCAACATCATCATCATCACATATCCACTAATATAAACAGTTGAATACAGTGTTGAAAGGGACATACATATATTGATAATCAAGCTCCAAAAGTCCGCTGCATGCTCCAAGCTCCACGCTACTGTAACCTAACCCCATCTGCACGTATCTATCGTGCATAAGCTTATAGAAAGCTTAGAGGGTGGTGAAAGTGTGTGTGCAAAATAAGGGCTAAGCACACAAATACAACGCCATAATTATACAATGTCGAAAATACTGACAAGATCATGAATCATGCGATATCAGAGTAAGTGGAAACGTACTGGTAAGTCCACGAGCTATATAATATCAGAGTACGCGATGCATATCATAATGAGTCAAATATCATATACTGCAGATGCAATGCAATATGCATTGCGAATGAAATGACCAAGCTGGAGTGAAGTCGGGATGATAGTACATAGTATTGCAGGCTAAGGGATCCACCACAAAGGAATTCTATCTAAACCAGTCTCATACGTAAATTTGGATAGTTAAAATCATTATGGTAAACTCCTGATCTCAGGTTGGTCGCGTGCCACAATCTAAATCCTGGCCATTGCGAAGGTACACAGCAAATTTATTACGTACCACCAGCCTGAGTGGATAGTGAATGAATGAATGAATGAGTAAAATGCTGAGTATACAACTCTTGCTCGATAAGTCCACATATCATACCGTACATCTCTGGGATCATCACCGAGGTCTAGTACACTCCAAACTAGATTGTCGCTACATCGTATGCAACAAGGTGAGTGGAAGAGACCTCAGTATCCGCTTACCAATATCGGGCCCGGCTCGTCGATAGCTGACCCATTCTCGAGCTGGTCGAACTCAGCCTAGCTTTGCCCCCTCCTCCCGGGCAAGTAAGGCTGCACCACCTTCCAACCGATCACGACATAGTGGGAGATGCAACCTAATGGTATATGGCCCTCATGCGCTCATGCATCCACTTGGTCTAGACGTTGGAGCAACCTTTGGAACCGAGAGGGTTTAGGAAATTTCACCCAGGGATATCTATAGCACCCCATGTAGTACAGATTTTCGGTGTCCTATTTGGTCATCCATGATATGCCTGTGGAGGCTACGACCCTGATGTCGCTAGGGCGTACAGTGGTCATATCACAAAATGCGAGATGCATGAGTCATACCATCCAGTCATGCATCAAACCTGCGCGTACCACGCGCTCATATGGACAATTCCTCCTATCGGGGAGTCCCATAATAATCTACCCAATGGCATGTGTTATAATCAATCACTCCTCATATTAAGCATACATATGATGTGCACAAGCATGGATCGTGAAGCTATACTAAGCATGTTATAAGATGATAGTGTACTCTCCTCTTATCAAGGATGGGCCTAAAAAGCCTACTCATAACAAGAATGGGCCTCACAATGGGCCCAAGGGAAGGTCATAATGTGGATATCTAACCATCATTGCCCATCAATGTAAACATTTAACTAACATCGCTCCCAAGCAATGGCCCACATAAAGTTGGACATATAGTGGGCCCATAGCTTCTTGCAAGGGATTCATATACAACGTAACGGGCCTCATGTACATCGTATTGGGCCTCACTCATGGGCCACATATACACCACATCGGACCTTGCCATACGAGCCACAAATACATCACAGTGGGCCTTATCAAATGGGCCACAAATACATCACAAAAGGCCATATACCCATGGGCCTCAAATACATCATAATGGGCCGCATTACATGGGCTTATATACACATCAAGTAGTCCACATCACATGGGCCTAATACAATCAAGTGGTCCTCATACCTGGGCCTCATGTACATCAAGGCAGGTCACATCCCATGGGCCATACATATATCACGTCAGGCCTCACATATAGACCACACATACATCACACTGGGCCTCACTCATGGGCCTCATATACATCAAGTGGGCCACATCAATGGGCCTTATATACATCAAGTGGGCCGCATCAATGGGTCGCGCCAATGGGCCTCATATAAATGAGTGGGCCACACCAATGGGCCGCACCAATGGGCCTTATATACAACGAGTGGACCACATCAATGGGCCACACTAATGGGCCTCATATACAACGAGTGGACCAATGGGCCTCATATACAAGAGTGGGCTGCATTAATGGGCTGCACCACTGGGCCTCATATACAACGAGTGGGCCACATCAATGGGCCTCATATACAAGAGTGGGCCGCACCAATGGGCCTTATATACAAGAGTGGGCCGCACCAATGGGCCTTATATACAAGAGTGGGCCGCATAAATGGGCCGCACCAATGGGCCTCATATACAACGAGTGGGTCGCATCAATGGATCGCACCAATGGGCCTCATATACAAGAGTGGGCTCCATCAATGGGCCGCACCAATGGCCCTTATATATAAGTGTGGGCCGCACCAATGAGCCTCATATACAAGAGTGGGCCGCATCAATGAGCCTTACATTCACTACAAAGGGCCTCAAGTGGGAGTTTGGATTACATCTAAAATCATTTCAATAGTTGCAGGTGCAACATGTGTATCACTGTACATAATCATTCTATGGGGCACATGGTACTCTAATGATGATCAGCACTGTCCAAACATTTTCTATGTAAATCAGCACTGTCCAAATATTGGACAACACCGTCCAAACACTATCCATGTAAATCTGTACCGTCCAAACATTGGACAACACAGCCCAAACATTTCCCATGTAAATCAGTACCTGCCAGACATTGTCCAGCACCATCCAAACACTTTGGATAGTGTGGATATGAAACATACATCGAGGTGGGGTCCACAACACCATCCAAAGGTGTTCCAGCACCATCCAGATATTTTGGACGATGTGGATCAAAATATACATCATGGCTGGCCCCAAATACACTTGCTGACATTAAATATAGTAGGTATATAGTGGGGTGCACATACATGGACGGTGCTGCTAAACACAGGCATCATGTGGGGCCTCCTCCAGATGGATGGACGGTGTGGATCAAATCCATACAGTCAAGGTGGGACCCACAAAACCTACTGACATCGGTACATCAGCCATATAGCTGGTGTATGGGTACACCAGCCAATCTTCTTCACAGGTGGGTCCACGTGGAGCCCACCATAATGTTTATTTTCATCCAATCTGTTGATAAGGTCACAAAGACCTGAGTAAAGGGGAAAAACAAATTTCATATGGATCCAAAACTTCTGTGATCCAAAAAGGGTATTAATGGTAGACGTTCAATCTCCTGCTACTTTTGCAGTGTGGTCCACTTGATACATGGACGGTGTGGATCATAAATGCATCACGGTGTGCCACCCTATAGCCGTCGGATGGACGGCATGGAACAACACATCCATTATCAGGGTGGCCCACTACAGCAACGTCCAACAGTCCAGCACCGTCTAGACACTCTAAACGGTGTGGATATGAAACAAATACATCAAGGTGGGGCAGGGCAGCACCTACACATGGTGTCCAGCACCATCCAAAGCATTGGATGATGTGGATGGAAGACATACATCGCAGTGGGCCTGTTCACTGGACGGCGTGGGTAAGACCCATACATCATGGTGTCCCCTGCATAACACTGTTCAGAAATGGATGGTGTGGATGTAACATATAAATCAAGTGGGCTCCACCATCCCAGCTGGACAGCTAGATGAAACACAAAAATTAGGTGGGCCACACAGTCATCACAAAAGAGATAAAGAGAGAGAGGGAGAGAAAGATCAGGGTAGCGGAGGGGCCCTGCCACTATGGGCCCCTCTTTAATACAAATCATACATCAAGATGGGTCCCACCACAAGTGGACCCTCAAATCACAAAATCCAGTCATAAAATAACCCACCATTTTTGTTTCTTCTTGGTCCGATGAAATCCCTAGCTCCACGGCTTCGACTTTAACGGAGGATGATAGAGATTGGACGGTTGGATGGTGGAGATGAGAGGTAGGAAGGTGGGCCACACAAGCTTTCTCCCATGGAGCTTGGATGTGAGTTACTTAGGAGAAATGAGAGAGAGGTTGTAAGAGAGAGAGAGAGAGAGATGGGTGAGTGATGGAGTGATGAGAAGTGATGTGTATGTACTTGACATGAATGGGTTATAAGAGAGAGAGTTGACTTTGGGGTTGCTCGTATACTTGACATGATGTGATGTGATGTGATTGATTGATGGGACATGTTCTCTTGGGTTTGCAAATGCGCAGCGTTTTCCTCGAACTGAACGCGGGCCCACATCTCCTGACCCAGGTATCGCCTCAGTGCACGAGACGCTGCGACGGTGCGGTCGTAAGGATACAAGTCTCAGGTCGAGCTGACTCTGGAATAAGGGATACGACTCGGGGTCACACACAACTGCCAGTTACAGATCGCGGGTCTCTGGAATTCGACCGGGAGGACCGCAGAAGCCTATAGAATGGTACAGGCTAGGATACGAGCCTCACAAAATCTCTCTAACTAGTGGCCGATTGTTGTCTAAAAAATAGAACTTACCATCGCAAAAACATACAAAAATGATCCGCCAAAGCTAAATAATTCGTCCCAAGGACGCGATTAAAAAAAAAAGGATTATCCTCAAAAGCCACATAGGCACAGATGGTAATTCCACAACAGACATTCCATTTAATCTATTAGATAAAGTGGCCACTAGTTCGAAGACTTCCAAAGTTACTATCAAGTAATCACAAGTGGTAAATGAGTCATGTATAATCTCAATGGTACTTACACGTGTAAAATGTTCATCTTAACCTAGAACAGAGGTAATTAAATTTCATCACACTTTCAAAAGGTTAAATTTAAATCCTATCCATCAATCATCTATAAAGGACCAAAATCAACAAGAGAAATTCACCATTTAAACAATCAATGATATAAATGTACAAAGATGAATAAACTAAGCTAACTATTAAGATGTAGAAAAACTTGAAGGGTGTTCCTCACCTTAGAGATGAATTATCTCTTAATGTTAATAGAGTTGAATGTTCTCACTCTAAGATCGACATCTAACATCATTAACAAAAATAGTGAGTTAGATCACAACATTACTCAATTTATACTGTTAGGGTTAAAAGCTAGGTATTTTGATCGATAAATTTAAGATTTTAATGTACTATTTAGAATTTGAGTATTTGCCATCCAATTTGCGTAACATTAAAATATAGATAAATAATAATAAATATTTGAGAATTTAGAATTAAATTATCAATAATATATAATATTATTATAAAAATAATAATCTAACTAAAAATAGTAAAATTAAAGATAATTATGAAAATAATTGAAAGCAATATTTCAGTAAGAATTCATAATAATAACATTTACAATGATAGTAGTAATAACTAAATTTGATAATATTATAACATAACAACAGTACCTCTCATTCTTCTTTTATCTTCCTTCCTCCTCTGTATTAAAACATGTTACCCAATCAATCCAGTAGCAGTGCTGGAATTTCATCGCCAACTCAGATGGCTGAGTTAACTCGACAACTAATAGAGCCCTGGCCAGCGACCAGTCACTAAAATAGTGGGTCAACTCACTGATTCAACTCAGCTAGACTCTATTTTATCTCTCTCTCTCATTTTCTTTCTTTCTTATTTCCTTCATTCATGGGGCGTCTAGCAACCCTAAACTTGAACCAAACTCGTCCTGATTCAACCCTGACTCAGCAGCAGGTCACACTCCCTAATTCAGCAGCCCACACATGTTAAACTCCCCTTCTTCTTCCTCTCTTTCTTTCTTCTCTTCATCTCTTCCTCACAGCCTTCTACTTGTTTGGGGAGTTAGCAAGAAGGCCTGAACAACCTAGACTCGACCTGAACTCGGACATTCATGGCTCAGCTACCCACAAGTTAGCTCGACTCGAGACTGTGACTCGCCCGCAACCTTGGCAAGAACACTCTCCTCTCTTTTCTCTCTGATCTTCTTCTTTCTTTCTCCTTTTCTTCCTCTAACCCAGTTGTATAGAGGCTAGACTCAGTCCAAGCTCGAACTAGAAGTACTGACTTGATCTGTGGCTCTACCGAGTCCACCCAATGTGGCGAGAAGCTTCTCTCACCTCTCTTCTTCTTTGTATCTCCTTCTTTGTTGCACCTTCTTCTTCTTTCTCTTCTTTCTTTTCTCTACTAGAATGACAAGGTGAAAACTCAAGACTCAGTCCGAACTTGCAGTGACTCAAACCGAATCAGCTCAACTCAGTGTGGTGGCGCCTGTCTTTCTCCCTTATGCTTTCTATTTTTAGAAAGGAAAGCCCTAAAAGGCAGCCTTATAAAGTCCCTATTAACCTCTTCTAGATGGTTCGAAAGTGTAACTAATCAAGGGATTAGTTACGGTCTTTAATTGTTTAATGTGTGCCATTTTTCATTGTTATACCCAATCAGACTTACATGGGCATAATTCAGCACCATTGATGGTCATCTGATGTTTTGGGTCACCAGATGAATGGCTTTGATTAGAAAGTGAGAACCACTTAGAGAAGATGGGTCTTTCCATCGTTTGAGGAAGATGATCCACCCACCAACAGTGGATCTTTGTTTAATGGTTGATCTTGTGATCTGCTGCACATGGACAATTCTGATTGGGCCACTAGACACTGTTGGACCCATATTTTAGAGGACTATGATGAAATCCTAGTCGTTTCACGAGATCTTCTCATTACGCATGAGATGACTCGTGTCGCAAGGAGATCTCGGGTGAGGTTTTCTTTATTCCGAGCGGCTTAAGGGTGCCCTAATGTGGATGCCTAAGATGCATTTGGAAGCTTCCGGGAGCTAATGGATGGTTAGGATGGTGCTAGCAATGAAACGGAAAAGATTCCTTCCATAACGTGCCTCTTCCTTCACTGAGGAAAACCTAAAAGGAAGGCAGCCTTGGACGACTAGGATTGCATGAGTTGAAGGGCTGAGATTGAATGACTTCACTTCGTTCAGATTGCTAACCTGGCAAACAAGAGGAGAAACAGAGTTTTCCATTTTTGGAAAATCCTTCGGCGTCCACAGGTTTTCTACGTCTGGATGTGTGCCCACGCATGGGCACACCTTTCGTGAAAATCCTGGGCCTTGGTTGGAAGCCTGCCCAGAGTGCGATGGACAGCTTGGATCTTACTAAGAGTCCCTGAAGGTGGGCTCTAACTTGAATAAATGAACGCCTCTTGTTTAAACAGCGCGAGAGCGGGAAATCAGGGAGACGAATCCCATTTTCCTTATTATAGTCAGGTCAAATCTTGTTTAACCAACTTCTGGGTTCGGTGTACTGCTGGTGCACCATCTCTGTTACACACACAATCTTGCGTGGGGTCCACTGTGATGTATTTTACATATCCAGACCATTCATTCACTTTTTGAGGCCTCATTCAACGTCTGTGACCAAAGATTAGACATATTCAAAGCTTAAGGTGGGACACAACTCTTAATCCTAGTGTGTTTAATGACAATTTCTAACAATCCAGTGGTTGGGTTATCATCTAGAGTCGGACTAACGATTCAGCTTATTCAAGTGAATGATCATGGTAGCCCATGCTACTTTATTTATTTATTGCTTTAAGTCACTCATCTCCTTCGATCTGAGGGTCATATTGATGCTGAAGCTAAAGATCAATTGTCTTAAGGGCCCTATGACTTGTGTAGATGAAATTTGATAGCAGATTTGGTGATCGAATGGCTCAATGGGGCTAACCAAGGGATGAGTTTGTTAGATTGAGGGTTATGAGTCTGATGGACAATGAATCTAATGATTTAGGTCTCAAATTTGATTATGGATGGTTAGATTTACTTATCATAGGAAATTAAAATCTAACATTAAGTTTTACTAATGATTGATGGTCGATCTTGAAATTCAACAGGTGGATGACTCGATCTATGGATGGGAATTACTTTCCACAGTCAGATTTAGACTAGAGTGAAGTTAAATGTTTAAATAAGCTAGGTTTGTATTTATACCAAGTTAGGTTACATAGTAACACCCGAGTATTGAAAGTATGGGGTGTAACATTATATCTTAGTTTCATGGACATGATAATGTTTAATGGATATGCATGTTTGCTTTCCAAGGTGATTTCGAGAGCTTGGATTGAAAAGGATGTTAAAAGCATGAAATTAGATGCTCGGAGATTACCAAGGAAAAGGATGAATCTTTGGAGACTAAGATTGAAGATTTCAAGGGCCCAAGATTCAAGAAAACTAAGTGAAAATGGAAGAAAATCGGATTTACAAAATGCATAAAGTCAGAACAGTTGAAACTCATCTGTCGATGCCATCGAGCACACTTCAATAAAATTGAAGTAAGGGTTCGATGCCATTAAAGGACGATCAATTATATGGAGATTAATTGGAAAATCAAATTTCTTATTAGACAAAAGAGTGTAATCATCGATTCCATCGAAGACCTCAAAGGGATAAGTTTGATTCCATCGATAGCAGTTCGATTGCATACATAGAGAATTTCAAATTTTTAGACCAAACTCGCTGGACTATTCTGGACCATTTTTTATTTCATCAATTACCTGTTTGATGGCATCAAAAACCTGTTTGATGACATTGAAAGTCTACCGATGCCATTGACAAGATATGCAGTGCGAATGCATGAAATTTTTATTTCAAATTCAACTAGGATTCCTCACATCGATAATATTGAAGACCTTTTCAATGTCATTGACAATGTCCGAAGTGCATAAGTTTGAGGTGGTTTCCAAAGTCGATTGATCAAAGCCTATATATTTGGGTTCTTCAAGGAGTTATGGGCACAAATTAGGGTTCAAGGAGTAGAGTAAGGGTGGAGTTGCTGCCTAGGAGTTTATTCTTCTTCCTTAGTTTTTTATGTTTTTCTTTGAGAGTTTTAGTTTAATCATGTCTATGGTTAACTAATATCTTACCTAGGACTAAGACACGAAGCTTGTAGTTTATTTTTCTTTAATTCAAGTTCATGTTAAACTTTCGTTGATTTCTAATTTGAATGATTGGATTTTCTAGTTTTTTATGATTTATTGTGACTGAAATTACAATAGATGCTCGGAAAGCTCTTGATATCTTCATCTCTGCTTTTGTAATGAAGTGATCTTTAAAATCCATGATCCACCATTGTCCATGGAAATGGTTAATGCATGAATTCCCTACGATCAAGTGATTAGTGCTTCATGTGTGAACTAGTTCAATGAAGTTCAACAACTTTATGATTTAACTGTTTCATCTTCCAATTGTATAGAATAGGACTTTGATTCCAATTGCATTCTTATCAAATCAAATAAAGCACCATCATAATAGCTACAAGTGGATCCTTAACACTCTAGTTTTCTTTACTTTGATTACTTCAATTTACACAATTATTCTCAATTATCCCATTTTTTAAATTGCTAGTTCTATTTCTAGTTACTTTCAGATTACGTACAAGTTAAGTCCCAGTGGATACGATATCGATCTCACCAAGTTATTACTACAGCACAACCCTACACTTAGGGTTGTGAACACTGCCTACAGCACATAAGCCCATACTTCCTTATCAACCCCTCAGACCCGGCAAGCACGAGATCCAAGGTCATAGTCCTTCGGATGAGAGTTCTAGTCATTGGTGTGGCCCATCTTCTCTCATTGCAGTTCCAAGCCATACCTTTGAGAGAGTTCATATGGATGAAGAAAGATAACAGACTTCAAAAACCCTAATTTCATAGGTTTAAATAGTCACTAAGAGCCTGGTTCAAAATTTTTGAGAATGACCCTAATTACTTTTATATATAAATAAAGTGGAGTCAACTACACAATGTTTGTCAAGAAAAAATCTTTCAAAATGTGGTCATTCTAATATATGTCGATGGTATTATCATCACAAGCAATGATGATGAAACCATCCTGTAGCTGAAACATGACCTTAAGACATAATTTGATATAAAACATTTTGGTAAATTGAGGTACTTCTTGAGTATAGAAGTAACTTTTTTATATAAAAAAAAATTTCTTATTACTGAGGAAATTAATATGTACCACATCCACATAATGAAACAGGAAAATTAGTTATAAGCCCTGTTGATACACCATCGGTTGCAAACTTTAACTTTTTGAAGAAATAGGAAAGCATATAGAAGAGGTCTAGCAATATCAATGATTGGTTGAACGACTTATATACCTCACTATTACACATTTAGCCATTGCTCAAACCGTCTCTTTGGTTAGTCAGTTCATGCAGAAACTATCATCCATCCTAGAAGCAGTAAATTAAAATCTTTGGTACCTAAAAGATTCTCTTAGAAAAGGAGTCCTAATGAAGTGCAATATAATAATCTAAAAATTATGGGCTACTCGGATGCTGGGAAGGTTGTCTTCTTAATAAAAGGTCTACAACTAACATATGTACCTTTATTAGTGATAACTTAGGGATGTGGAAATGTAATTATAATAATAATAATAATAAAGTGTTGTTGCTCAATCCAGCGTAGAAGGAGAGTATAAAGAAATGGCTTTAACCGCATGTGAACTTACACTACAACAAAAACTGTATTAGCCGACAATTTATGTGGCTAATTTACCCGCGCTAATTAAAATGGGCATCGATTAGCGATCGGATATATATACCTGTACCAAAAGCCCTAACCATGTTTTTCTCCCCTCTCCCGACTCTCTCCCTCTCACCACCCTCGATGCTCTCTCTCTCTAACACACTCTCTCTCTCTCCCTTTAGAAGCAATGACAGCCTCGATCCCTAATCTATCGTATTTTACATCCTCGATCCCGTCCCTCTCTCGGCGCCCTATCCTTCTATCTCTCTCTCTCTCCCTCCCTCCCCCCCTCCCTTTCTCCTCCCCGATCTTGTCCCTCTCTCTCTCTCTCTCTCTCTCTCTCTCTCTCTCTCTCTCTTCTGCAGATTTCTTTTTGTTTGAAAAGAAGCAATGCCTTCAGATCTGGCGATTTGTGATCACTACCCCTAAAAACGTCGCTCGATGCCACTGCACCTGAACGCGTTTGCTATGTCTGCTGCACTCGATCGGTACTCTCTCTCTCTCTCTACACCTCATTCCTCTCATACATCTCTCGATTTCTCCAAATCTCCCAAAACCCTAGAGATTTTAGTTGATTTCTCTAAATGTTCTACAACCTTATTCACATTCCAACTCTGCAGCTGCCTGAACCGAAGAGACTGGTCAGGTGGTTTTTTTCCTCTCTCTTTTAATCATTAATGGATTTATGTTTTTACTTCACTGGATTTGGGATTTTGCAAGCCACTTATTTCTTATATAAAGCATGCTTGTAAAGAATTTGAGCTATAAGCATGTCACATGTTTGATGAAATTCCTAAAACAAATGTGTGTAATTTTTATTTTTTTTCTTAATAGTTTGGTAGGTCTTTTTTCTAATGATTTGGTAGGTCTTTTTTTAATGGTTTTGTTTTCATGTTTTGTTTATCTGTACTTGTACAGAACAAACATGCATCTCTTTTATTCTCCCATCATGCTGAAAGCACTTGCCCCAGTGAGGAGAAACAATCAGGCCAGAAACTATAGGGGGCTAAGGCTCTTCAGGACCTGCTAGAGGTGAGGAGGTATGAAGCACATTGATATGCCTGCACCATGGAGCAGAGCACGATTACACAAGGAGACCACTGACAAAAAACTTTAGCTATGAAATCATGAGAATTTCTATTTGGTATATGATTGAGAAAGCATGATCATACAGCCAACCCCAAAATGGTGGGATGAGGCTAGGATGATGGTGATGTAAATAAATAAAGAAAAAGAAATTCAAACAAAGATTAGTGACTGACCAGGGAGTATTGGTGTGAAAATGGAAAATCTCCAACTGTCCTATTTTGGCAAACAAATGTCTGTGAATCAGAGATTAGGATTGTTCAACCAATCTAATCTTGGGATTGTGACTTGGCAGTAGTGAACTACACAATATACTTGTTTTGGTTAAGTTAAGCTTGTTTTGGTTTTTGCAGGGCATAATTGAAGTGCATAGAAGGATTTTTTTTTTTCATTCATCAATTGCTTGAAGGTGGTGTAAAATATTGCTTTCTTTGGTGAATGATTTTATGCTGGTCTGCCTTTCAGGAACAACCTACTTCTAGTTTTTTGTATGTTTGATTTTAACTTATCAATGTCATTGTCAATTTAATACAAAATCCATGTTCACCTGCAGTTTTGATGAGCAGGTAGCCAAGGACATATAACTGCTAGATTCCATTGCTGAGAAGCAACCCCAAATCTTCTCTGAAGAATGCAAGTATTATTGAAGTAAAGAGTTTGATTTTTTTCACCGGAGTTTGAAGATGAATCATAATGCTAGTTGATTTACTTGATGCCTCTGCCTTTTGGATGGATTGAAGATTTTTGGGGTCCTAATGCATTTGGTTTATTTTGACTTTTGTTACTGAATATTTATTGGATGTTGCATGTTATTAGCACATGGGATGACCAAAAATGAGTGATGCCCCATTGGTTTGACCTGGAAAATTTATTATAACTAACCTTTTCAAGTAATTGGATGATTCATATGATCCAGTAACATTTGTTGTTTCATGTCTACTTGTTGAGGCAAGGCTTTTAAGATTAAATGGTTGTAGCTTGATTGGGAAGTAATGGGATTTTGGTTGTTAAGCTATTAGCGACTCTTACTTTGTAGGTTTCCACCATGGACATCCAAGATTTTCTATTTCTTTGCTTTACCTGTCTCTCTTTTCATTTTTTCTGTTTTCGATGGTAAGAGCTGCAAATGCATAAGATACTTAGAATGGTAATGCATATCTTCCTTTTCTCTCTCTTCCCATCTGAGCCCATCCACCTGAAAAAGTTGAAAGAGCTTCCACCAAATCTCTTGTGCAAAGGGGCAGTGAATCGACAAATGATCTCCTGTTTCTGCATCCCGATGGCACATGATGCACCCATTCAAAATGATCAGCCTCCTTTTCCTTAAGTTTGCTTGGTAAAAAGATTTATATAGACAAAATACCTTGTAGGCAGATCTACAACAAAATTCACATATGTATATTCTACCCTCAACCATTCTCTCAAACTAGATTGTCACTGAAGATGACTGAGTTTCTTTTGTCTGGATTTTTTTTTCTTCTTTTCTCTAGAAAAAATCTGTGATCTGATTGAAAGATGAAATGTCAGATTTTTGTTTTCACAGATTTCTAAATAGCTTTTCTACATTATTAACTTGGAACTAGAAAAGTGGAGTTTATTTCTCACTTGGAAAAATTAAAAAGATATAAAAGCATATTTTGAAGATCGAAAATTTCAATTCTTTTAAAAAAGAAGAAGTATTAATAATAATAAAAATGAAAGAAAGAAAGAAAAATGAAAAATAAAAAATTGAACATCTCTATGAGCCTTGATGAACAAAAAAAGGTTGAGAGAAAAAAGAAGAAGCCCTTCGTAGTTTACACAAATATATAATTAATTCCCAATACATGAGCGCTTTCTCAATGGCGACATGGAATTTTGAAACTCTCCATCTTTCTCCATTGCTGCCCTCAAATGACCTTACCCAGTTTATAACATTTTCCTCCTTTTCATTCTCCCATGCATTGAGGTCTTTTGCAATGTTATCAAGAACAGGACCTTAATAGTAACTCATTACTGTTTCTTTTCATTATTCACCACCACCACCACCATCATGGCCTTTTTCTAGCTATTGATGGTTGACTACATGATTTGATTGGGAAATATTTGATAATCAGCTGCCACCTAACATAAACTCTCTTCCTTTACCTTGACTTGGGACCAGCTGACATGTTGCTATCTGGCAAAGTTCTGGATAATGTTCACCCTTGTTAGGTTAAAAAAAGCTAATGCTCACTTTCGTTACGACTCCTTAATGTTTCTTTCCATTAATCACCATCATCACTATCATCACAGCCTTTCTGAGCTATTCAGGGTTGGCATCATGGTTTGCTTGGGAAAAATTTGATGACCAGTTGCCCACCTGATATCAGCCCTCCTTTACCTTGGCTTGGTACCAGCTGGCATGTTGCTACTAGGTGAAATTTTGGATTATGTTTACTTTTGTCACATTAAAAACATGAACTGCATCAACTAAGGAAAAAGAAAAAAGAAAAGAAAATACATCTATAGCCTTTTAGATACCTTTTTTTTTTTTTTTTTTTTGGTTTCTATTTTTCCTACTTGTTGAAAGAAATACTTAAATCATGAGTAAGAAAAGGAAAATTAATTTATCGATAAGAAAGAAATATTAAATTTTTTTCTAGTTGCTAATTAGATAAATTTTTCTTAATATGTCCAAATAAGTTTATCAGATTTAAGCATATTTCGCTGTTAAAAATATAAAAAAAGGAAAATTTTAAAAGCAAGCATATTATTATTTGGTATCTCTCTTCACAAGTTTCAGGTTGATCTTTGTATCTATGATTTTTTCCTATTCATGTTGTTTCTGCTATTTATAGTGGTGGCTGCTATTTGTTTGGTGGCTTTATTAATTTCTGTTTTGTTCTTTATTCTGCAGCGAATGCAGAGCTGTATTGCAAAATTGGTTTCTTCAATAAATTTCTCCTGTTGAAAAATTGGAATTCCTGTTTTTATTTTTTCTTTCTTGTAGTGTGTATCTACTGATGAAGACAACTAGGCTAGGTAACTATAAAAATTGATAAATATATTTTTTATTGGGTGTTCTTGTAGTATTTTTTTTCCTTTCCTCTGATTGTTTGTTATGATTCCTCTGAGTACCTATTTTCTTCTGACACTTGCTAGCTGAGGAGCACCTTCTTAAGATTCTAGCTAGCCATCCATCAGTCAGGTCCCTCCATGAACATTCCGTGGTTCCAATGCAGGTGCCAATGCTTGGGTATTGCGTCATTTTCAATGAAATTCTCACCAAATGCTTTAGTTAATCAGTTCTATCATGACTAAAATTCAGTCTCATGCATCAATCAAAATGAACTATTCTTGGGATCTAAATGTATTTTTCAGTCTCTCTATCTATAACTAAAAATTAGGCTAATCAAAATGTAATGCTTTTATCATGATTGATTGGTAAAAGTTTTGTGAGTAGGTGCCTGCCTGACATCAATCTTAATACAATCTTTGGACCGTGTGGTGCATTGTTACCAGGCAGGGTTGAATAAAATATCTAAATACCAAGCATCTTTTTTCAACTAGATCACCTTTTTTCAAAAAATACCTATGGTGTTGTTGCTTATATCTTAGTTATCATCTTTCAGAAAATACATGTTCTTTGCTTTCTTTTGATTGATTTTTAGTTTCTTTTAATCATGTTCTTACTTTTTGGTTGTTAAGTTATTAGTGGCTCTTACTTTTTTGGTTGGAGAGCATTCTGATTATAGTATATCCACATCCAACATGACTATTCATTTTCTGCTCAAAAAAATGTTTACTTCTTTGCTTTCTTTTGGTTGGATTGATGGCTTTCTTCTATATTTCCCAAAAATCAAGGAATTGTTACTGATTTCCATTGTTTTACTACTAATGACCTCCATCCATTTCCTCTAAAACTTGTAGAAATTTAGTTAATTAAGTCTTCTTCCTTTTTTGTATGGACTTTAATACGCTGAATTTGCAGTTAGTATGGCTTGCTAAACAAGAACTTAAATAATAATTTTAAAAAAAAAAAAAGAAAAAAAAAAAAGAAGAAGAAGAAGAAGAAGAAAAAAAAGAAGAAGAAAAAGAAAAAGAAAAGTGGAAACTAATCCCATTTTCTTATAAACAAATTGTGGCTACAATCATTGTAATAGTACAGGTATTGTTGTCTCCTACTACGAAGCAAATTGTTAATTCTAATGTTTTGTTTCTCAATTCAAGTGCTTCAAATGTGAGGAAATTGCTTCTTTAAATTTGAAGCATTTTCAATGTGGATTTATATCTTACATAATTTTTTTCTTGGACCAGGACATTGTCAATATTTCTCTTTTATGCGTAATTTAAGTTTGGAATTCATCTGTTAACCCATTCATATATGCTTGTTTAGGACATACGCATGTGGCTAAGGCACTGAAAGTACCGCTTCACATATTCTTTACTATGCCTTGCACGTAAGTCTTGTTGTTTGAGTAGAAATCCAATACTCTTAAAATTATCAGAGTCACCACCTTATCATTATATTTCACCAGCATTCTGCAAGTGCCTTTTCTATATGCGAAATGGTGATTGTGCTCGATTGGATAACTTGGTGAACTGAGCTCACTTGCCATTGTTAAAGTCCCTTGATATACATTGGCATATTATATATCTACTTTTTGATTATTTTTTTCCTTGTGCGCAGCATTTTAATCAATTGTGCCTAAATTTAGGCCTACAAACTAGCACTTCAGCCTTTTGACACTACTCGCGCTGGGAGTACCATATAGAGGATTTTTTTTAGTTATTTAAGACCATTTTCAATTTATTCTAATAAATATTATATATTTTTTTTCATTGTGAAGTAATATAGATTTTGTTTAATATTTAGTTTAAATTGTATTGCAACATTTTTTATGTTTCAAATATTAAAAAAAAATACAAGTTTTAATTGAATTATATATATATATATAAATTACTGGCCTACACTAGGGCCACTTAAATTTGCAGAAGGACTTCTACCGGCGCTTGTGCAGACGGACTTATACTGGCGCTTTTCTCACTTTTAGCTGCGCTTCTGTCAGAAATACCAGCGCCAGCAAAAGCGCCGGTGAAACCAGAGAGACTGCTGCAACAGACTCTACTATTAGCGGCGCTCTGAGAAACGTCGCTAAAAATATGTTAGCGCCGGGTGAGAATATGGCAGCGTTTTTTGGGTTTACCGGCGGTTATGGCCGCCGCTAAAAGTTCATTGTCTTGCAGCTACATAAGACATTAGCTTTCATGATAACAATCTTATTGGATTGTTCCATGACAATTAGGAGGGCATTCATATTGTAACTAATCATGTGTTTTATGAACGAACGAAATATATTGAGTAGATTGCCACTTCATCTGGGTGATGGTTGTGGCATAGGTGATATTTACTTCATTTCTACAAACAAAGGAATAAGTATCCAATTGTTTCACAAAAGCTGTTGGGAAATAAAGGTTTCAAAATTCGTTTTGTAAATTGGGCATAATAGATATCTCAACCACAACTTGCAGGAGAGCACTGAAGAATATGTGTTTTATTTCCTCTCTATGACTCTACGTTCCTCTTTCTCTAGGACTCTTTTTAACTCACATTTATATTCTACTTCTACATCTTATCTAGATACCTATATATGTAATTGCCTATCAGATAGCGCAAGAATAAAAATTTTAAAATTCCATGGTACCTAGTTTCACCGCCCTTGACTCACCTTCTTCCCAATTCTCTCTGAGAAAGGCCAACATAGTTTTTAAGCCGTGGTAAAAAAGAGCTCCTAAAAACAAAGTCTCATTAGTGATAGTGCTAGCACCCTTTCTGGGAAGTTTCTTAAGTAGTTAAGCTTTTTGATGTGGGTACATGCATGCGTGTGTGTCACTTTATACACACAATAACCTTACATCAATGGGATCCTTACCTCATGCCTCAGTGGTAGACTCACAAGAGTTTCAGCATAACCTGACAGTTGGAGTACCCGTTGGGGTGAAAAACCATTGTGGCGTGAGTGCCTGGGTGTGTGTGGTGTGAGTGCCTGTGTTAAAAAAACAAAAAACAACACAAAAGTTACATCAGAGGCAAGGCCAATAACTTACTACTCCATGTCATGGGCAAATGTATACCCTACTTACTTAAAGCCTTGACTGGCTGTTGAAAATCCTGAGAGTCTACCACCGGAGTAAAAGTAACCTTCAGTGCACCCCGCCACAGAAGCAGCAGAACATATGCTGATTATACTAGTGCATTCCAACGAGTTAGTGCACGAATGCAAGTGCCCTTTCCATCTTAATTCAGCCCATGCGTGAACGACATGTACACGTGACATTGAGCTGATTAGCAGGCAAACCTGACCATGTAGGTGCCTTGCCTCGGAAACGGATTGGCTACTCCCCCTGCCACCAGCCCAGTGGCTGATGGTCGGTGCACTGTGGGCCCCACTATGACGTATGTGTTTCATCAATTCCATTTATCCAATTTTACAGATTGTTTTAGGGATTCATCCCAAAAATGAGAGGGATATAATTCTCAGGTGGACCACAACACAGGAAAACAATAGTGATTGGATATCCACCATTAAAGTCCTCCTAAGGCTCACTGTAGTGTTTATTTGACATCCAATCTGTTGATTAGGTCATACAGATCCAGATGAAGAGAAAGAACAAAGATTAGCATTATCCAAAACTTTTAGGGCGTGTTTGGCCTGGCGCTGGATATGGAATTAAGACGTCATACGAGGGTTATCAGCTTACATCCCATCCCACTGACTGTTTGGACTATCAGTGTACTTCTCCTGGCGCCGCCCTCGTAAATAGCGCGTGGAATGGGAGTTGGATTCGGCAAATCCATCCGCCATTTTTGCCATCCCTCGATATCCCATGGGATGGCATTTTGCAAACGGACGCCTGCAATTCGAGTCGCGGCCGGATCTGGAAGGGGTCGGGCTCAGGTCAGGCCTGGTCAGCCCGTGTTCAGTTCTTGAAGAACAAGTGGCACATCAGCCACACACGTACACCCACACGCTCCCTCATGCATTTCTTTAATACCTAATAAATCGGCATACAACTCAACACACCCAAACGCGTCTCAATCTCTATTTTCAGCAAACGACTCTCAAAATTTTCTATTTGGTTCCGATATGGAAGGGCAAAAGATCGGGGGCATTTGGGGAAATAAAAGCAGGGGGCGGATGCACTTGCTTTTCGTCTCAGTTACATTGAATTTGGTGCTACTCAGTGGCCTTTTATACGAGAGAGGGTGGAGGACATTTTCGAAAGAAAAGGAGCAAGTCTTACCTGGTTTTTGACCTGCCACTGAGGTGAAGAAGATGGGAAGCTTGCAGGCAAAGAGCCGCAACAGTTGCGGCAGAGGATGGACTGAGGAAGGCCGAGTATAAAAGTTGTCCTCGAACTCAGTTATTAACCTCGACCAGTGAGTGTGGCGTCTTTCCCTTAACCCGGAGTGGGCCTATGCCTATGTGATCCTTACCATTGACCCGACTGGGTAGAAGTCCAGTTGGGCTGTTCGTTAATATCAGATCAGATGTGGCCCCCATTCCATGAGGAATGGTTTGGCCATTTTTCTAACCATCCATTGTCATGCCACAGAACTGAGGGTTAGTGTTGTCTAGTTAGTTTTTGTCCACCTTGGCCCATTCTCCGTCCATGTGGTGTCCACTGCATTAGTGATTTAGGTCACCTAGACTGCTACACAACTTTGGGGATGGTGGTGATGCGGAGCGTGGGAAATGGGTGTTGTCGTGGGATTAGCACAAGTCTATGTCCAATCCAAACACTGGGAGGCTGAAATAGTGGGATTATACCAAATCCCACCGCCATCCCAAGCGCGCCCGGATTCCATCCTGGAATTCAACCAATCCCATAGAATTACAGGACATCCACTGATACCACCATGATTACCTTAAAAACAATTTCATCCCTCCTAATCTCATGGGATTGGTCTGGCCAAACAGGCCCTTGTGGCCCCCAAAAAGTTTTTAATGATCAACGTTCATTGAACACTGTTTCCTATAATGTGGTCCACTTGAGATTGGGACATACCTTAGTTTTGGTCTCATACCATAAAATGATCAAGAAAATAAGATGGATAGCATGGATGAAACACATACATCATAGTAGGGCCCATGAAGCACCGACCACCATCCATTAGCCGATGGCAGGGGGAGTAGTGAGTCCATTTCCGCTAAGGGAAATTTACCACTATATGATCCATTTATGGCCCATTTACCTACCTAAGCCCACCCCTTTTACCTGACCAGAATAAGCCCCATCTGAATAGACGACTTGCCAAAGGTCAAAAATGCCCCTGCTTTTCCTTCAAGCAGATCAGTTGGTGCTTGAAGGCTGGGTTCCCTATGGCTACAGATTATACCCATAGCCATAGCCGTAGCCATTGAAAAAAATTTAATACGAGCGGCAATACCGCTGATCTGGCGGTAAAGCCGCCGACCTCTGGACGTCTGTAGTGCCGCCCGGGTGTGGTAGTGCCACCCAGTTTTTAAAAAAAAAATTGGGTATGTCCCATCTGGGGCCCCACATAATTTTGAATGGGCCCCACACTCAATGTTCATGATTTTGGTGGGCCCCAGATCCACCTGTGCACTTTTTTTTTACATGGATAACTTTATTCTACCTACATTTTTCTCTAATACATATTTATATAAATATGTATATATAAGCATATAAAAAAAATTTCTCTCTTTTTTTCATTTCTTTCTTTATTCATTTTATAAGAATATCTTTCAAACCAAAATTAGTTACTTGATGTACCCTGTATGATTTTGGGGTAGGAGAAGCTACTTTAGCCAACTAACCTGATTATTTTCTAAGATTCCTTTAGGTCGATGGTTGAAAATCCATTTCATTCACTTCACGGTCAATTTCATTCATTTCATTTATGGTCAATTCCCTTCACTTCACGGTCAATTCCATGCATTTCACGGTCAATTCCCTTCACTTCACAGTCATTTCCATGCATTTCATGGTCAATTCTAGTGATTACGCTTCACTTCATGGTCAATTCTATGCATTTCATGGTCAATTCCCTTCATTTCACGGTCAATTCCCTTCACTTCACGATCATCTCCATGCATTTCACGGTCAATTTGCTTCACTTCACGGTCATTTCCATGCATTCCACGGTCATTTTCGGCAATTTTGCTTCATTGCACAGTCATTTTCATGCATTTTACGGCCAATTCCCTTCACTTCATGGTCATTTCCAGGCATTTCACGGTCAATTCCCTTCACTTCATGGTCATTTCCACGCATTTCATGGTCATTTTCAACAATTCCGTTTCATTTCACGGCCAATTCCCTTCACTTCATGGTCATTTCCATGCATTTCACTGTCAATTCTCTTCACTTCATAGTCATTTCCATGCATTTCACGGTCATTTCTCGTGATTCTGTTTCTTTTCACTATCATTTCCATGCATTTCACGGTCAATTCCCTTCACTTCACGGTCATTTCCATGCATTTCACGGTCAATTCGCTTCACTTCACGGTCATTTTCATGCATTTCACGATCATTTCCAGCAATTCCGTTTCATTTCACGGTCATTTCCATGCATTTCACGGTCATTTCCCTTCACTTCACGGTCATTTCCATGCATTTCACGGTCAATTCGCTTCACTTCACGGTCATTTCCATACATTTCATGGTCATTTCCGGCAATTCCGTTTCATTTCACGGTCATTGCCATGCATTTCACGGCTAATTCCCTTCACTTCACGGTCATTTCCATGCATTTCACGGTCAATTCGCTTCACTTCACGGTCATTTCCATTGCATTTCATGGTCAATTCCGGCAATTCCGTTTCATTTCACGGTCATTTCCATGCATTTCACGGTCAATTTGCTTCACTTCACGGTCATTTCCATGCATTTCACGGTCATTTCTGGCGATTTCATTTTATTTCACGGTCATTTCCATGCATTTCATGATCAATTCACTGCACTTCACGGTCATTTCCAAGCATTACAAGCTCATTTTCGGCGATTCCGTTTTATTTCACGGTCATTTTCATACATTTTACGGTCAATTCCCTTCACTTCACTATCATTTCCATGCATTTCATGGTCCATTTGCTTCACTTCACAGTCATTTCCAGCAATTCTGTTTCATTTCACAGTCATTTCATGGTCATTTTCGGTGATTTCATTTCATTTCATAGTCATTTCCATGCATTTAACAGTCAATTCCCTTCACTTCACGGTCATTTCGCTTCACTTCCTGGTCAATTCGCTTCACTTCACAGTCATTTCCATGCATTTCACAGTCAATTCTGGCGACTCTGTTTCATTTCACAGTCAATTCCCTTCAATTCACATTCATTTCCATGCGTTGCACGGTCATTTCCGGCAATTTCATTAAATTTCAGGGTCAATTCCATGCATTTCACAGTCAATTCCCTTCAATTCACCATCATTTCCATGCATTTCACTATCAATTCCAGCGAATCCGTTTCATTTCATGGTCATTTCTATGCATTTCACGCTTAATACCCTTCACTTCATTGTCATTTCCATGCATTTCACAGTCATTTCTATCAATTTTGTTTCATTTCACGGTCGTTTCCACGCATTTCATGGTCAATTTCATTCACTTCACGGTCGTTTCCACGCATTTCATGGTCATTTTCGGCGATTTTGTTTTATTTCATGGTTATTTTCATGCATTTCACGGTCAATTCATTTCACTTCATGGTCAATTCCAAGCATTTTAGGGTCAATTCTGGCAATTCTATTTCATTTTTCGGTCATTTCAATGCATTTCTCGGACAATTCCCTTCACTTCACAGTCATTTCCATGCATTTCACGGTCATTTTCGACAATTCTGTTTCATTTCACGGTCATTGCCATGCATTTCACGGTCAATTCCCTTCACTTCACGGTCATTTCCATGCATTTCATGGTCAATTCGCTTCACTTCGCGGTCATTTCCATGCATTTCACGGTCAATTCCCTTCACTTCACGGTCATGTCGCTTCACTTCACGGTCAATTTTCTTCACTTCACAGTCATTTCCATGCATTTCACTATCAATTCTGACGATTATGTTTCATTTCACGGTCATTTTAATGCATTTTATAGTCAATTCCCATTACTTCACTGTCATTTCCAGCAATATCGTTTCATTTCACAGTCAATTCCATGCATTTCATGTTCAATTCCCTTCACTTCACAGTCATTTCCATGCATTTCACGATCAATTCTGGCGAATTCGTTTCATTTCACGGCCATTTCCAGGCATTTCACACTCCATACGCTTCACTTCATTGTCATTTCCATGCATTTCATGGTCATTTCTAGCAATTCCGTTTCATTTCAGGGTCGTTTCCATGCATTTCACGGTCAATTCCTTTCATTTCACGGTCATTTCCATGCATTTCATAGTCAATTTGCTTCACTTCACGGACATTTCATCCATTTTATGGTCATTTTCTGTGACTCCGTTTTATTTCATGGTCATTCCCATGCATTTCACGGTCATTTTCGGCAATTCCGTTTCATACCACGGTCAATTCCCTCCACTTCACGGTCATTTTCATGCATTTCACGGTCAATTCATTTCACTTCATGGTCATTTCCATGCATTTCACGGTCAATTCTGGGAATTTCATTTCATTTCAATGCATTTCTTGGTCAATTCCCTTCACTTCACAGTCATTTCACGGTCATTTTCGACAATTCTATTTCATTTCACAGTCATTTCCATGCATTTCACGGTTAATTCCCTTCACTTCATGGTCATTTCCATGCACTTCACGATCAATTCGCTTCACTTCACGATCATTTCCATGCATTTCACGGTCAATTCCCTTCACTTCATGGTCAATTCCATGCATTTAACGGTCAATTCCCTTCACTTCATGGTATATCCAATTCATTTTACGGCCAATCCCCTTCATTTCACAGTCAATTCCCTTCATTTCACAGTCATTTCCATGCATTGCACGGTCATTTCCGGCAATTCTGTTAAATTTCAGGGTCAATTCCATGCATTTCACAGTCAATTCCCTTCAATTCACCATCATTTCCATGCATTTCACTATCAATTCCAGCGAATCCTTTTCATTTCATAGTCATTTCCATGCATTTCACGCTCAATACGCTTCACTTCATTGTCATTTCCATGCATTTCACAGTCATTTCTAGCAATTCCGTTTCATTTCACGGTCGTTTCCATGCATTTCACGGTCAATTTCCTTCACCTCACGGTCATTTCCATGCTTTTCACTGTCAATTTGCTTCACTTCACGGTCATTTCCATGCATTTCATCGTCTTTTTCGACGATTTTGTTTTATTTCATAGTCATTTCCATGCTTTTCACAATCATTTTCGGCAATTCCGTTTCATATCACGGTCATTTCCATGCATTTCATGGTCAATTCCCTACACTTCACAGTTATTTTCATGCATTTCACAGTCAATTCATTTCACGTCATGGTCATTTCCAAGCATTTTACGGTCAATTTCAGTGATTCCATTTCATTTCTCGGTCATTTCAATGCATTTCTCGGTCAATTCCCTTCACTTCACAGTCATTTCCATGCATTTCACGATCATTTTCGACAATTCCGTTTCATTTCACGGTCATTGCCATGCATTTCATGGTCAATTCCCTTCACTTCACGGTCATTTCCATGCATTTCATGGTCAATTCGCTTCACTTCAAGGTCATTTCGATGCATTTCACGGTCAATTCCCTTCACTTCACGGTCATGTCGCTTCACTTCATGGTCAATTTGCATCACTTCACAGTCATTTCCATGCATTTCACTGTCAATTTCGACGATTATGTTTCATTTCACGGTCATTTCAATGCATTTCATAGTCAATTCCCTTTACTTCACGGTCATTTCCAGGCATTGCACGGTCATTTCCAGCAATTCCATTTCATTTCACAGTCAATTCCATGCATTTCATGGTCAATTCCCTTCACTTCACAGTCATTTCCATGCATTTCACGATCAATTCCGGCGAATTCGTTTCATTTCACAATCATTTCCATGCATTTCACACTCCATACGCTTCACTTCATTGTCATTTCCATGCATTTCACGGTCATTTCTAGCAATTCCGTTTCATTTCATGGTCGTTTCCATGCATTTCACGGTCAATTCCTTTCATTTCACGGTCATTTCCATGCATTTCACAGTCAATTTGCTTCACTTCACGGTCATTTCCATGCATTTCATGGTCACTTTCTGCGATTCCGTTTTATTTCATGGTCATTCCCATGCATTTCACGGTCATTTTCGGCAATTCCGTTTCATATCACGGTCAATTCCCTTCACTTCACGGTCATTTTCATGCATTTCACGGTCAATTCATTTCACTTCATGGTCATTTCCATGCATTTCACGGTCAATTCCGGTAATTCCGTTTCATTTCACGGTCATTTCAATGCATTTTTTGGTCAATTCCCTTCACTTCACAGTCATTTCACGGTCATTTTTGACAATTCTGTTTCATTTCACAGTCATTTCCATGCATTTCACGGTTAATTCCCTTCACTTCATGGTCATTTCCATACATTTCACGGTCAATTCGCTTCACTTCACGGTCATTTCCATGCATTTCACGGTCAATTCCCTTCACTTCACGATCAATTTGCTTCACTACACAGTCATTTCCATATATTTCACGGTCAATTCCGGTGATTTCGTTTCATTTCACGGTCATTTCAATGCATTTCACAGTCATTTCCATGCATTACACGGTCATTTCCGACAATTCCATTAAATTTCAGGGTCAATTCCAAGCATTTCACAGTCAATTCCCTTCAATTCACCATCATTTCCATGCATTTCACTATCAATTCCAGCGAATCCGTTTCATTTCACAGTCATTTCCATGCATTTCACGCTCAATACGCTTCACTTCATTGTCATTTCCATGCATTTCACAGTCATTTCTAGCAATTCTGTTTCATTTCACGGTCGTTTCCATGCATTTCACGGTCAATTTCCTTCACTTCACGGTCATTTCCATGCATTTCACGGTCAATTTGCTTCACTTCACGGTCATTTCCATGCATTTCATGGTCATTTTCGGCGATTTTGTTTTATTTCATGGTCATTTCCATGCATTTCACGGTCATTTCCGGCAATTCTGTTTCATATCACGGTCATTTCCATGCATTTCACGGTCAATTCCCTTCACTTCACGGTTATTTTCATGCATTTCACGGTCAATTCATTTCACTTCATGGTCATTTCCAAGCATTTCACGGTCAATTCCGGCGATTCCGTTTCATTTCCCGGTCATTTCAATGCATTTCTCGGTCAATTCCCTTCACTTCACAGTCATTTCCATGCATTTCACGGTCATTTTCGACAATTCCGTTTCATTTCACGGTCATTGCCATGCATTTCACGGTCAATTCCCTTCACTTCACGGTCATTTCCATGCATTTCACGGTCAATTCGCTTCACTTCACGGTCATTTCCATGCATTTCACGGTCAATTCCCTTCACTTCACGGTCATGTCGCTTCACTTCACGGTCAATTTGCTTCACTTCACAGTCATTTCCATGCATTTCACTGTCAATTCCGACGATTATGTTTCATTTCACGGTCATTTCAATGCATTTCATAGTCCATTCCCTTTACTTCACGGTCATTTCCAGCAATTCTGTTTCATTTCACAGTCAATTCCATGCATTTCATGGTCAATTCCCTTCACTTCACAGTCATTTCCATGCATTTCACGATCAATTCCGGCGAATTCGTTTCATTTCACGGCCATTTCCAGGCATTTCACACTCCATGCGCTTCACTTCATTGTCATTTCCATGCATTTCACAATCATTTCTAGCAATTATGTTTCATTTCATGGTCATTTCCATGCATTTCACAGTCAATTCCTTTCATTTCACAGTCATTTCCATGCATTTCACAGTCAATTTGCTTCACTTCATGGCCATTTCCATGCATTTTATCGTCACTTTCTGCGATTCCGTTTTAATTCATGGTCATTCCCATGCATTTCACGGTCAATTTTGGCAATTCCGTTTCATATCACGGTCAATTCCCTTGACTTCACGGTCATTTTCATGCATTTCACGGTCAATTCATTTCACTTCATGGTCATTTCCATGCATTTCACGGTCAATTCTGGCAATTCTGTTTCATTTCACGGTCATTTCAATGTATTTCTTGGTCAATTCCGTTCACCTCACAATCATTTCACGGTCATTTTCGACAATTCTGTTTCATTTCACAGTCATTTTCAGGCATTTCACGCTCAATACGCTTCACTTCATTGTCATTTCCATGCATTTCACAGTCATTTCTAGCAATTCCATTTCATTTCACAGTCATATCCATGCATTTCACGGTCAATTTCCTTCACTTCACGGTCAGTTCCATGCATTTTACGGTCAATTTGCTTCACTTCACAGTCATTTCCAAGCATTTCATGGTCATTTTCGGCGATTCTGTTTTATTTCATGGTCATTTCCATGCATTTCACAATCATTTAAGGCAATTTCGTTTCATATCACGGTCATTTCCTTGCATTTCACGGTCAATTCCCTTCACTTCACGGTTATTTTCATGCATTTCACGGTCGATTTTGGCAAATCCGCTTTACTTCACGGTCAATTCCATGCATTTCCCAGTCATTTCCCTTCACTTCACGGTCAATTCGATGCATTTCACGGTCAATTCCCTCCACTTCACGGTCATTTCCATACACTTCATGGTCAATTTCGGCAAATCCGCTTCACTTCACGGTCAATTCCATGCATTTTTCCATGCATTTCACGGTTAATTCACTTCACGGTCATTGCCATGCATTTCATGGTCAATTCCCTTCACTTCACGGTCATTTCCATGCATTTCACGGTCAATTCGCTTCACTTCACAATCATTTCCATGCATTTCACGGTCAATTCCCTTCACTTCACGGTCATGTCGCTTCACTTCACGGTCAATTTACTTCACTTCATAGTCATTTACATGCATTTCACTGTCAATTCCAATGATTATATTTCATTTCACGGTCATTTTAATGCATTTCATAGTCAATTCCATTTACTTCACGGTCATTTCCAGGCATTGCACGGTCATTTCAAATAATTGTGATTAATTCCATGCATTTCACGGTCGATTCCCTTCATTCGCTTCATCATTTCCATGCATTTCACTATCGATTCACGATTAGTTTCATTTCAATTCGCTTCACTTCATTGTCATTTCCATGCATTTCACACTCCATACGCTTCACTTCATTGTCATTTCCATGCATTTCATGGTCATTTCATTTCACTTCACTTCACGGTCAAGTCCATTCCGGTCAATTCCCTCACTTCACGGTTATTTCCATGCATTTCACGGTCAATTTGCTTCAGTTCATGGTCATTTCCATGCATTTCATGGTCATTTTCTGTGATTTTGTTCTATTTCATGGTCATTTCCAAGCATTTCACGGTCAATTCCTGCGATTTCGTTTCATTTCCCGGTCATTTGAATGCATTTCTCGGTCAATTCCCTTCACTTCACGGTCATTTTCATGCATTTCACGGTCAATTCATTTCACTTCATGGCCATTTCCAAGCATTTCATGGTCAATTCCGGCAATTCTGTTTCATTTCACGGTCATTTCAATGCATTTCACAATTAATTCCGTTCACTTCACGGCCGTTTCCATGCATTGCACAGTCATTTTCGGCAATTCCGTTTCATTTCACGGTCAATTCCTTTCACTTGACGGCCATTTCCATGCATTTCACAGTCAATTTGCTTCACTTCACGGTCATTTCCATTCATTTCATGGTCAATTCGTTTCACTTCACGGTCATGTCGCTTCACTTCACGGTAAATTTGCTTCACTTCACAGTCATTTCCATGCATTTCACTGTCAATTCCAACGATTATGTTTCATTTCATGGTCATTTCAATGCATTTCATAGTTAATTACCTTTACTTCACGATCATTTCCTAGCATTGCACGGTCATTTTTAGCAATTCCGTATCATTTCACGGTCAATTCCATGCATTTCATGGTCAATTCCCTTCACTTCACGGTCATTGCCATGCATTTTACGGTCAATTCCCTTCATTTCACAGTCATTTCCATGCATTTCACGCTCAATACGCTTCACTTCATTGTCATTTCCATGCATTTCACAGTCATTTCTAGCAATTCTGTTTCATTTCATGGTCGTTTCCATGCATTTCACGGTCAATTCCTTTCATTTCACGGTCATTTCCATGCATTTCATAGTCAATTTGCTTCACTTCACGGTCATTTCCATGCATTTCATGGTCATTTTCTGCGATTCCGTTTTATTTCATGGTCATTCCCATGCATTTCACGGTCATTTTCGACAATTCCGTTTCATATCACGGTCAATTCCCTCCACTTCACGGTCATTTTCATGCATTTCATGGTCAATTCATTTCACTTCATGGTCATTTCCATGCATTTGACGGTCAATTTCAGTAATTCCGTTTCATTTCACGGTCATTTCAATGCATTTCTTGGTCAATTCCCTTCACTTCACAGTCATTTCATGGTCATTTCCGACAATTCTATTTCATTTCACAGTCATTTCCATGCATTTCACGGTTAACTCCCTTCACTTCATGGTCATTTCCATACATTTCACGGTCGATTCGCTTCACTTCACGGTCATTTCCATGCATTTCACGGTCAATTCCCTTCACTTCACGGTTAATTCGCTTCACTTCACAGTCATTTCCATGCATTTCACTGTCAATTCCGCCGATTCTGTTTCATTTCACGGTCATTTCAATGCATTTCACAGTCAATTCCCTTCATTTCACAGTCATTTCCATGCATTGCATGGTCATTTCTGGCAATTCCGTTAAATTTCAGGTCAATTCCATGCATTTCACAGTCACTTCCGTTCAATTCACCATCATTTCCATGCATTTCACTATCAATTCCAGCGAATCCGTTTCATTTCACAGTCATTTCCATGCATTTCACGCTCAATACGCTTCACTTCATTTTAATTTCCATGCATTTCACAGTCATTTTTTCTAATTTCGTTTCATTTCACGGTCGTTTCCATGCATTTCACGGTCAATTTCCTTCACCTCACGGTCATTTCCATGCATTTCACGGTCAATTTGCTTCACTTCACAATCATTACCTTGCATTTGATGGTCATTTTCGGCGATTTTGTTTTATTTCATGGTCATGTCCATGCATTTCACGGTCATTTTCAGCAATTCTGTTTCAAATCACGGTCATTTCCATGCATTTCACGGTCAATTCCCTTCACTTCACCGTTATTTTCATGCATTTCACGGTCAATTCATTTCACATCATTGCCATTTCCAAGCATTTCACGGTCAATTCCAGCGATTCCATTTCATTTCCCGGTCATTTCAATGCATTTCTCGGTCAATTCCCTTCACTTCACAGTCATTTCCATGCATTTCACGGTCATTTTCGACAATTCCTTTTCATTTCACGGTCATTGCCATGCATTTCACGGTCAATTCCCTTCACTTCACGGTCATTTCCATGCATTTCACGGTCAATTCGCTTCACTTCATGGTCATTACCTTGCATTCCACGGTCAATTCCCGGCGATTCCGTGTTGATTCGCGGTCATTTCTAAGCATTTCACGATCATTTCCCTTCACTTCATGGTCATTTCCACACATTTCACGGTCAATTCGCTTTACTTCACAGTCAATTCCCTTCACTACATGGTCATTTCCAGGCATTGCACGGTCATTTCCAGCAATTCCGTTTCATTTCACAGTCAATTCCCTTCACTTCACAGTCGTTTCCTTGCATTTCACAATAAATTCTGGTGAATTCGTTTCATTTCACGGCCATTTCCATGCATTTCATGCTCCATACGCTTCACTTCATTATCATTTCCATGCATTTCACGGTCATTTCTGACAATTCCGTTTCATTTCATGGTCGTTTCCATGCATTTCACGGTCAATTCCTTTCATTTCACGGTCATTTCCATGCCTTTCACAGTCAATTTGCTTCACTTCACGGTCATTTGCATGCATTTCATGGTCATTTTCTGCGATTCCGTTTTATTTCATGGTCATTCTCATGCATTTCACGGTCATTTTCGGCAATTCCGTTTCAAATCACAGTCAATTCCCTCCACTTCACAGTCATTTTCATGCATTTCACGGTCAATTCATTTCACTTCATGGTCATTTCCAAGCATTTCACGGTCAATTCCGGTAATTCCGTTTCATTTCACGGTCATTTCAATGCATTTCTTGGTCAATTCCCTTCACTTCACAGTCATTTCACGGTCATTTCCGACAATTCTGTTTCATTTCACAGTCATTTCCATGCATTTCACGGTTAATTCCCTTCACTTCATGGTCATTTCCATACATTTCACGGTCAATTCGCTTCACTTCCCGGTCATTTCCATGCATTTCACAGTCAATTCCCTTCACTTCACGATCAATTCGCTTCATTTCACAGTCATTTCCATGCATTTCGCTATCAATTTTGACGATTCCATTTCATTTCACTGTCATTTCAATGCATTTCACAGTCAATTCCCTTCATTTCACAGTCATTTCCATGCATTGCACGCTCATTTCCGGCAATTCCGTTAAATTTCAGGGTCAATTCCATGCATTTCACAGTCAATTCCCTTCAATTCACCATCATTTCCATGCATTTCACTATCAATTCCAGCGAATCCGTTTCATTTCACAGTCATTTCCATGCATTTCACGCTCAATAGGCTTCACTTCATTGTGATTTCCATGCATTTCACAGTCATTTCTAGCAATTCCGTTTCATTTCACGGTCGTTTCCATGCATTTCACGGTCAATTTCCTTCACTTCACGGTCATTTCCATGCATTTCACGGTCAATTTGCTTCACTTCACGGTCATTTCCATGCATTTCATGGTCATGTTCGGCGATTTTGTTTTATTTCATGGTCATTTCCATTCATTTCACGGTCATTTCCTGCAATTCCATTTCATATCACGGTCATTTCCATGCATTTCATAGTTAACTCCCTTCACTTCACGGTTATTTTCATGCCTTTCACGGACAATTCATTTCACTTCATGGTCATTTCCATGCATTTCACGGTCAATTCCGACGATTCCGTTTCATTTACCGGTCATTTCAATGCATTTCTCGGTCAATTCCCTTCACTTCACAGTCATTTCCATGCATTTCATGGTCATTTTCGACAATTCTGTTTCATTTCACGGTCATTGCCATGCATTTCACGGTCAATTCCCTTCACTTCACGGTCGTTTCCATGCATTTCACGGTCAATTCGCGTCACTTCACGGTCATTTCCATGCATTTCACGGTCAATTCCCTTCACTTCACGGTCATGTCGCTTCACTTCACGGTCAATTTGCTTCACTTCACAGTCATTTCCATGCATTTCACTGTCAATTCCGACGATTATGTTTCATTTCACGGTCATTTCAATGCATTTCATAGTCAATTCGCTTTACTTCACGGTCATTTCAAGGCATTGCACTGTCATTTCCAGCAATTTCGTTTCATTTCACAGTCAATTCCATGCATTTCATGGTCAATTCCCTTCACTTCACAGTCATTTCCATGCATTTCACGATCAATTCGCTTCACTTCGTGGTCATTTCCATGCATTATTTCCATGCATTTCACACTCCATACGCTTCACTTCATTGTCATTTCCATGCATTTCACGGTCATTTCTAGCAATTCCGTTTCATTTCATGGTCGTTTCCATGCATTTCACGGTCAATTCCTTTCATTTTACGGTCATCTTCATGCATTTCACAGTCAATTTGCTTCACTTCATGGTCATTTCCATGCATTTCATGGTCACTTTCTGCGATTCCGTTTTATTTCATGGTCATTCCCATGCATTTCACGGTCATTTTCGGCAATTCCGTTTCAAATCACAGTCAATTCCCTCCACTTCACAGTCATTTTCATGCATTTCACGGTCAATTCATTTCACTTCATGGTCATTTCCAAGCATTTCACGGTCAATTCGGGTAATTCCGTTTCATTTCACGGTCATTTCAATGCATTTCTTGGTCAATTCCCTTCACTTCACAGTCATTTCACGATCATTTCCGACAATTCCGTTTCATTTCACAGTCATTTCCATGCATTTAACGGTTAATTCCCTTCACTTCATGGTCATTTCCATACATTTCACGCTCAATTCGCTTCACTTAACAGTCATTTCCGTGCATTTCACGGTCAATTCCCTTCACTTCACGGTCAATTAGCTTCACTTCACAGTCATTTCCATGCATTTCACTGTCAATTCCAGCGATTCCGTTTCATTTCACGGTCATTTCAATGCATTTCACAGTCAATTCCCTTCATTTCACAGTCATTTCCATGCATTGCACGCTCATTTCCGGCATTTCCGTTAAATTTCAGGGTCAATTCCATGCATTTCACAGTCAATTCCCTTCAATTCACCATCATTTCCATGCATTTCACTATCAATTCCACGGTCATTTTCAACAATTCCGTTTCATTTCACGGTCATTAGTTAAATTTGGTTTCCATGCATTTTCATTCGCTCAATCGCTTCACTTCATTGTGATTTCCATGCATTTCATCATTTCTAGCAATTCCGTTTCATTTCACGGTCGTTTCCATGCATTTCACGGTCAATTTCCTTCACTTCACGGTCATTTCCATGCATTTCACGGTCAATTTGCTTCACTTCACGGTCATTTCCATGCATTTCATGGTCATGTTCAGCGATTTTGTTTTATTTCATGGTCATTTCCATTCATTTCATGGTCATTTCCTGCAATTCCATTTCATATCACGATCATTTCCATGCATTTCATAGTTAACTCCCTTCACTTCACGGTTATTTTCATGCCTTTCACGGACAATTCATTTCACTTCATGGTCATTTCCATGCATTTCACGATCAATTCCGACGATTCCGTTTCATTTACCGGTCATTTCAATGCATTTCTCGGTCAATTCCCTTCACTTCACAGTCATTTCCATGCATTTCACGGTCATTTTCGACAATTCTGTTTCATTTCACGGTCATTGCCATGCATTTCACGGTCAATTCCCTTCACTTCACGGTCGTTTCCATGCATTTCACGGTCAATTCGCGTCACTTCACGGTCATTTCCATGCATTTCACGGTCAATTCCCTTCACTTCACGGTCATGTCGCTTCACTTCACGGTCAATTTGCTTCACTTCACAGTCATTTCCATGCATTTCACTGTCAATTCCGACGATTATGTTTCATTTCACGGTCATTTCAATGCATTTCATAGTCAATTCCCTTTACTTCACGGTCATTTCCAGGCATTGCACGGTCATTTCCAGCAATTCCGTTTCATTTCACAGTCAATTCCATGCATTTCATGGTCAATTCCCTTCACTTCACAGTCATTTCCATGCATTTCACGATCAATTCCGGTGAATTTGTTTCATTTCACGGCCATTTCCATGCATTTCACACTCCATACGCTTCGCTTCATTGTCATTTCCATGCATTTCACGGTCATTTCTAGCAATTCCGTTTCATTTCATGGTCGTTTCCATGCATTTCATGCATTTCACGGTCGATTCCTTTCACTTCACGGTCAAGTTAGCATACATTTATTTCATGCATTTCACGGTCAATTTGTCAATTCCCTTCACTTCACTTCATCACGGGTCATTTCCATGCATTTCATGGTCATTTCCGGTTTTCAATGCATTTCTCGGTCGATTCCTTCACTTCACGTCATTTCCATGCATTTTGTTTTATTTCATGGTCATTCCATGCACTTCACGGTCATTTCCATGCATTCCACGGTCAATTCGCTTCATTTTCGGCAATCCATTCATAGTTAATTCCTTTACTTCACACGGTATTTCTGCATTCAGCGGTCATTTTAAGCAATTCCGTCATGGTCCCTTCACTTGCATTTCACATCACGTGGTCATTTTCATGCATTTCATGGTCATTTCTAGATTCATTTCACTTCATGGTCATCATGGTCATTTCCATGCATTTCGTTTAGATTCACGGTTATTTCGATTCTGTTTCATTTCCACGGTCATTTCATGCATTTCACGGTCAATTTCCTTCACTTCGCAGTCATTTCACGGTCATTTTCGACAATTCCATTTCATTTCGGTCATTTTCATGCATTTCATGATTAACTTTACGGTCGATTCCCTTCACTTCACGGTCATTTCCATGCATTTCACGGTTCACTTATTCGTTTCACTTCACGGTCATTTCCATGCATCGATCGATCAATTCCTTCACTTCCACGGTCATGTCGCTTCACTTCACGGTCGATTTGCTTCACGGTCACGGTCATTTCCATCATTTCACGATCATACTTCATTGTCATTTCAATGCATTTCATCATAGTTAATTCCCTTTACTTCACGGTCATTTTTCTGCATTTCACAATCCTTTCCATGCATTTCATGGTCAATTCCCTTCACTTCACGCGCATTTCCATGCATTTCACAGTCGTTTCCATGCATGGTCACGGTCATTTCCATGCATATGGTCATTCCTTCACGGTCAATTTCCATGCATGGAAATACTTCAATTCTTTCTCATTTCCATGCATTTCACAATCATTTGCTTCACTTCACGTTCATTCATGCATTTCATGGTCATTTCTGATGATTCCATTTAGATCAATTCCCTTCACTTCAGGATCATTTCCATGCATTTCATCGTTTCATTTCACGGTCATTTCAATGCATTACATGGTCTTATCACTTTTGGTCATTTTCATTTCATTTCACATTCATTTCCATGCATTTCATTCCCTTCACTTCATGGTCATTTCCATGCATTTTCATTTGCTTCACTTTACGGTCATTTCCATGTCAATTCCCTTCACTTCACGGTATTTCCATTCATATCACGCCATTCGCTTCACTTCAGTCATTTCCATGCATTTCATATAATTATGTTTCATTTCATGGTCATTTCAATGCATTTCAGTCATACGGTCATTTTGCATTGCATGTCATTTGCCTTTATTTCAGGTCAATTCCATGCATTTCACATTCATTCATTCTCCATCATTTCCATGCATTTCACTATCAATTCCATTTCATTTCGGAATCCGTTTCATTTCTAATTAGTTTCATAGTCATTTCCATGCATTTCACACTCAATGCATTTCACGGTCAACTTCACTTGTCATTTCCATGCATTTCATGGTCATTTTCTGTGATTTTGTTCTATTTCATGGTCATTTCCATGCATTTCACGGTCATTTCCCTTCACTTCATGGTTATTTTCATCCATTTCACGGTCAATTCATTTCACTTCATGGTCATTTCCAAGCATTTCACGGTCAATTCCTGCGATTTCGTTTCATTTCCCGGTCATTTGAATGCATTTCTCGGTCAATTCCCTTCACTTCACGGTCATTTTCATGCATTTCATGATCATTTTCGGGGATTCTGTTTCATTTCACGGTCATTTCCATGCATTTCACGGTTAATTCCCTTCACTTCACGGTCATTTCCATGCATTTCACGGTCAATTCGCTTCACTTCATGGTCATTTCCATGCATTTCACGGTCAATTCCCTTCACTTCACGGTCAATTCGCTTCACTTCACGGTCATTTCCATGCATTTCTTTTCGATTCTGATTGTAGTTTCATTTCACGGTCATTTCAATGCATTTCATCGATTCCCTTCATTTCACGGTCATTTCCATGCATTTCACGCTCATTTCCATGCACGGCATTTAGTTCCCTTCACTTCAGGTCAATTCCATGCATTTCACAGTCAATTCCCTTCAATTCACCATCATTTCCATGCATTTCACTATCAATTCCAGCGAATCCGTTTCATTTCACAGTCATTTCCATGCATTTCACGCTCAATACGCTTCACTTCATTGTGATTTCCATGCATTTCACATCATTTCTAGCAATTCCGTTTCATTTCATAGTCATTTCCATGCATTTCACGGTCTACTCCCTTCACTTCACGGTCATTTCCAAGCATTTCACGGTCAATTCGCTTCACTTCACGGCCATTTTCATGCATTTTATGGTCATTTATGGAGATTCCATTTCATTTCACGGTCATTTCCATTCACGGTCATTTCCGACAATTCCGTTTTATTTCACAGTCAATTCCTTTCACTTCATGGTCATTTTCATGCATTTCACGGTCAATTCGCTTTACTTCATGATCATTTCCATGCATTTCACGATCAATTCTGGCGATTCCGTTTCATTTCACGGTCATTTCAATGCATTTAATGGTCAATTCCCTTCACTTCACGGTCATTTCCGGCAATTCCATTTCATTTTACAGTCATTTCCATGAATTTCACGGTTAATTCCCTTCACTTCACGGTCATTTCCATGCATTTCACGGTCAATTCGCTTCACTTCACGGTCATTACCTTGCATTCCACGGTCAATTCCCTTCACTTCACGGTCGATTTGCTTCACTTCACAGTCGTTTCCATGCATTTCATTGTCAATTCTGACGATTATGTTTCATTTCATAGTCATTTCAATGCATTTCATAGTCAATTCCCTTCACTACATGGTCATTTCCAGGCATTGCACGGTCATTTCCAGCAATTCCGTTTCATTTCACAGTCAATTCCATGCATTTCATGGTCAATTCCCTTCACTTCACAGTCGTTTCCTTGCATTTCACGATCAATTCTGGTGAATTCGTTTCATTTCACGGCCATTTCCATGCATTTCACGCTCCATACGCTTCACTTCATTGTCATTTCCATGCATTTCACGGTCATTTCTGACAATTCCGTTTCATTTCATGGTCGTTTCCATGCATTTCACGGTCAATTCCTTTCATTTCACGGTCGTTTCCATGCATTTCACAGTCAATTTGCTTCACTTCACGATCATTTCCATGCATTTCATGGTCACTTTCTGCGATTCCGTTTTATTTCATGGTCATTCCCATGCATTTCACGGTCATTTTCGGCAATTCCGTTTCAAATCACAGTCAATTCCCTCCACTTCACAGTCATTTTCATGCATTTCACGGTCAATTCATTTCACTTCATGGTCATTTCCAAGCATTTCACGGTCAATTCGGGTAATTCCGTTTCATTTCACGGTCATTTCAATGCATTTCTTGGTCAATTCCCTTCACTTCAGTCATTTCACGATCATTTCCGACAATTCTGTTTCTTTTCACAGTCATTTCCATGCATTTAACGGTTTATTCCCTTCACTTCATGATCATTTCCATACATTTCACGCTCAATTCGCTTCACTTAACAGTCATTTCCGTGCATTTCACGGTCAATTCCCTTCACTTCACGGTCATGTCGCTTCACTTCACGGTCAATTTGCTTCACTTCACAGTCATTTCCATGCATTTCACTGTCAATTCCGACGATTATGTTTCATTTCACGGTCATTTCAATGCATTTCATAGTCAATTCGCTTTAGTTCACGGTCATTTCAAGGCATTGTACTGTCATTTCCAGCAATTCTGCTTCATTTCACAGTCAATTCCATGCATTTCATGGTCAATTCCCTTCACTTCACAGTCATTTCCATGCATTTCACGATCAATTCCGGTGAATTTGTTTCATTTCACGGCCATTTCCATGCATTTCACACTCCATACGCTTCGCTTCATTGTCATTTCCATGCATTTCACGGTCATTTCTAGCAATTCCGTTTCATTTCATGGTCGTTTCCATGCATTTCACGGTCAATTCCTTTCATTTTACGGTCATCTTCATGCATTTCACAGTCAATTTGCTACACTTCATGGTCATTTCCATGCATTTCATGGTCACTTTCTGCGATTCCGTTTTATTTCATGGTCATTCCCATGCACTTCACGGTCATTTTCGGCAATTCCGTTTCATATCACGGTCAATTCCCTTCACTTCATGGTCATTTTCATGCATTTCACGGTCAATTCATTTCACTTCATGGTCATTTCCAAGCATTTCACGGTCAATTCCGACGATTCTGTTTCATTTCCACGGTCATTTCAATGCATTTCTCGGTCAATTCCCTTCACTTCACAGTCATTTCACGGTCATTTTCGACAATTCCATTTCATTTCACGGTCATTGGCATGCATTTGACGGTCAATTCCCTTCACTTCACGGTCATTTCCATGCATTTCACGGTCAATTCGCGTCACTTCATGGTCATTTCCATGCATTCCACGATCAATTCCCTTCACTTCACGGTCATGTCGCTTCACTTCACGGTCAATTTGCTTCACTTCACGGTCATTTCCATGCATTTCATTGTCAATTCCGACGATTATGTTTCATTTCACGGTCATTTCAATGCATTTCATCGTCAATTCCCTTTACTTCACGGTCATTTCCAGGCATTGCACGGTCATTTTCAGCAATTCCGTTTCATTTCACAGTCAATTCCATGCATTTCATGGTCAATTCCCTTCACTTCACAGTCGTTTCCATGCATTTCACGATCAATTCTGGTGAATTCGTTTCATTTCACGGCCATTTCCATGCATTTCACGCTCCATACGCTTCACTTCATTGTCATTTCTATGCATTTCATGGTCATTTCTAGCAATTCCGTTTCATTTCATGGTCGTTTCCATGCATTTCACGGTCAATTCCTTTCACTTCATGGTCATTTCCATGCATTTCACAATCAATTTGCTTCACTTCACGTTCATTTTCATGCATTTCATGGTCATTTTCAGCGATTCCGTTTTATTTCATGGTATTCCCATGCATTTCACGGTCATTTTCGGCAATTCCATTTCAAATCACGATCAATTCCCTCCACTTCACGGTCATTTTCATGCATTTCACGGTCAATTCATTTCACTTCATGGTTATTTCCATGCATTTCACTGTTAATTCCGGTAACTCTGTTTCATTTCACGGTCATTTCAATGCATTTCTTGGTCAATTTCCTTCACTTCACAGTCATTTCACGGTCATTTTCGACAATCCTGTTTCATTTCACATTCATTTCCATGCATTTCACGATTAATTCCCATCACTTCATGGCCATTTCCATACATTTCACGGTCAATTTGCTTCACTTCTCGCTCATTTCCATGCATTTCACGGTCAATTCCCTTCACTTCACAGTCAATTCACTTCACTTCACAGTCATTTCCATGCATTTCACTGTCAATTCCGGTGATTCTGTTTCATTTCATGGTCATTTCAATGCATTTCACAGTCAATTCCCTTCATTTCATAGTCATTTCCATGCATTGCATGGTCATTTCCGGCAATTTTGTTAAATTTCAGGGTCAATTCCATGCATTTCACAGTCAATTCCCTTCAATTCACCATCATTTCCATGCATTTCACTATCAATTCCAGCGAATCCGTTTCATTTCATAGTCATTTCCATGCATTTCACACTCAATACGCTTCACTTCATTGTCATTTCCATGCATTTCACAGTCATTTCCATGCATTTCACGGTCAATTTCCTTCAATTCACGGTCATTTCCATGCATTTCACGGTCAATTTGCTTCACTTCACGGTCATTTCCATGCATTTCATGGTCATTTTGGGCGATTTTGTTTTATTTCATGGTCAGTTCCATGCGATTCATGGTCATTTCCGGCAATTCCGTTTCATATCACGATCATTTCCATGCATTTCACAGTCAATACCCTTCACTTCACGGTTAGTTTCATGCATTTCACGATCAATTCATTTCACTTCGTGGTCATTTCCAAGCATTTCACGGTCAATCCAGCGATTCCATTTCATTTCCCGGTCATTTCAATGCATTTCTCGGTCAATTCCCTTCACTTCACAGTCATTTCCATGCATTTTACGGTCATTTTCGACAATTCCTTTTCATTTCACGGTCAATTCCCTTCACTTCACGGTCATTTCCATGCATTTCACGGTCAATTCGTTTCACTTCACGGTCATTTCCATGCATTTCACGGTCAATGCCCTTCACTTCACGGTCATGTCGCTTCACTTCACGGTCAATTTGCTTCACTTCACAGTCATTTCCATGCATTTCACTGTCAATTCCAACGATTATGTTTCATTTCACGGTCATTTCAATGCATTTCATAGTTAATTACCTTTACTTCACGATCATTTCCTGGCATTGCACGGTCATTTTTAGCAATTCCGTATCATTTCACGGTCAATTCCATGCATTTCATGGTCAATTCCCTTCACTTCACAGTCGTTTCCATGCATTTCACGATCAATTCCGGCGAATTCGTTTCATTTCACAGCCATTTCCATGCATTTCACACTCCATACCCTTCACTTCATTGTCATTTCCATGCATTTCACAGTCATTTCTAGCAATTCCGTTTCATTTCATGGTCGTTTCATTTCATGGTCGTTTCCATGCATTTCACGGTCAATTCCTTTCATTTCACGGTCATTTCCATGCATTTCATAGTCAATTTGCTTCACTTCACGGTCATTTCCATGCATTTCATGGTCATTTTCTGCGATTCCGTTTTATTTCATGGTCATTCCCATGCATTTCACGGTCATTTTCGACAATTCCGTTTCATATCACGGTCAATTCCCTCCACTTCACGGTCATTTTCATGCATTTCATGGTCAATTCATTTCACTTCATGGTCATTTCCATGCATTTGACGGTCAATTTCAGTAATTCCGTTTCATTTCACGGTCATTTCAATGCATTTCTTGGTCAATTCCCTTCACTTCACAGTCATTTCATGGTCATTTCCGACAATTCTATTTCATTTCACAGTCATTTCCATGCATTTCATGGTTAACTCCCTTCACTTCATGGTCATTTCCATACATTTCACTGTCAATTCGCTTCACTTCCCGGTCATTTCCATGCATTTCGCAATCAATTCCCTTCACTTCATGGTCAATTCGCTTCATTTCACAGTTATTTCCATGCATTTCGCTGTCAATTTCGACGATTCCATTTCATTTCACTGTCATTTCAATGCATTTCACGGTTAATTCCCTTCATTTCACAGTCATTTCCATGCATTGCACGGTCATTTCCGGCAATTTTGTTGAATTTTAGGGTTAATTTCATGCATTGCACAGTCAATTCCCTTCAATTCACCATCATTTCCATACATTTCACTATCAATTCCAGCGAATCCGTTTCATTTCACAGTCATTTCCATGCATTTCACACTCAATATGCTTCACTTCATTGTCATTTCCATGCATTTCACGCTCAATACACTTCACTTCATTGTCATTTCCATGCATTTCACAGTCATTCCTAGCAATTTCGTTTCATTTCACAGTCGTTTCCATGCACTTCATGGTCATGTCGCTTCACTTCACGGTCATGTCGCTTCACTTCACGGTCATTTCCATGCATTTTATGGTCACTTTCTGCAATTCCGTTTTATTTCATGGTCATTCCCATGCACTTCACGGTCATTTTCGGCAATTCCGTTTTATATCACGGTCAATTCCCTTCACTTCACGGTCATTTTCATGCATTTCACGGTCAATTCATTTCACTTCATGGTCACTTCCATGCATTTCACGGTCAATTCTGGTAATTCCTATTCATTTCACGGTCATTTCAATGCATTTTTTAGTCAATTCCCTTCACTTCACAGTCATTTCACGGTCATTTCCGACAATTCTGTTTCATTTCACAGTCATTTCCATGCATTTCATGGTTAATTCCCTTCACTTCATAGTCATTTCCACACATTTCACGGTCAATTCGCTTCACTTCACGGTCATTTCCATGCATTTCACGGTCAATTCCCTTCACTTCACGGTCAATTCGCTACACTTCACAGTCATTTCCATGCATTTCGCTGTCAATTCCAGTGATTCCGTTTCACTTCACTGTCATTTCAATGCATTTCACAGTCAATTCCCTTCATTTCACAGTCATTTCCATGCATTGCACGGTCATTTCCGGCAATTCCGTTAAATTTCAAGGTCAATTCCATGCATTTCACTATCAGTTCCAGCGAATCCGTTTCATTTCACAGTCATTTCCATGCATTTCATGCTCAATACGCTTCACTTCATTGTCATTTCCATGCATTTCACAGTCATTTCTAGCAATTCCGTTTCATTTCACGATCATTTCCATGCATTTCACGGTCAATTTCCTTCACTTCACGGTCATTTCCATGCATTTCAGGGTCAATTTGCTTCACTTCACGGTCATTTCCATGCATTTCATGGTCATTTTTGGGGATTTTGTTTTATTTCATGGTCATTTCAATGCATTTCACGGTCATTTCTGGCAATTCCGTTTCATATCACAGTCATTTTCATGCACTTCACAGTCAATTCCCTTCACTTCACAGTTATTTTCATGCATTTCACGGTCAATTCATTTCACTTAATGGTCATTTCCAAGCATTTCACGGTCAATTCCGGCGATTCTGATTCATTTCCCGGTCATTTCAATGGATTTCTCAGTCAATTCCCTTCACTTCACAGTCATTTCCTTGCATTTCACGGTCACTTTCAACAATTCCGTTTCATTTCACAGTCATTGCCATGCAGTTCACGGTCAATTCCCTTCACTTCATGGTCATTTCCATGCATTTCACGGTCAATTCGCTTCACTTCACGGGCATTTCCATGCATTTCACGGTCAATTTCCTTCACTTCACGGTCATGTCGCTTCACTTCAAGGTCAATTTGCTTCACTTCACAGTCATTTCCATGCATTTCACTGTCAATTCCGACGATTATGTTTCATTTCACGGTCATTTCCATGCATTTCACGGTCAATTCCGTTTCATTTCACAGTCAATTCCATGCTTTTCATTGTCAATTCCCTTCACTTCATAGTCATTTCCATGCATTTCACGATCAATTGCAGCGAATTCGTTTCATTTCACGGCCATTTCCATCCATTTCACACTCCATATGCTTCACTTCATTGTCATTTCCATGCATTTCACAGTCATTTCTAGCAATTCCGTTTCACTTCATGGTCGTTTCCATGCATTTCACAGTCAATTCCTTTCATTTCACGGTCATTTCCATGCATTTCACAGTCAATTTGCATCACTTCTCGGTCATTTCCATGCATTTCATGGTCACTTTCTGCAATTCCGATTTATTTCATTGTCATTCCCATGCATTTCACGGTCATTTTCGGCAAGTCCATTTCATATCACGGTCAATTTCCTCCACTTCACGGTCATTTTCATGCATTTCACGGTCAATTCATTTCACTTCATGGTCATTTCCATGCATTTCACGGTCAATTCCAGTAATTCTGTTTCATTTCACGATCATTTCAATGCATTTCTTGGTCAATTCCCTTCACTTCACAGTCATTTCACGGTCATTTCAGACAATTCTGTTTCATTTCACAGTCATTTCCATGCATTTCACGGTTAATTCCCTTCACTTCATGGTCATTTCTATACATTTCACAGTCAATTCGCTTCACTGCACGGTCAATTCCATGCATGTCACGGTCAATTCCCTTCACTTCACGGTCAATTCGCTTCACTTCACAGTCATTTCCATGCATTTCGCTGTCAATTCCGGTGATTCCGTTTCATTTAACGGTCATTTCAATGCAATTCACAGTCAATTCCCTTCATTTCACAGTCATTTCCATGCATTGCACGGTCATTTCCGACAATTCTGTTAAATTTCAGGGTCAATTCCATGCATTTCACAGTCAATTCCCTTCAATTCACCATCATTTCCATGCATTTCACTATCAATTCCAGCGAATCCGTTTCATTTCACAGTCATTTCCATGCATTTCACGCTCAATACGCTTCACTTCATTGTCATTTCCATGCATTTCACAGTCATTTCTAGCAATTCCGTTTCATTTCACGGTCGTTTCCATGCATTTCACGGTCAATTTCCTTCTCTTCACTGTCATTTCCATGCATTTCACGGTCAATTTGCTTCACTTCACAGTCATATCCATGCATTTCATGGTCATTTTCGGCGATTTTGTTTTATTTCATGGTCATTTCCATGCATTTCACGGTCATTTCCGGCAATTCTGTTTCATATCACGGTCATTTCCATGCATTTCACGGTCAATTCCCTTCACTTCACGGTTATTTTCATGCATTTCACGGTCAATTCATTTCACTTCATGGTCATTTCCAAGCATTTCACGGTCAATTCCGGCGATTCCGTTTCATTTCCCGGTCATTTCAATGCATTTCTCGGTCAATTCGCTTCACTTCACGGTCATTTCCATGCATTTCACGGTCATTCCTGGCGATTTCGTGTTGATTCACAGTCATTTCCACGCATTTCACGGTCAATTCCCTCAACTTCACGGTCATTTCCATGCATTTCACGGTCAATTCACTTAACTTCACTGTCATTTCCATGCATTTCACAGTTAATTCGCTTCACTTCACGGTCATTTCCATGCATTTCACGGTCAATTTGCTTCACTTCACAGTCATTTCTGCATTTCACTGTCAATTCCGATTATTATGTTTCATTTCACGGTCATTTCAATGCATTTCATACTCAATTCCCTTTACTTCACGATCATTTCCAGGCATTCCACGGTCATTTCCAGCAATTTCGTTTCATTTCACAGTCAATTCCCTTCACTTCACAATCATTTCCATGCATTTCACGATCAATTCCGACGAATTCGTTTCATTTCACGGCCATTTCCATGCATTTCATACTCCACATGCTTCACTTCATTGTCATTTCCATGCATTTCACGGTCATTTCTAGCAATTCCCTTTCATTTCAAGGTCGTTTCCATGCATTTCACGGTCAATTCCTTTCATTTCACAGTCATTTCCATGCATTTCACAGTCAATTTGCTTCACTTCACGGTCATTTCCATGCATTTCATGGTCACTTCAACGATTCCGTTTTATTTCATGGTCATTCTCATGCATTTCACGGTCATTTTCAGCAATTCCGTTTCATATCACGGTCAATTCCCTTCACTTAACGGCCATTTTCATGCATTTCACGGTCAATGCATTTCACTTCATGGTCATTTCCATGCATTTCACGGTCAATTTCGGTAATTCCATTTCATTTCACGGTCATTTCAATGAATTTTTTGGTCAATTCCCTTCACTCCATGGTCATTTCACAGTCATTTTCGACAATTTTGTTTTATTTCACAGTCATTTCCATGCATTTCACGGTTAATTCCCTTCTCTTCATGGTCATTTCCATACATTTCACGGTCAATTCGCTTCATTTCACGGTCATTTCGCTTCATTTCACGGTCAATTCCCTTCACTTCACGGTCATGTCGCTTCACTTCAAGGTCAATTTGCTTCACTTCACAATCATTTCCATGCATTTGACTGTCAATTCCGATGATTATGTTTCATTTCACGGTCATTTCAATGCATTTCATAGTCAATTCCCTTTACTTCACGGTCATTTCAAGGCATTGCACTGTCATTTCCAGCAATTCCATTTCATTTCACAGTCAATTCCATGCATTTCATGGTCAATTCCCTTCACTTCACAGTCATTTCCAGGCATTTCCCGATCAATTCCGGTGAATTTGTTTCATTTCACGGCCATTTCCATGCATTTCACACTCCATACGCTTCACTTCATTGTCATTTCCATGCATTTCACGGTCATTTCTAGCAATTCCATTTCATTTCATGGTCGTTTCCATGCATTTCACGGTCAATTCCTTTCATTTTACGGTCATCTTCATGCATTTCACAGTCAATTTGCTACACTTCATGGTCATTTCCATGCATTTCATGGTCACTTTCTGCGATTCCGTTTTATTTCATGGTCATTCCCATGCACTTCACGGTCATTTTCGGCAATTCCGTTTCATATCACGGTCAATTCCCTTCACTTCACGGTCATTTTCATGCATTTCACGGTCAATTCATTTCACTTCATGGTCATTTCCAAGCATTTCACGGTCAATTCCGGCGATTCTGTTTCATTTCCAGGGTCATTTCAATGCATTTCTCGGTCAATTCCCTTCACTTCACAGTCATTTCACGGTCATTTTCGACAATTCCATTTCATTTCACGGTCATTGGCATGCATTTCACGGTCAATTCCCTTCACTTCACGGTCATTTCCATGCATTTCACGGTCAATTCGCGTCACTTCACGGTCATTTCCATGCATTCCACGATCAATTCCCTTCACTTCACGGTCATGTCGCTTCACTTCACGGTCAATTTGCTTCACTTCACAGTCATTTCCATGCATTTCATTGTCAATTCCGACGATTATGTTTCATTTCACGGTCATTTCAATGCATTTCATAGTCAATTCCCTTTACTTCACGGTCATTTCCAGGCATTGCACGGTCATTTCCAGCAATTCCGTTTCATTTCACAGTCAATTCCATGCATTTCATGGTCAATTCCCTTCACTTCACAGTCGTTTCCTTGCATTTCACGATCAATTCTGGTGAATTCGTTTCATTTCACGGCCATTTCCATGCATTTCACGCTCCATACGCTTCACTTCATGGTCGTTTCCATGCATTTCACGGTCATTTCTGACAATTCCGTTTCATTTCATGGTCGTTTCCATGCATTTCACGGTCAATTCCTTTCATTTCACGGTCATTTCCATGCCTTTCACAGTCAATTTGCTTCACTTCACGGTCATTTGCATGCATTTCATGGTCATTTTCTGCGATTCCGTTTTATTTCATGGTCATTCTCATGCATTTCACGGTCATTTTCGGCAATTCCGTTTCATATCACAGTCAATTCCCTCCACTTCACGGTCATTTTCATACATTTCACGGTCAATTCATTTCACTTCATGGTCATTTCCATGCATTTCACGGTCAATTCTGGTAATTCCGTTTCATTTCACGGTCATTTCAATGCATTTCTTGGTCAATTCCCTTCACTTCACATTCATTTCACGGTCATTTCCGACAATTCTGTTTTATTTCACAGTCATTTTCATGCATTTCACAGTTATTTCCCTTCACTTCATGGTCATTTCCATACATTTCACGGTCAATTCGCTTCACTTCACGGTCATTTCCATGCATTTCACGGTCAATTCCCTTCACTTCACGGTCAATTCACTTCACTTCACAGTCATTTCCATGCATTTCACTGTCAATTCCGGTGATTCCGTTTCATTTCATGGTCATTTGAATGCATTTCACAGTCAATTCCCTTCATTTCATAGTCGTTTCCATGCATTGCATGGTCATTTCCGGCAATTTTGTTAAATTTTAGGGTCAATTCCATGCATTTCACAGTCAATTCCCTTCAATTCACCATCATTTCCATGCATTTCATTATCAATTCTAGCGAATCCATTTCATTTCATAGTCATTTTCATGCATTTCACGCTCAATACGCTTCACTTCATTGTCATTTCCATGCATTTCACAGTCATTTCCATGCATTTCACGGTCAATTTCCTTCAATTCACGGTCATTTCCATGCATTAAACGGTCAATTTGCTTCACTTCACCGTCATTTCCATGCATTTCATGGTCATTTTGGGCGATTTTGTTTTATTTAATGGTCATTTCCATGCGATTCATGGTCATTTCTGGCAATTCCGTTTCATATCACGGTCATTTCCATGCATTTAACGGTCAATACCCTTCACTTCACGGTTATTTTCATGCATTTCATGATCAATTCATTTCACTTCGTGGTCATTTCCAAGCATTTCACGGTCAATCCAGCGATTCCATTTCATTTCCCGGTCATTTCAATGCATTTCTCGGTCGATTCCCTTCACTTCACAGTCATTTCCATGCATTTTACGGTCATTTTTGACAATTCCTTTTCATTTCACGGTCAATTCCCTTCACTTCACGGTCATTTCCATGCATTTCACGGTCAATTCGTTTCACTTCACGGTCATTTCCATGCATTTCACGGTCAATGCCCTTCACTTCACGGTCATGTCGCTTCACTTCACGATCAATTTGCTTCACTTCACAGTCATTTCCATGCATTTCACTGTCAATTCCAACGATTATGTTTCATTTCACGGTCATTTCAATGCATTTCATAGTTAATTACCTTTACTTCACGGTCATTTCCTGGCATTGCACGGTCATTTTTAGCAATTTCATTTCATTTCACGGTCAATTCCATGCATTTCATGGTCAATTCCCTTCACTTCACAGTCATTTCCATGCATTTCATGATCAATTCCGTCGAATTCGTTTCATTTCACGGCCATTTCCATGCATTTCACACTCCATACGCTTCACTTCATTGTCATTTCCTTGCATTTCACGGTCATTTCTAGCAATTTCGTTTCATTTCATGGTCGTTTCCATGCTTTTCACGGTCAATTCCTTTCATTTCACGGTCATTTCCATGCCTTTCATAGTCAATTTGCTTCTCTTCACGTTCATTTCCATGCATTTCATGGTCATTTTCAGCGATTCCGTTTTATTTCATGGTATTCCCATGCATTTCACGGTCATTTTCGGTAATTCCATTTCAAATCACGATCAATTCCCTCCACTTCACAGTCAATTCATTTCACTTCATGGTTATTTCCATGCATTTCACTATTAATTCTGGTAATTCTGTTTCATTTCATGGTCATTTCAATGCATTTCTTTGTCAATTTCCTTCACTTCACAGTCATTTCACGGTCATTTCCGACAATTCTGTTTCATTTCACAGTCATTTTCATGCATTTCACGGTTATTTCCCTTCACTTCATGGTCATTTCCATACATTTCACGGTCAATTCGCTTCACTTCACGGTCATTTCCATGCATTTCACGGTCAATTCCCTTCACTTCACGGTCAATTCGCTTCACTTCACAGTCATTTCCATGCATTTCACTGTCAATTTCGGCGATTCCGTTTCATTTCACTGTCATTTCAATGCATTTCACAGTCAATTCCCTTCATTTCACAGTCATTTCCATGCATTGCACGGTCATTTTCGGCAATTTCGTTAAATTTCAGGGTCAATTCCTTGCATTTCACAGTCAATTCCCTTCAATTCACCATCATTTCCATGAATTTCACTATCAATTCCAGTGAATCCGTTTCATTTCACAGTCATTTCCATGCATTTCACGCTCAATAGGCTTTACTTCCTTATCATTTCCATGCATTTCACAGTCATTTCTAGCAATTCCGTTTCATTTCACGGTCGTTTCCATGCATTTCACGGTCAATTTCCTTCAATTCACGGTCATTTCCAAGCATTTCATGGTCAATTTGCGGCGATTTTGTTTTATTTCATGGTCATTTCCATGCATTTCACGGTCATTTCCTGCAATTCCGTTTCATATCACCGCGGTCAATTCTCTTCACAGTTATTTTCATGCATTTCACGGACAATTCATTTCACTTCATGGTCATTTCCATGCATTTCGCGGTCAATTTCGGCAATTCCGTTTCATTTCTCGGTTAATTCCCTTCACTTCACAGTCATTTCACGGTCATTTTCGACAATTCCGTTTCATTTCACGGTCGTTGCCATGCATTTCACGGTCAATTCCCTTCACTTCACGGTCATTTCCATGCATTTCACGGTCAATTAGCTTCACTTTACGGTCATTTCCATGCATTTCACGGTCAATTCCCTTCACTTCACGGTCATGTCGCTTCACTTCATGGTCAATTTTCTTCACTTCACAGTCATTTCCATGCATTTCACTGTCAATTCCGATGATTATATTTCATTTCATGGTCATTTCAATGCATTTCATAGTCAATTCCCTTTACTTCACGGTCATTTCAAGGCATTGCACTGTCATTTCCAGCAATTCCGTTTCATTTCACAGTCAATTCAATGCATTTCATGGTCAATTCCCTTCACTTCACAGTCATTTCCATGCATTTCACAATCAATTCCGGTGAATTTGTTTCATTTCATGGCCATTTCCATGCATTTCACACTCCATACGCTTATCTTCATTGTTATTTCCATGCATTTCACGGTCATTTCTAGTAATTCCGTTTCATTTCATGGTCGTTTCCATGCATTTCACGGTCAATTCCTTTCATTTTACGGTCATCTTCATGCATTTCACAGTCAATTTGCTACACTTCACGGTCATTTCCATGCATTTCATGGTCACTTTCTGTGATTCCGTTTTGTTTCATGGTCATTCCCATGCACTTCACGGTCATCTTCGGCAATTCCGTTTCATATCACGGTCAATTCCCTTCACTTCACGGTCATTTTGATGCATTTCACGGTCAATTCATTTCACTTCATGGTCATTTCCAAGCATTTCACAGTCAATTCCGGCGATTCTGTTTCATTTTCCGGTCATTTCAATGCATTTCTCGGTCAATTCCCTTCACTTCACAGTCATTTCACGGTCATTTTCGACAATTCCATTTCATTTCACGGTCAATTCCCTTCACTTCACGGTCATTTCCATGCATTTCACGGTCAATTCGCTTCACTTCATGGTCATTTCCATGCATTTCACGGTCAATTCCCTTCACTTCACGGTCATGTCGCTTCACTTCATGGTCAATTTGCTTCACTTCACAGTCAGTTCCATGCATTTCACTGTCAATTCCGATGATTATGTTTCATTTCACGGTCATTTCAATGCATTTCATAGTCAATTCTCTTTACTTCACGGTCATTTCCAGGCATTGCACGGTCATTTCCAGCAATTCCGTCTCATTTCACAGTCAATTCAATGCATTTCATGGTCGATTCCCTTCACTTCACAGTCATTTCCATGCATTTCACGATCAATTTCGGCGAATTCGTCTCAATTCACGGCCATTTCCTTGCATTTCACACTGCATACGCTTCAATTCATTGTCATTTCCATGCATTTTACGGTCATTTCTAGCAATTCCGTTTCATTTCATGGTCGTTTCCATGCATTTCACAGTCAATTCTTTTCATTTCACGGTCATTTTCATGCATTTCACAGTCAATTTGCTTCACTTCACGGTCATTTCCATGCATTTCATGGTCATTTTCCACGATTCCGTTTTATTTCATAATCATTCCCATGCATTTCACTGTCATTTCCGACAATTCCGTTTCATATCACGGTCAATTCCCTCCACTTCACGGTCATTTTCATGCATTTCACGGTCAATTCATTTCACTTCATGGTCATTTCCATGCATTTCACGGTCAATTCCGGTAATTCCGTTTCATTTCACGGTCATTTCAATGCATTTCTTGGTCAATTCCCTTCGCTTCACTGTTATTTCACGGTCGTTTTCATGCATTTAACGGTCAATTTCCTTCACTTCACGGTCATTTCCATGCATTTCCCGGTCAATTTGCTTCACTTTACGCTCATTTCCATTCATTTCATGGTCATTTTCGGCGATTTTGTTTTATTTCATGGTCATTTCCGGCAATTCCATTTCATATCACGGTCATTTCCATGCATTTCACGGTCAATTCCCTTCACTTCACAGTTATTTTCATGCATTTCACGGTCAATTCATTTCACTTCATGGTCATTTCCAAGCATTTCACGATCAATTCCGACGATTCCGTTTCATTTCCCGGTCATTTCAATGCATTTCTCGATCAATTCCCTTCACTTCACGGTCATTTCTATGCATTTCACGGTCATTTTCGACAATTCCGTTTCATTTCACGGTCATTGCCATGCATTTCACCATCAATTACCTTCACTTCACGGTCATTTCCATGCTTGTCACGGTCAATTAGCTTCACTTCACGGTCATTTCCATGCATTTCACGGTCAATTCCCTTCACTTCACGGTCATGTCGCTTCACTTCACGGTCAATTTGCTTCACTTCATAGTCATTTCCATGCATTTCACTGTCAATTCCGACGATTATGTTTCATTTCACGGTCATTTCAATGCATTTTATAGTCAATTCCCTTTACTTCACGGTCATTTCCAGGCGTTGCACGATCACTTCCAGCAATTCCGTTTCATTTCAGGGTCAATTCCATGCATTTCATGGTCAATTCCCTTCACTTCACAGTCATTTCCATGCATTTCACGATCAATTCCGGTGAAGTCGTTTCATTTCACGGCCATTTCCATGCATTTCACGCTCCATACGCTTCACTTCATTGTCATTTCCATGCACTTCACGGTCATTTCTAGCAATTCCGTTTCCTTTCGTGGTCGTTTCCATGCATTTCACGGTCAATTCCTTTCACTTCACGGTCATTTCCATGCATTTCATAGTCAATTTGCTTCACTTCACGTTCATTTCCATGCATTTCATGGTCATTTTCGGCGATTCTGTTTTATTTCATGGTCTTTTCCATGCATTTCACGGTCAATTTCGGCAATTCCGTTTCATAACACAATCAATTCCCTTCACTTCACGGTCATTTTCATGCAGTTCACGGTCAATTCATTTCACTTCATGGTCATTTCCATGCATTTCACGGTCAATTCCGGCAATTCCGTTCCATTTCACGGTCATTTCAATGTATTTCTCGGTCAATTCCCTTCACTTCACAGTCATTTCACGGTCATTTCTGACAATTCTGTTTCATTTCACGGTCATTTCCATGCATTTCACGGTTAATTCCCTTTACTTCATGGTCATTTCCATACATTTCACGGTCAATTCGCTTCACTTCACGGTCATTTCCATGCATTTCACGGTCAATTCCCTTCACTTCATGGTCAATTCGCTTCACTTCACATTCATTTCCATGCATTTCACTGTCAATTCCGGCAATTCTGTTTTTATTTCACGGTCATTTCAATGCATTTCACAATCAATTTCGTTCACTTCCCAGTCATTTCCATGCATTGCACGGTCATTTCCAGCAATTCCGTTTCATTTCACGGTCAATTCCATACATTTCACGGTCAATTCCCTTCAAATGCCTGAAAATGACCGTGAAATGAAACAAAATCGCTGAAATTGTTCGTGAAATACATTGGAAATGACCGTGAAGTGAAGCAAATTGACCGTGAAATGAATCGGAATCGCCAGAAATGACCGTGAAGTGAAGTGAATTGACCATGAAATGCATGGAAATGACTGTGAAGTGAAGGGAATTGACCGTGAAATGCATGGTAATGACCTTGAAATGAAACGGAATCGTCGAAAATGACCGTGAAATGCATGGAAATGACCGTGTAGTGAAGCGAATTGACCGTGAAATGCATGGAAATGACCGTGAAGTGAAGGGAATTGACCGTGAGATGCATGGAAATGACCGTGAAATGAAACGGAATTGCCGAAAATGATCATGAAATGCATGGAAATGACTGTGAGGTGGAGCGAATTGACCATGAAATGCATGGAAATGATTGTGAAGTGAAGGGAGTTGACTGTGAAATGCATGGAAATGAACGTGAAATGAAATGGAATCGCCAGAAATGACCTTGAAACGCCTGGTAATGATCGTGAAGTGAAGTGAGTTGACTGTGAAATGCATGGAAATGATCATGAAGTGAAGGGAATTGACTGTGAAATGTATGGAAATGACCGTGAAATGAAACGGATTCGCCAAAAATGACCATGAAATGCATGGAAATGACGGTGAAGTGAAGCAAATTAACCTTAAAATGCATGGAATTGGCCGTAAAGTGAAGGGAATTGATCGTGAAATGCATGGAATTGATCGTGAAATGAAGGGAATTAACCATGAAATACATAAAATTGACCGTGAAGTGAAGCAGAATCGCGCGGAATTGACCATGAAATGCCTGGAAATGACCGTGAACTGAAGGGAATTGACCGTGAAATGCATGGATTTGACTGTGAAGTGAAGGGAATTGACCGTGAAATACATGGAAATGACCGTGAAGTGAAGCGGAATCACCGGTATTGACTGTGAAATGCATGGAATTGACCATGAAATGAAGGGAATTGACCATGAAATGCACGGAATTGACCGTGAAGTGAAGGGAATTAACCATGAAATGCATGGAATTGACTGTGAAGTGATGGGGAATCATCAGGATTGACCGTGAAATGCATGGAATTGACGGTGAAATGAAGGGAATTGACCATGAAATGCACAAAATTGACCATGAAGTGAAGGGAATTGACCGTGAAATGCATGGAATTGACTGTGAAGTGATGGGGAATCGTCGGGATTGACCGTGAAATGCATGAAATTGACCGTGAAATGAAGGGAATTGACCATGAAATGCATGGAATTGACCGTGAAGTGAAGGGAATTGACCGTGAAATGCATGGAACTGACCGTGAAGTGATGGGGAATCGCCGGGATTGACCGTGAAATGCATGGAATTAACCATGAAATGAAGGGAATTGACCATGAAATGCGTGGAATTGACTGTGAAGTGAAGGGAATTAATCATGAAATGCATGAAATTGACTGTGAAATGAAGGGAATTGACCATGAAATGCATGGAATTGACCGTGAAATGAAGGGAATTGACCATGAAATGCATGAAATTGACCGTGAAATGAAGGGAATTGACCATGAAATGCAAGGAATTGGCGGTGAAGTGAAGGGAATTGACCGTGAAATGCATGGAATTGACCATGAAGTGATGGGGAATCGTCGAGATTGAACGTGAAATGCATGGAATTGACCATGAAGTGAAGGGAATTCACTGAAATTCACCACGAAATGTATAGAATTGATTGCGAAGTTAATGAAATTTACCTTGAAATGATTGACATTGACTGTAAAGTTAATGAAATGAATGAAATTGACCGCGAAGTGAATGAAATGAATTTTCTACCATCGACCCGATGAAATCTTGAAAAATAATTATGTTGGTTGGGTAAATTAGCTTTTCCTATCCCAAAATCATATGTGGTACGTTAAGTAACTCATTCTAGTTTAGGAGATATGCTTGTTAAATAAATAGACAAAGAAATGAATTAAAAGATAGTAAAATATTTTTATATATTTATAAATAAATATTTACATAATTATGTATTTATTTATTTTTGCTGTGGAATCTTCATTGCTTTTGTGGGTCCCATCATGAGGTCTATGTTATATCCAAACCGTCCATCTATTTGGCGAGCTCATATTAAGGCTTGAGACGAAAAATAAGACAGATCTAACTGTCAAGTGGGCCGCACTATAAAAGGCCGTGGCGAATTGAACGTCTACCATTGAAATCCTTTTAGGGGTTACAGAAGTTTTGGATCATTATCAAATTTGTCTTTCCCCTTCCTCGTCTTTGTGACCTTATGAATAGATTGGATGGAAAATAAATGTTACGGTGGGCCCTACAAAATTTTTAACGGTGAAAATCAATTTTCCCGCTGGTCTTTGTGGTGTGGTTCAGTTGATCTTTGGATATGATTTTTATTTTGAATAATGCTCCGAAATGATCTCGAAATATGGATGAAAGTTGTGGATATAATAAATACATAACTGTGTTGTCACGTAATGTTGATCTCTTTAGAACCGTTCGTAGAACTCGGAGTTCGAGGAGCGTCAGCGCTCGTCTTCGAGCACCAGCCGATCCGCTTGAAGGAAAAAGCAGGGCATTTTCGACCTTTGGCAAGTCCTCCGTACAGCTGGGGCCTATTCTGGTCAGGTAAAATGGGTGGTCTTAACCGGGCAAATGGATCATAAACGGGTCGTACAGTGGTAAATTTCTCAAGAATCAGGCCATCTAGTAATGAGGGGAGCAGATTAGGTGTTACCCTGGTTACACATTAGTGGGCATTACCCTGACCGTGTTGGGCCCACCTTGATAAATCATTTGTATATCCATGCCGCCCATCCATTTTTCCATATCATTTGAGGCCGTCGTGATTCCAAAAATTTAAGCAGATCCAGATCTCAGGTGGACCAGACAACTGGAAAAAGTGGTGAACGATCGTTAAAAGCTTTTTGTGGGTATTTTTTTATTATTATTATTATTATTATTTTTTATTAACCTGATGTTTATACTTGTCTCCTCATCCAGATCTGGTTCACCTTATCAATGGGTTGGATGGAAAGGAAACATTATGGTGGGCATTCCTGTGGGCCCAAGGAAGTTTTTAATGGTTGGTGTTAAATCAACGCTGTTTCCTCTGGCATGGTCCACCTGAGATTTGGATCTACTTAATTTTTTGGAAACACGTCCTGAAATGGGCTGGATAAACGGATGGACGGCGTGGATATACAACCCAACGATAAGGTGGGTCCCACAGTAATGGTAACAACCACTAAAAGTGTTACCCGTGTAACTCGAAATCGGCTCCCTATGTGGATTTCCTGCGAAAGCTTTTCGCAGGAAGTTCCTGCGCTGGAAAACTAGGTGGGGCCAAAGTGATGTTTTTAAGAAATCCACTCCGTATATCCGTTTTCTGATCTCATTCTAGGACTTGATACCAAAAATGAGAAGGATCCAAGACTTATGTGCGCCGCACTCGAGTAAAAGGTGGGTAGGAAAATTTTTACCGTTGAAAACTTTCTAGGGTAGAAAGTGATGTTTACATGGCATCCATACTATTAATAACGTCATTCCTACCTGGATGAATTGAAAACAAAAATATTAACCTGATTCAAAACTTCTGTGGCCCACAAATATTTCAACTGTGTACCTTCAATACTCACATTTTAGGTCCACTTGAGTATTAAATACGGCTCATTTTTATCTCATTATCCCAAAAATATCTCGAAAAACGGATGGCCGGGATGGATTTCTCAAGAACATCACGTTGGGCCCTAACCAGGTTTCCAGTGCAGGAACTTCCTGCGAAAGGCTTTCGCAGGAAATCCGCGTCCGCTCCCAGTGAGATGCAGACACCTGCGTGAATAATACGGAGAGAGTCAGCCAATTCTATCGTTCTTTCATTCCCAAGTACATTACGAATGCGGATTGCGTCCTACATTACCGTCCGGGCAGGTGGGTCACCGTGATGTAATTGTTTTATCCACGCCATTAAACGCTTTTCTCGAGTCATTTTAAAATATAAATAAAAAAATGAGGCAGGTACTAGACTTAAGTGGACCACAAAGTGGGGATTGAACGTACACCATTAAAAACTTCCTGGGAGCTGGAGAAGATCCGGATCAAGCTGATATACACCCAACGATAAGGTGGGCCCACAGTAAGGGTAACAACCACTAAAGGTGTTACCCGTGTAACACGTAATCGGCTCCCAGCAATGAGATGCGGACACCTGCGTGAAGAAAAGAATACGGAGTCAACTGTATCAGGCTTTCATTTCCAAGTACATATCCAAAGGCGGCGAAAAAAAAAAGGATTATTTACTTGGACGGCGGAAAGTGCACCACACACACCAGCTATGTAGTTCGTGTATTGACGTCGGCAAGTTCTGTGGGTATTATCATGATTTATGTGATATATCCAAACCGTCCATTCATTTTTCAAGCTCGTCTTAACGCTTGAGTTGTAAACGAGACAGATCTAACAATTAAGTGGACCACACTACGAAAAGCAGAACGTTTGCCATTGAAACCCTTTTGAGGTTCACAGAAGTTTTGGATCAATATAAAATTTCTTTTAACTCTTCATCCAGGTCTTTGTGACCTTGTGAACCGATTCGATGGAAAATAAGCACTATGGTGGGTCTTACGAAATTTTTAACGGTGAAAATTATTATCTCCGCTGCTATTTGTGGTGTGGTTCTTTAATCATTGGATGTGATTCATTTTCTTGGTAGCATGCTAAAATGATCTCAAAAAATGGATAAACAGTATGGATATAAAAAATACATCATTGTGGGGGCCATGTAACTTTGATCTCCTTTGAACTGTTCGTACAACTCGTGCTCGAGGAGCGTCAGCTCTCGTCTTCGCACGACACGTACCTATACCAGCTATATAGCTGCTGTGTGGTACACCAGCCAATCCGCTTCATTGGCTCTTTCATTTCATCCGTATGACTCTTGTCAATTGTGTCTATAAATACTCCTCACGCTCTCTTCATACACATCCCAACTCCCGGCAATGGCTCTCCTCTCTTCTAAAAACCCATCATTTCTTATCATCTCCCTTGCTTTGTGCTCCTTCCTTTTCCCGTCTTTTGTCTTTGCAACCCAACAATGCAACCATCATCACTTCACTGCGTTGCTCCACCTCAAGCGTAGCTTTCACTTCACTGATGGTTCCTTCACGAATCTCTCCTCATGGAATTGGAACAATACCGATTGCTGCTCTTGGGAAGGCATCACGTGTGATGGAGCCACTGGTCACGTGATCAGCCTCAACCTCAGCGGCCTCTGGATCTCAGGTAGTATTGATTCTAAAAGCCTCTTCCGTCTTGGGAGCCTGAAGAGCCTCAACCTGGCAGGCAATGATTTTGTTCCCTCTCTAATCCCTTCTGGGTTTGACCAGCTAATCAGTTTGGTCCATCTCAACCTCTCTTCTCTCAGATTTTATGGCCAAATTCCGCTGGAAATCTCCCGCTTGACTAGTTTGGTTTCTCTCGATATTTCTTTTAATTATTTTATCAATGATTCTAGACTTGTACCCTTGAAACTTCAAAAGCCAAGCATCGGAACACTCGTCCAAAACCTCTCGAGTCTGAGAGAACTACATCTAGACAATGTAAACATCTCAGCGCAGGGTAGCGAGTGGGGTCAGGCCTTGTTCTTGTCACTCCCTCATCTACGCAAGCTGACGTTACAATATTGTAGTCTTTCAGGCCCTATCCATTCTTCCCTTTCCCAACTCCGTTTCCTATCTGAACTCGACCTCAGTGGAAACAAACTCTCTTCTGTGATGCCCAACTTTATAGGGAACTTCTCTTCCTTGACCTCACTGGGCCTTAGAGACTGCAGATTGCATGGAAATTTCCCTGAGAGTATTTTCAAGCTGCCAAACCTACAAGTCCTCGACATGTCGGGCAATCCACTTCTGGCTGGCAATTTACCAGAGTTCCCTCAAAACAGTACTCTACAGAAATTGATACTGTCAAATTCTGGATTTTCAGGAAAGTTGCCAGATTCCCTCAGTAATCTCAAATTCTTGAATCAATTACACCTGTGGAATTGTAGCTTGTCTGGATCATTACCATCCTCACTTTGGAACCTTACCAAACTGCAGTTCTTGGATCTTTCATCGAATAGATTGAGCGGACCAATTCCTTCTTCTCAGGGAAATGAGCTTCTGAATCTCAAAGAGATCATGTTATGGAACAATTTTCTCAATGGGAGCATTCCATCATCATTGTTTTCACTGCCTTCGTTACAGGCACTGGATCTCTCAGGTAACCAACTTACAGGTCAACTTGGGGAGTTCCACAATGCCTCTTCTTCAGAGCTGGAGTACATCTATTTGCATGAAAATAACTTGCATGGTATTATTCCAAGATCGGTCTTTCAACTTAGGAAGCTTCAAACTCTTTACCTTTATTTCAACAATTTCAGTGGTGTGGTGGATGTAGGTTTATTTCAAAACCTCAAAAACCTTTATGGCCTCGATCTTTCAGATAACAACTTGTCAGTCCAAGATAGTGGTGGCAATTCAACCTTTCTCTCCTTCCCCCAGATTGAAAATTTAGGGTTGCGTTCTTGTAACATCAGGGCATTTCCAAATTTCTTGAGAAATCAAGAGGTGTTGAATCAATTGGACCTTTCAAACAATAAAATTAGTGGTCAAATACCCAAATGGATATGGGAGGTTGGGAATGGGGTTTTATACTCTTTAAATCTTTCTCACAATGTTCTGCAGGGAATGGAACCACCAACTCCCCATCTTTCGAGTGCCTTGCAAATTCTTGACCTTAGCTTCAACATGCTTGAAGGCTCACTTCCAATCCCATCACCATCGATCTTTTTCTTTTCGGTTTCAAACAATAGCCTCCATGGAGAAATCCCTCTTTCAATCTGCAATGCAACATCCCTATCCGTCCTTGATTTATCTTACAATCACTTCATTGGTCAGATTCCATTGTGTTTGGGTGAGATTGGTGATACCCTTAGTGTGTTGAATCTTCAAGGAAATGCTTTCAATGGCACCTTGCTTCAGGCATTTAAGGAGGGATGTAATATACAAACACTTGACCTAAGTGGAAATCAACTCGAAGGTCGATTACCGAGGTCTTTGGCCAATTGCAAAAAGTTGGAGGTATTAAACCTTGGAAACAATCAAATAAATGACACCTTCCCATCGTGGGTAGAAGCTTTGCCCCAATTGCGCATTCTTGTCTTGAAATTCAATAAATTTTATGGCTCCATTACACTTCCAAAAACAAATCAGAGTTTCCCAATGTTGCAGATCATTGATCTCTCTTCTAATAGTTTTGTGGGTGGTTTGCCATCAAGTATATTTCAGAGTTGGAAGACAATGACTGAGGAGGATGAATCTCAATCTAAGTTCCTTCATAGAACCCTAGATGCACCAGGGAATATGGTATACTATCAAGAATCGGTGATATTAATGATCAAAGGACAAGAAAGGGAGCTAACAAAAATCCTAACCATCTTCACAGCAGTTGATTTATCAAACAACTATTTTCATGGGGATATTCCAAAATCTATAGGGAATTTAAAGTCGCTCCGTTTGCTCAATATGTCGCACAACAGTTTCACAGGCCAAATTCCAACATCATTGGAGAACCTAGCGGTGCTTGAATCATTGGATCTATCACAAAACAATATCTCGGGAGAAATTCCTTGGCAACTGACAAAGCTAACATTTCTCTCGATATTGAACCTTTCACAAAACCACCTTGTGGGAAGCATACCACAAAATAATCAGTTTTTTACATTCACAAATGAATCCTTCCAAGGAAACTCAGGATTATGTGGACTTCCACTATCAAGAAAATGCATTGCACCACCATCAATAATGCCAACATTTGAAGATACAAATTCAGAGTTGGACTGGAAATTCATGTGGATAGGATTTGGAGTCGGGCATGGCGTAGGAATGGGAGTTCTTTTCTGGACTCTAACATTATGGACAAAGGGAAGGACTGAATACAACAAATTTATAGATGGGATGCTTTCATTGATTCTTCCCTCTACAATATTTTCTCTAAAGCGCCGACCATAAGTGCATTTAAGTTCTGGTTGTTCATGGCTCCTGGCTTATTTGAGAAATGTCAAGAATGTAGACTGTGAGACTGTGGTGGTTAGATTTGTTTGGTTCAGCTTTATCTTTGTTTGGATATTTTGTTTTTCTTTCTTTTCTTTTCTTTTGGCTTGTTGTGTTGTGATGGGGTAAATGGCTGGCACTTACCTAGGATTGTACATGGTTATTTTCCGTATCAATAAAATTATAGGTGGTGTGCTCCCACCTTTCTGTAAAAGAAAAAAATAAAATAAATTAAAGTGGCTGAACAGTTGGATAGATCAGGTCTTCAACTTATTTGTTATATTGGATGCTTGTCTGGACGCTTAACTGTATAGACAGCTCAACATGAGGGAGAAGGAAGAGTGTTGATTGATGTATCAAATATGTTTAATAGTTTTTAGTGGGTTACATACTTGTCATGCTTTTGCTATTCCCTTTACATACTTACATTAACTTTTCGGAGCTTTGCTAAGCCCATATACGTCTGCAATAAAGCTATGTACATGCTACACATGTGCCAGCATGGGATGATGAATCCAAGATTCAGTCCATCCACCAGAAAAGCAGCACCACCAAGGCTGATGCGAAGAGGGCTGGGAGTTGGTGGGCTGGGTCGATGCTTTTTGAAGTAGGGATAGAAGGCTCCTTTTTATTGCTTGTTTGTAGTTGTCTGGTTGGTTGAAGCGTGAGAGCAGATTTGGGGTATAGCGGTCTATACAATAGGTGTGCCCCAGTTTCTTTCTTTCTTTCTCGGCTGCTTTAAATCCCTTTTGGAAATTTGTTGATATTGTATAGCGGTCTACACAATAGGTGTGGCCCAGTTTCTTTCTTCTTTTCTTAGAGCCCGCCTGAATGAATGTACAACTTCTATCATACCTGGAAAATTGGAGACCAAGCATGCATCCCAATCTCTGAGTTCCACAATGCAACTCACACTAGCTAAGTGTACTTCAATCACCAAACGTATGTTCACTCACAAGCAATTCATAAGTATGATTTAAGTCCAAGATGAATTTCAACCACCACTCTACATGTGAATAAATTAATTAATAAAATCATCTAATGACCCACCGATTTGGGGTCTTATTCAAACGTAATAATCCAATAATCAACCCAAAGAATTATAGGTCCACATCCATTAAAATCAAACAAAAGAAATGCATCAAAAAGCTTTAATAAAAAATTTACAAATCCGTAACCGAACCAAAATTAACTAATCAGCATGCTTTAACTAATTCAAAGGTTAAGCCTTTCATTCATTCCAGGCAGCAAGTTCTTCTTCAGAGAAATAGGGCCATGTGTCCCTAAGGTCATTTGCCGGCTCAGCCGCTTCTTCTTGTGCTTTTGCTGAAGGCTTATCATCGGTTACATCTATTTGCTTTCCATCAATAAAAGGTGAGCTAGCCAAACCCAGTGAAAGTTCATTATGATGAAATTCAAAGATAGTAAAAGAGGCAAAGCATAGTAAATATTTTTTTTATTCTTATTTAATGCATAAATGCATGTACGCATCAAGTAGGGGGTGTATCTACCTACTTGATTTAGAAAATCATCAACCCGCATCTGCCTATCAGGATCAACATTTCTTCTAGGGAGGTATCCTAGGACTAACTCATGCAATGTAAGTCCCCCAAGATCAACTATGCTATGAATACATGATGTTAGATTTTCCCCCTTATTTATATATTTGCAGCTATATTAACCGAATTAATACGTACAGGAATAAAAATCAGCATGTATATGTAAGATAATAAATTTCAGTTACAACAGTTGCTCATATATTTATGTAAGTAACTGAGTGTAAGAAGAAACTAAATGACTTACACATAGTATAATCAAAACAGTCATTAACTAGAATATTAATAAAATTATGAATACAAACTATCTTGATTAATCATGGAAACAAACAAGTTGGGATCCCTCACATTAGAATTCGGTGAGGTTGATTCATTAAAATAGTCAAATCAGAGTAAACAAGATATAAAAAAATCCTAAATACAATATATGGAGAGAATTATTACTCTAATTTATGTAAATTTATATGGTGGGGCCCACCTTTAATGGATCAACTTCATGATTAGGCTCCATAACATTTTCAACCTGAATCTCTTCACATCTAATCATTGATCATGCAAGATTTGTAGTCACCTATATTTAATGTGGAACCCACTTGACCCATTAAAGCGGTCTCTACCATCCTTTCCATGTTTTAACTAACCCATCATGAATAATTTATTGTAAATTACAAATATAAGTGATAAAAAAAATTTAATTACTAAAATTGGAATATAAGCAGCCTGTTTCCGTCCTCTGTCAGTCGAACCCGTGGACCGTTGGTTGGACTGATTGAGCAATAGTCGATTTAGCCCTTTTCACTATCTGTCAGTCGGACCGACTGTGACTATCAATTGGATCAACGCGGACCAACACTATGTCAGTTCTGCGTGATCTGTCAAATTCTTAATCAAGTTATTCTGTCAGTCAGATCGACAATCTTTTAGGTCGAACCAACAAACTTTGAATTCGAATTCGGTTTTGATGAATCAAATTAACGTATTTGAATCCTTCTTAATTTAGATCTTAGTCCTTCCTGATCTCTACAGATCCTATCTTAACCAATCAATGGCCCGTTTATGTGTGGTTACAACTAGGGAGCAAATATTAGTTTGATCCGATCATCTCATGGCCCTAAGACACTCTAAATATCATTTTTACCTTCGAAATCATTATCTAATTGGAACGGGCAGCTGGATGATCAGATACGCCTGTTTTTTTTAGATCCTATCATATTTAGATATCTCAGGAACACGATAAACCCTGTGGATCGGATCCTACACCTCAGGGTGGCCTAACAAGGTTCCTGTGCCAATATCCCAATGTGCAACACGGAGATCTGGTGTTTCGTGTGTGCTGGTGTGCTCCCACCTTTCTACAAAAAGGCCAAAAAAAAAAAAAAAAAAAGAAAAAAAAAAAAAAGGAAAGAAGAAGAAGAAGAAGAAGGTTTATCCAATTCTAAGGTGAGCCACAATTTATGAATATAGAAAACTTGGCTGAAGTTTCTTAACCCTTCTGCCTATGGGGCCACAAGTTTAGTGAATCAGATTTATTTTTGGAAAAACATATAAAAGGTCAGACCAACCTAATGGATAGATAGGATCTCGCACCTATATTTCATTTTGGCCACATGTATCACTGTAGATAAGCTTATTGCGCAGGCTCGTGCACTTAACAAATGGGACCATTTGCAGTCATGGACAGTTTCAGAGCAAACGCATAATTAAAGGTACTCGTGCTTACCTCATACCTCAGAGCTTGGAAACTGTGTTTCATCGATAGGTTGTTTCCTTCCATATAAGAATTTATTCAGCCAAAGTGACAATGTATATGACACCCATCCCTAGAAAGGTAGGTTAAACCCTAAAAATAACTGGCACCAAATCAAACCAATGCATTCATCAGGTGGGCCACACCTGTATATTAAGTTATCGGTCATTTATAGTTTGATCCAGTGTTTCTCACCTGATTAAAGGATATACATGAATTGTATGCCTATCTTTAAGGTGGTCCTACAACATAGCGAGAATAGCTGAGCTCCAGGCACACTATTTGGTGTGCTTGACATCGGCTGCCTAAATCAGGTATGACTGAAATTTTAGGGCGTAAGAACAAAATTCATCTCCATTCATAACTGTGCTGGGCCTAAACGAAGAGAAATAATGGGGAGAGGATATCGTCCATGGGTTTGCGTAATGGTGTGTATAATCTATCTAAACCATTCATTAAATTAGTCTAATTAGGATGAACGTACAGATATTCTTGATCCAAAATTCAGACTGGCCACACCATGCATGTAAACTTAGAAATTTTGGGCACGATTTTACACTGTTACTAGGGCTCTGGCCCACGGGAATTTTTTATTGGGTTGTTGACAAGGAGTGCATTTCACACCATGCCCTTGGTTAGCTCGAAAGAACTCGAAAGTGTTTTTACCCATTATATGTGACGAGTAGAAGTTTCGGTGGTAAGTTTTGGTGTGAGCGCAGGCTATATGCATTCGTCCTTGTCCGAGCTACTCATTTCAGTATCTTAAAATGACAAAAGTTCCCCTTGCCATATCACTGGAACATCAGACCTGTAATGGTGGCCTTGCCATGAAGATTACTTCAAGAAAATGTTGGAATAACCCATCATTAAATGGCCCATACATGAATTGAGTTGGATCACTGGTCACTCACTCACTTTGATAGTAACCCACACTTGTTGAATGGACCAGTCTGGTTTTATTTCCACGAATCTATGATGCATCCCACTATTTCTTCTGAATTCTTCTTTCCACTTTTTATCTGAAGTTTGAAATTGAATACAATAAAAGATACTATTGAAAGGGATTGATAAAAAGATGAGATAACTTCTACCTCATCTTGTTCAATGAATCTTAAAAATTCCTAGAAACGAGAGTTTTGGAAGAGAAAAAGGAGAGAGGACAGCATATACCTTTTGTCCATCTGGCTGGCCTCTAGATGATCAAAGTTACTTATTGTAATTCAAGGCATTTTAACCGTAAATTAGAGCTCTGTAATTCAAGGCATTTTAACCGTAAATTAGAGCTCCATAGTGATTAAGCAAACTTCTTAATGAAGACAATCAATCATCAGCTTTGTGGGAAGCTTCTAAAATCGTGTAAATCGCCAACTCTTTCGAACCCACCTATCTGGATTGTTCATCATTAATACCGGACCAGACTGGATCAGGTGGGTGGATAAGCTTGGATTGAAATTGTCCACCAAAATGGGCTAGATCATTAGAAACCCAATTCAATTAGATGGCCATCTTCCAGCCGTCAAAACCATGAAATCTACTCATAAACTAGACGCCCAAACTACAAATGTTACGGTTAAATTGTTGCCAAATCCTTCTATTTTAATAATTATGAGTTAGGAAATTTTTTGGCGTGGAATCATTGAACAAGGTTTCAATTGATTGAATTGATGGTTTGACAAACTGCCAAAAAAAATAAATTAGGGTTCTTGGTTTGGTTCGGGTCCAAAAGTTGGATTATGTGTTACCCCTAACGTAGGGTCCACCTTGTTGATGTGTTGGATATCAACACTGTCCATCCATTTTTTCAGCCCATTTTAAGATGGGGTACCAAAAAATATGCAGATCCAAATCTCAGGTGGACCATGCCATAAGAAACAGTGGTGACATCAAGGTGGGTCCCGCATGGTTAGGGTAACACCTACGAAGCTTTTACCCCAATAACGGCTAATCCGCTCTCCACGATATATAATTATGCTGCATTTTATTGTTATCATTTGGATTCAATTATTGTGCCATTTTCATGTTGTGGGTCTAACCGATTTTTTCACTCTCATGCTGGGACTGTTGTGCCAGGACATGCTAGGCTTAGATTGGGCTTATGCTTTGGTCTTCAATGTGGAATTGCACTACAAGAAAAATGATATTTACCGGCAGTAAAAAGCATCAGTAAATGTAAATTAATTTTTTTTTTCTTTTTTTTTTTTAAAAAAAGCATCAGTAAAACCTTTACCAGCGCTCAAACAAGCACTGAAAAAGAGGTGTGTTGGCAAAGGATTCACCGGCGCCTTTGGTGGCCGTCAATAATCAATGAAAAAGCACTTGAGAAAGTTGAAAGAGCACTAGCAAAAGTCTATCTAAGCGCTGATAAAAGTACTCCAAAGCATGGTAATCACGAAAAAAACACTGATAAAGATATGTCCATGCGTTGGTAAAAGTATTCCAAGTGGTTGTAGAGGTTTGAAAGGCAAATAATTTTATCTATTTATTTTTTTTCTTTCAATTGAAACATGTATTTTTTAAATATTTAAAACCTAAAAAATGTTACAATACAATTAAAATTGAATATTAAACAGAAATTATATTGCTTTACCAAAAAACATATATATATATATATATATAAGTTAGAAATGGTCTTAAATACATTAAAAAATAACTAATGAAATGTAGACGACCCGATTGGTTGCCTTTTCATCGAGCTACATCATGTATGTGCTTAATTATCTAAGAACGTGAATGGAAATCGGCATTTCTGAAACAATCAAAGAGATCATCCACCATCATTATCTTCTTTTTCTTAAAGATAATTGAAATTTTATTAAAGAAAAAAGTGCCAAGATGGTGCAAAAGCTACAACCTTGAGACTCATCATCATTATCTAAGGAACCAAAAACAGGAAAATGGAAAAATTCAAGATCAAGATCGAATTAAAACAAACCTCCTAATGACTCTTTACTTCATTGTTAATCAACCCCACGACCTTCATCATTTCTCCGATATGCTCAGGAGTAGCAACTGCACAAAAATAATAAATTATAAATACTAACTATACCCCAAAAATCAATATTCATGGGTAATTATTTTACTATCAATGAATCTTCTTTTTCCATATATATATATATATATATATATTCATGGAAAGATCAAATTTTCTATGAATTAATTTTAAATTTTACATTTTCACATATTTAATGAAGCAGTGCTTAAAAGAGAATAGATCCAAATCAAGTATATTATGTAAATTGAATGTTGTGACTTAATATAAAATTTCATATTTGCATATTCAAGAATAGTTTCTTCTATTTTCTACATATTTTTGGTAGCTTGATCTACTTTGAGTTTAGCTATCTTTTTCTTTTTGGCAATTCAAAAGATCCAAAATAAAAAAGAATATTTTTACGATTTTAACTACCCACCAATTTTGTCTTTTGCAAATTCAATTGACATGTAAAAGAGCTATAACTATGACTTTACTTATCTTTCCCGGTGTTATAAGTCCTTACGCTTTGGCATCAGCTATTATACTGTAACTTGTTTAGAAGAAAAGTTCGAAGGAAAGGCATTCTAATTTCAGTCTTCTATCAATCGTAGTAAAAGAAACTCATATGAAAATTTTCAATGACCTTTTAATAAAAGTAATACAAAAGGTCAAGTTTCGACTCATTTTCCAATCAAAATTAGAGAAATCGAGTGGAGGCTTCTACACATTTCAAAGAAAATCATAAACTTTTGATATAATTTTTTATTTTTAAAATATCTTCATCCCATTTATTTGTGGAAATAATAAAAAAATCTCCTTCAATCAAACTTCAATTTTAATAAAAGAAAACCAGATAAAAATCTCCATTCATTTCCTCAGAAAATGTCAAACTTTTTTCCCAAATTCCACTCAAGTTGGCCCCACTGTGGACGGGACATGTCACAAAGATCCCATTGGTCAGTGTTCCTTGCATACAATGGATGATTAGAAACAATTGCCTATATTTCAAAACTTTTCGATGGGCAATAGGGGACTAATCAATGGGAATTGTTCGATGTGGCCCATCCACAGTGGGTCCTACTAGATGAACGATCTAGATCATCATACACAAAGGTGTAGGTTTTCCTCAAGGATTTCTCTGATTTCATCAATATATATACCGTACAAAACAAAATAAAATAATAGCCCAAACATCTCTGTTATTTACCTCCATTTTCCTAATTAGTTCCTCTTTTGTCTCTGCTAAAACTATAATATGCCTTGCAGAATATCAATAATACCTTCCTCCACTCATTTATCAAATAGAGCAAGCAAGCTGTTGTAGTACCCATCTACAATCAACAACCCAACCTGTTCAAAATCCAAAAATTCTTTAAAAAATCAATACCCATCTTTCCAAATTCTTTAAAAGACAAACAAATATAAGAACATATTAAAAAAAATTCATCTTACTGGATTTTCATGAATTCCTAGCTAAGACCATGTTATTATCTTTAGAAGTTCTTCCATGGTCCCATAACCACCTCAACATATTAAAGTTTCAAATTACATAAAATTAGGATTCTTATATTGCCAAGAGAAAAAATAATAATGAAAAATTCAGGTTATGTTTGGATGAAATGACTAGGGAGGGCAATGAAAGCATCTGCATTTCTTGTTATTTCTGACTTCCTTTCATGCATGTCTGTAACTGTTTGCATTTCTCCAAATTTAAAGTAGATAAACACATGTTGATCATGCACTCATTAGACAGATCTAAGAGAAGGAAGCTAACAATTTCTGTTGCACTTAGAGGCAAAATAAAATAAAATTAGTCTGATCATAGCCTACCGACAGCAGTGCTGGCTTCTCACTTAACAACTAAAACAAATCAACTTTCAATTCAATTAGCAAATATATAGTTTCATCTTGTGCAATTTTGATTGATGTTGCAATTTACACCAAATTGGTAATAGCAAGCACTTATCAATAGCTAGGATGAAAAGTTCACCTCTGCAAACCTATTTTCTGCAGCTCACATCCAGTCTACCAGAATATACTATCCATGTTTCTCTAGTTTACAAGTCTGTTAACCATGAATCAAAATCAAGTCTATCCAAAAGTTTCATGCTTGATGACCAGACTTACTCCCAGCCAGGAAATAGTTCTCATGGTCCAAAACCTTGAGTCATGATGTAGAATTTACTTATACCATTTAGTACAAAAGAATCCTTTTAGTGCTAGTGCTTACACTACAAGAAAATGAGGCTTTAGTGGTGCATTTTTCACCGGCGGCCATTATCTAACTGCCAGTCATAACAAGAATCACCGGGAACCATCAAAACATGCCACTGATTCTGATGCAGGGGAGGACGTGAGATCGAGCACCGTCTCCCTCAAGAGGATAACTATTCCGAATCCACGGAACTTCTCTGGACTCCTCATAGAGACTTCTTGAATCCATGAGGAAAGAAAGCAGAAAATAGAAATAAATTCTAATAAATTCGAATTTGATTAATGAATGAATAAAAATAAGTTCAAAACCCTTTAAATAGGGGTACCAACCAATGGGAAAGAAATCAGAATCAAACTACAACTCAAACTCCTAAAATTCATGACTTACTATAAATAGTAAACTTACTATTTATAGACGGTCGTGATGTCTACTAGTGCGCAAGGTTTTCGGCCAAAAATAGTAAGTGTCCTATTTGGCTTCACCAAACCGTTCTCCTAATTATTCTAAGCTCTTTTTGCATTGGGTGCAACTCCTAAAGCCCGACGGATGAAGAGTTATAATTAAACTAAAACTTACTATTTATAGTAAAAACGAAATTAAAACAGGGAAATGACCGTCATTCCAAGGGTATTTCGCAAATCCGGGCTGGGTAACCCGACATAGCGGGGTAAGTAGGCTAAAGTAGCTCGTTCTACCTCAAAATCATATATTTTACGTTAAATAACTCATTCCGGATTGCGAGATACGCCCGATCTAAGGTCCGACGGTTTGGATCACTTTTGTCATCGACTGGGCCTTTTTTGATCCATCTTGGCCATGAAATTGTCCTCGACCCGCTCTACATCAGTCCCCCCTACTTCAAAAGAACTCGTCATCGAGTTCTCATCCTGTGCTGGTTCATAATACTCGGTCAGGTCCGCGACTTTGAAAGTCCGTGAGATCGCCATTTCGTATGGAAGATCAACAACATAAGTGTTGTCATTGATCTTTTGGATGATTGGTACCGGTCCAATCTTTTTATTCTTCAACTTATTGTACATTTCAGTCAGAAATTGTTCTTTGCACAGATAGACCATTACTTGGTCGCCCACCTCAAACACTTTTTGTCGTCGATGCTTGTCCGCTTGCTCCTTGTACTTTTTGTTCGAGGCATGTAGCTTGGTTTGTACCTCCGCATGAATGCCCATGATCTTGTCAACCATATATTCTACTACAATGCCCATGCCTAGGAGCTTGGGCAGAGGGACCAAGTCTAGTGTGTAGCGAGGTACTCGTTCGTAAATAACCTGGAACGGAGATTTTCCTATCAAGCGGTTCACCATGTTGTTGAATGCAAACTCCGCTTGAGACAAAGCCAAATCACACTTCTTCGGTTTTTCTTCTGAAATACATTGAAGAAGGTTTCCCAACATGTGATTCACAACCTCAATTTGACCGTCAGTCTGTGGTGGTAGGCGCTGCTGAACTGAAGTCGTGTATCAAATCGAGTCCACAAAGTCTGCCAAAAGTGGCTTATGAACTTCATGTCATGGTCAGAAGTAATAGTCTTGGGAATCCTGTGTAGCCGTACAATTTCTTTGAAGAATATATCACCACGTGTGTTGCATCGAGAGTCTTCTTGTATGGAATAAAGTATGCCATCTTGGAGAAACGATCTACTACCACGAACACCGAATCCATGCTGCGTTGTGTGCGTGGGAAACCAAGCACGAAGTCCATAGACAAATCCTCACAAGGGCCATCAGGCACGGGTAACGGGGTGTAGAGGCCCATATTATGAGATTGTCCCTTGGAGGTCTGACAAATATAACAACGTTGGACTGTCTTTCCCACATCACGTACCAATTGTGGCCAGTAATACCGTTCTTCCACAAGAGCTCGCGTCTTGTCTCGCCCAAGGTGTCCACTGAGACCACTTCCATGTAGCTCTTAGATTATCTGTTCCCTTAGTGACCTGTTCGGGATGCACAGTCGATTTTCCTTGAAAAGGAACCCGTCTTGCATATGTAAGTCACCGGGGTGACCTTCTTGGCATCTAACCCATGCGTCCTTGAAGTCGTCGTCATCGACATATATGTCTTTGAGGCGCTTGAACCCGACAACCTCATTGCTCATAGTGATTAACAAAGTTGCACGGCGACTTAGTGTATCAGCTACTTTGTTCTGTTGCCCTAACTTGTGTTTTTGGACGAACATGAATTCCTGCAAAAAGGAGATCCATCTAGCATGCACACGGCTAATGTTAGCTTGGCTATTAATGAATTTCAGAGCTTGATGGTCCATGTAAAGTTTGAATTCCCTTTGAATCAAATAATGTCGCCAGTGTCGCAGTGCTTGGACCACCGCGTATAACTCGATCTCATATGTAGACCACTTCTTGCGTGCATCGCTAAGTTTCTCACTGTAGAAGGTTACTGACCTACCTTCTTGAGATAAAACTCCTCAATTCCGACATATAAGGCATCACATTCGACTTCAAACAGTTTATCGAAGTACAAGGACCGGGGTCGTGGATAATCTGTGCTTGATTTTGGTAAAGCTCCTATCGGCTTCTTCAGTCCACTGAAACTGCCCTTTCTTTATCCAATCTGTGATTGGTGACACAATGATACTAAAATTTTTCACGAACCGACGATAGAATGTCGCCAGCTATGAAAACTTCACACTTCATGAATATTTGTGGGAACTGGCCATTCTCTGATTGCCTTCACCTTTTCCTCATCCACCCAAATGCCTATGGATGTTACGACAAAACCCATAAACAATAGGCTATCAGTCATGAAGCTGCACTTTAAATTAAGATACAATTTATTTTTAGTGAGCACTTGAAGGACCTTTTTGAGGTGTTCCATATGGGTGGTTTCATTTTGACTGTATTATCAAAATATCATCGAAATAAACCACAACGAACTGCCCAATGAAAAGTTTCAGAACTTAGTTCATCAATCTCATAAATGTGCCAGGGGCATTCGAAAGACCGAAGGGCATGACCATCCATTTGTATAATCTTTCCTTGGTCTTCAGGGCCGTTTTCCACTCATCACCCGGCCATATTTGAATTTGATGGTAGCCACTCCTTAGGTCCAATTTAGAGAATATTTTTGCACCCTCTAGCATGCCCAGCATATCGTCCAACCGTGGTATAGGAAACCTGTATTTTATGGTGATTTTGTTGATGGCTCGGCTTTCAACACACATGCGCCAACTCCCATCTTTCTTTGGAGTTAATAGAGTTGGTACAACATATGGACTCATGCTTTCTCGAATAAGACCCTTACGGATCAACTCCTTTACTTGTCCCTGCAGAATCTCGCACTCATTCGGACTCATTCGATAATGAGGACGATTAGGTAAACTGAACCCAAGAACAAAGTCGATATGGTGTTGGATATCCTGCATGGGGGGTAACCCATCGGGAAGGTTATCGGGCCAGATTTCTTTGAATTCATGTAGTAGGGGCCTTAGTCTTTCAGGGATGATGGTAGGCTCAAGTTCTTTTCCTTTTACAATTAAGCATAAGTCTGTCTTGTTTCTTTCGATTCTTCCACGAAGTCCCGTATGGTTAAGAGAAAACGACCCTCCACTTTAGAAGCTTCAGGTGGTCCCTCTGGATCCATAGGGGCCAATATGGTCTTCTGGTCATCCTTGACGAAGATATATATGTTATCTCGCCCTTTATGAGTGGCTTCATGTTCAGATTGCCAAGGCCGACTGAGTAGTATATGACATGCTTCCATGTCAACCACATCGCATACTACTTTACCCTTATAATGCTTGCCAATTGAAAAAGATATAGTGTACCGTGCAGTTACCTTTATTTCGCTGACCTTCTTGATCCAACCGATTGTATATGAAGAGGGATGACGCTTCATTTTTAATTGTAATTTCTCCCCTATGACCTTGGAGATGATGTTCTCGTTGCTCTTACTGTCAATGATCACATCACAAACCTTTCGATTCACCATACACCTAGTGTGAAAGATGTTATGCTGCTGTGGATGATATTCTTTTCTTGGCGCATATAATAGTCATCTTACGGCGAGTGACTTGCCGTGATCTTGCTGAACTCAACCTGAATCATCTGCCTCATCCTCGGTGGTATGCTCCTGTTCTTCAATATCTGGATCTTCATAAGTGTTATTAGCACTACCATCATTGATGGCGAGGTTTGTTACTTTTCACTGGGGACAAGTATTTGATAGGTGGATCTATTGGCACAACGATAGCAGTTGTCGGGCCTTAACCGAGCATAGGGGTTTACGATTCTACTTGGACAAGCAGTAGTCGATATGCCCCTTTGGGGTCTAGCCTGCCCGCTTCCCTGATCTCAGTTCTTGGACGTAGGAGTTTGAGTGCGTACTCCTACGGGCTCCTTCCCCTTGGGCTGTGCAGTTCCTTGGGCGGACCTGCCACAAGGGTTCTTGCAGTAGGATAGGTCCGTGTGTTAGGACATTCAAGTTGCGCTTCTGCCCGAGTAGCCAACTTGATTGCATCATTCATCGTCTAGACGGACTGCATCTGGACCCAATCCTAGATAGCAATACACAATCCACCATTGAATCGGGCGACTTGATGTGTTCAGTCTCGACCAAATTGTTACGCGCCACTGAGTAGTAAAATTCTTCTATGTATTCTCTCACTGACCGACTACCCTGTCGACAATTTTGGTATTGTTGGAATAATACCTGATCGTAATCGCTAGGGAGGAATCAGGCACGTAATAGCTGCTTCATCCGCTACCTGGTGCGGATTGGTGCTTTCATCTGCCTGGTTCGCACGAGTTCCAATTGTTCCCACCAAGCTGAAGCTCCTCTTTTCAACTTGTAGGCCACAAGTTTGACCTTCTTTGCTTCAGGGATGTCCATATAGTCAAAATATCGCTCAACCTCAAAAAGCTAATCGAGGAAATCCTCAATGTGTAGTTGGCCATTGAAGCTAAGAATATAAACCCGCATCTTGAATTCTCGATCCATTCGATCTACTCGATCACTGCCATGTCTAGGGTGTTGGAAGATTATGTCGTCGATTTTCTCCTCACTGGAGCCCCCTTCCTCAGGAATGACCCTTGGACGCACTGCCGGTACTATCCTACGATCAGGGTGATTACGAGTTTCAGCAATTGGCGGTGGGGGCTTACCACCAGGAACATGGATTTGCCTTAGGTTTTCCACCAAGAGATCTGCTATGCGGTCGATGAAAGCCTACAGTCCTTGCATGGCTTGCCGATTCTCTCGTTGCGCTACTTTGAAAGCTGCTGCCATTAAAGGTAAATTCCCTGGAGCACCGCCCATGGGATTGTTGCCCGACCCGTCGTTAGAAGCCATTGATCTGAGGAGAAACCTCACTTTGATACCAAACTGACACAGGGAAGGACGTGAGGTCAAGCACCATCTCCCTCAAGAGGATAACTATTCCAAATCCACGGAACTTCTTTGGACTCCTCACAGAGGCTTCTCGAATCCACGAGGAAAGAAAGCAGAAAATAGAAATAAATTTTAATAAATTTGAATTTGATTAATGAATGAATAAAAATGAGTTCAAAACCCTTTAAATAGGGTTACCAAGTAATGGGAAAGAAATCAGAATCAAACTACAACTCAAACTCCTAGAATTCGTGACTTACTATAAATAGTAAACTTACTATTTATAGACGGTCATGATGTCTACTAGTGCATAAGGTTTTTGGCCAAAAATAGTAAGTGTCCTATTTGGTTTCACCAAACCGTTCTCCTAATTATTCTAAGCTCTTTTCACGTTGGGCGTAACTCCTAAAGCCCAACAGATGAAGAGTTATAATCAAACTAAAACTTATTATTTATAGTAAAAACAAAATTAAAATAGGGAAACGACCGTCGATCTAGGGGTATTTCACAAATCCGGGCTACGCAACCTGGCGTAGCAGGGTTGGTTAGCTAAAGTAGCTTGTTCTACCCCAAAATCATATATTTTACGTTAGATAACTCATTCCGGATTACGAGATACGCCCAATCTAAGGTCCGACGATTCGGATCACTTCTGTCGTCGACCAGGCCTTTTCTGATCCATCTTGGCCATGAAACTGTCCGCAACCTGCTCTAAATCAGATTCTAACATGTGGGTGCTGGTGTAATGTCTTTATACCCTTTAAAAAAAAACCGTGCACATGCATTTCATTTCCCTCTCTTTCCCTCTCCTTTGCCACACATCCGCTTCTCCCTCTCTCTTCCTTGATCTCTCCTGTCTTCCTTCCTCATACTCTCTCAATTTCTCTCCCTCATACTCTTCCTTCCTCTCCCTCCCTCTCCCGATCTCCCTTATCTCTCTCTCTCTCTCTCTCTCTCTCTCTCTCTTGTTGTCTCTCTCCCTCATCCTCTTCAACGCATGATCCTTTCATCGATCACTCTCCAATAGTTGAAGAGAATAGAAGAAATAAGAGGAAGTCACAGGTACTCTCTCTATCTCTCTTACTTCCCCTTTTGATGGCCAGAATTTGGGCAGCAGCCATGGCAACGGCAACCATATCCACCGTTGTCCATGGCTGCCCACTTGTATATGTTAAATGCTTAAAGAAATGCTTCAACCAAGATTATTCTTGGAAAAACTAGATTGTTATTGTGTTGTTAATTGTTTGAAGATATGCAACAATATTCTGTTGTTGGTATGGATAAAGGGTTGTGAAAAAAATTGATGCATCTTTACAACGAACGATGAAAGAAAATAAAAGTGAGTGAAGTCATGCAACAACAATTTAGTAATCTTCTTTTTTTTAGAAATTCATCAATTTTCAGGTAGAAGCAATTTACTCAAAATCTGAGAAGAGAATACATGCAGGGCTATTTATAGGCTGGAATGCCCCGAGGGCTTTTGAGCCCGCACTCTTCCAGGCTTGAGCAGGGACAATAGGACTCGAGGGCTGGGGCAGACCAAACATTGAAGTACGTTTCATAATTGGGTTGGATTTGGGCTTCATTTAGGAGTCATCAGCCTGGTCTGAGTCTGACCTGGTTAGGATTTCAATGGCATTTTTTCATACATTAAGCAATGATGGGGCATCCTTAACAAATAGCCCAAATCTTGCAGATAAGTGGGTAGCTGTTCTTTGATTTTTAGAACCATAATTGAACCTGAACCGACCAAACAATACGATTTGGTCGGTTTAGGTCGGGTTCAGGTTCCAAAGATTAAAGAACAGATTAGTTTGGTTCGGTTCTCGATTTGGGGGTATGTAGAACTGAATCAAACCATGAACCGAACCATGGAACCGAACTAAGAACTGAACCATATATTTCAAAAAAAAAACTTAAGTTCACTTCACGCCACCCCTACTCTAGCTGCCCCCAATCCCCATCCATTCCTCTCTCTTTCTCTCTCTCCTTGGTTCTCTCTCTATCTCACCAGTTCTCTCTTACTGGTTCTCTCTCTCTCTCTCTCTCTCTCTCTCTCTCTCTCTGTAAGGCCCGTATCATAGTCCATACCATTCCATAGACTCTCGTGATCCTCCTCGCCGAATTTCGGCAACCCACGACCTGTAATCGGCTTTTGCGCGTGACCTTAAGTCATATCCCGTAGATCTGAGTTAGCTTAACCCGAGACTTGTACTCTTGCGACCGTGCCGTTGCCGAGGTTCCAACGTCGCGTCTCGCGCGCCGTTGCAATACCCAGGCCAGGAGTTGTGGGCTTACGTTTATTTCGAGAAAATACCACGCGTTGCAAATCCTGAGAAAAGAATCTCTATAATATATCAAATCAATCTCATCAATAATCAAGTACAATACCCATCCCTCTCTTACCAACAAGGCATGGCAACCCATACCTCTCTCATTCAAAGTCAATTCTCTCTCTCTCCACCCATCCCTTCCTTACACCCATCACCATCCCTCTCTCCCATCCATCTCTTCCTTACACCCATCACCATCCCTCTCTCCCATCCATCTCTCTCTCTCTCTCTCTCTCTCTCTCTCTCTCTCTCTCTCTCACTACAAGAAATAAACAAAATTTTGGCCGACGAAAAAAATTGTAGATAAAAGTACCTTTTTATCGATGATTTTTTTTTGTCGGTAAAACATCACTTTTACCGACGAAATTTTTTTTGTCAGTAATAGTGTTTTTACCGACGAAAATTTTTATCGGTAAATCTATTTTAATTTTTAAGATATAAAATTTTTGCGCTATTTTGAAAATTTCACGATAAGAGTTTTACCGACGAAAATTTTTGTTGGTAAAAGTGTTACTTTTTTCACTTTGAAAATTTTCAGGCTGAGTTTTACTGACGAACTAAAATTATCAGGAATAATGGTTTTACCGACGAAAATTTTCGTCGGTAAAAGTGTTATGTTTTTCACGTAGAAATTTCCAGGCTGAGTTTTACCGACAAACTGAAACCATCGAGAATAATGGTTTTTCTGATGAACATTTTCGTCAGTTCGAAAATTTTTGCCTTGAGTTTTATCGACGAATTGAAACCGTCGAGAATAATGTTTTTACCGATGAAACTTTTCGTCAGTAAAAGTGTTATGCTTTTCACTTAGAAATTTTTTTTCCTGAGTTTTACTGATGAATTTAACCCGTTGGGAATAATCTTTTTACTGACGAAAATTTCGTCAGTAAAAGTGTTATGTATTTAAGGTTGAAAATTTTGGCACGGAGTTATACCGACGAAAATGTTCGTCGGTAAAAAACCAAAAACCACTTTTATTGATGAAAATTTTCATCGGTAAAAGTGTCATATTTTTAACTTGGAAAATTTTCGTGCTGAGTTTTACCGACGAACTAAAACCGTTGGGAATAATGTTTTTACCAACGAACAGTTTCGTCGGTAAAAGTGTTATATTGTTAAGGTTAAAAATTTTGGTGCGGAGTTATACCGATGAAAATGTTCATCAGTAAAAAACCAAAAACCACTTTTACCGACGAAAAGTTTTGTCGGTAAAAGTGTCATATTTTTAACTTAAAAATTTTTCGTGCTGAGTTTTACTAACGAACTAAAACTGTTAGGATTAGTGTTTTTACCAACAAAAAGTTTCGTCGGTAAAAGTGTTATATTGTTAAGGTTGGAAACGTGGATGAGACTTTTCCATACGAAATATTTCGTAGTTGAAAAACATGGATGAAACTTTTACCTACGAAATATTTCATAGGTAAAAGTCTCTTCTTCTTCTTCTTCTTCTTCTTTTTTTTTTTTTTCCAATTTTCCAGCTCAAAATTCCTGATATACACCTGTTACAATATAGTTCTTCATATTCTTCCTAATATACACCTGTTATATAATATGTTTCATCATATTCACATTCACATCCATCTAAACCCAAACTACGTAAATCCATCTAAACATAAACTACATTCATCCAAACATAAATTACATCCATCCAAACACAAATAATCTTATCCACATCACATTCATCCATACATAAATACATATAAGTTTAACATCATAAATAAAATATAAAAAATTATTCATAGCCTATTTCCTGGTGGGGCTGACAAAATTCAGTGTGGAGAACACATCGCCGACTGTGCACACAGACCTAGGTCATTACTCATGCCTTCTTGGTAGATTCAAAATAGTTTCAATACAAGGTCACGAGTTCAAGTACCCATTGTGGCCGTAAGCAACTCTGGTGTGTGTGAGTGTGTGTTAAAAGAAAAAGAGAGAAAGAAAATGCTGATTTATCTTTTGGGTTAAGCCTAATGGTACTTGGTGATTTCCCATTAGGTTAAGTTATAGGTTAAGGTTTAGGGAATTGAGTTTAGGTTATAATTTTAGGTTCTAAGTCATATGTTATAGGTTAAGGTTTAGGTTATAGGTGTAGGTTTAGGTTAAGGTTATAGGTTATAGGTTTAGGTTTAGGTTTAAGTTTAGGTTTAGGTTAAGGTTATAGGTTATAGGTTTAGGTTTAGGTTTAGGAATTCGGGTTTGGGTTATATGTTTGGGTTTAGGTGTAGGTTTAAGTTAAGTGAATTAAGTTTAGGTCATAGGTTTAGGTTATAGGTTTAGGCTAAGGGTTTAGGGATTCAGATTCGGGTTCGAGATCGGGTTTAGGTTTGGGTTTTCAAGTTTAGGTTTAGGTTTAGGTTAGGGAGTTGAGATTCGGATTAGGTGTAGGTTTAGTTTTAGGGATTTGAGAATACGTTTAGGTTAGCTTTAGGTTTAGGTTATAGGTTATAGGTTATAGGTTATAGGTTATAGCTTTAAGGAATTGAGAATAGGTTAAGGTTTAGGTTTAGGAAATCGGGTTTGGGTTTAGGTTTGGGTTTTCAAGTTTAGGCTTAGGCTTAGGTTAGGGAGTTGAGATTAGGATTAGGTGTAAGTTTAGTTTTAGGGATTTGATAATATGTTTAGGTTTTAGGTTTAGGTTTAGGTTTTATGTTATAGGTTATAGGTTTAGTTATAGGTTTAGGTTTTATGTTATAGGTTATAGGTTTAGGTTATAGGTTTAGGTTAAGGTTATAGGTTTAGGTTTAGGTTTAGGTTATAGGTTTAAGTGTAGGTTTAGGTTTAGGAATTCGGGTTCAGGTTCGAGTTATATGTTTGGATTTAGGTGTAGCTTTAAGTTAACTGAATTAAGTTTAGGTTATAGGTTTAGGTTTAGGCTAAGGGTTTAGGGATTCAGATTTGGGTTCGGGTTTGGGATCGGGTTTAGGTTTGGGTTTTCAAGTTTAGGTTTAGGTTAGGGAGTTGAGATTAAGATTAGATGTAGGTTTAGATTTAGGGATTTGAGAATACATTTAGGTTTTAGGTTTATGTTTAGGTTAAGGTTACAGGTTTAGGTTATGTTTAGGTTTAAGGATTTTATAATATGTTTAAGTTTATGTTAATGTTGTATGTTATAGGTTTAGGTTATAGGTTTAGGTTTAGGTTTAGGTTTAGGGATTTGAGAATACATTTAGATTTTAGGTTTAGGTTTACGTTTTACGTTTAGGTTAAGGTTACAGGTTTAGGTTATAGGTTTAGGTTTAGGTTTAGGTTTTTATTAGGTTATAGGTTATATGTTTAGGTTAAGGTTATAGGTTATAGGTTTAGGTTTAGGTTTAAGTTAGGTTATAAGTTATAGGTTTATGTTAAGGTTATAGGTTATAGGTTTAGGTTTAGGTTTAAGTTTAGGTTTAGAAATTCGGGGTCGAATTCGGGTTCGGGTTATATGTTTGGGTTTAGGTGTAGGTTTAAGTTAAGTGAATTAAGTTTAGGTTATAGGTTTAGGTTTAGGTTTAGGTTATAGGTTTAGGTTTAGGCTAAGGTTATAGGTTAGGTTTTAGGTTATAAGTTATAGGTTATAGGTTTAGGTTGTAGGTTATAATTAAGCTCATTTCAAATTACACAAAATTAACTGGAGCATAAATGAAGATTTTCATAAACACGGGCCTGCTCCTACAAATTCGAGCTAATACATAAACACTGCCTGTCCAAATGGTCAGGCCATTCTAATGTTGTCCATAGGAAATGGACAGCTTCATCATGGTCATAACAGCGGTTCCCACCTTTTAGGGACCCCCGCTCAACATCCGGATAGCTCCAACGCACATCTGGATCTGCTCCAACAAATTCGAGCTAATACATAAACATGGCCTGTCCAAATGGCCAGGTCACTCTAATATTGTCCATAGGAAATGGACAGCTTCATCATAGTCATAACAGCAGTTCGCACCTTTCAGAGATCCCCACTCAACATCCGGATACCTCCGACGCACATTCAGGACCTAGTCTAATTGCTTGGGAAATAAGTGGGTTAAGTGCTAGTCATGGGCTGGGCTTGAACCTCATTTTTAGCCCTACAATCGGTCCAAACCTCACTATCAACTACGACGCACATCCGGGACCTGGTCTAATTGCTCAGGAAATAAGTGGGTTAAGTGCTAGTCATGGGCTAGGCTTGAACCTCGTTTTCAGCCCTACAATCGTTCCAAACCTCACTATCAGGTTGGAGAATATCATTAGGTGACGTTAAATGGAATATGCACTTCACATGCTAGTGGACCACTAACATAGCAGTACTTGCATATTATAGTGGTACTCAATTTCTACTGATTAAAGCTTTCCATGAAGTCATCCACAAACCATTCTACGTTACAGTTAATGAGTTGGGTGCATATCACCTAACTCATCGACTGGTGTATGAAGTGTGTACACCATTCACACCATTAACCACATTTTTAAAAAAGTTTTGTAAATCTTACATAGCATATATTACTTTTTATCCCATGGAAGAAACACCAACAGTCCTATTCCAGCTATAAATTCTAACATTTCGAGTAAATGATTAAATCGTTTTCATAGATTTGAAATCATAGGTGGTACCCAACACTTTGACAGGTATAAATATGGGCATTCATTTCAGGTCCAACATGAGTATAGATATAGGTTTTAGTACCCTTGCACCTAACTCAAACAGGCCAATTGCAATACTTTGAAATGATTAGGCCTTGGAAACTGGTTAGTTTGTGGTTGGTTCGGGCCTTATAATTGAACTGGTTGGACTTTTTGGGACATTTAGTAATCACATAATTGTAAAAATAGGCATACATGATAAGTTTCCATTTTATGGGGGTATAAAAGCACGTGTCATTGTAAAATATCAGTGCAATAGTAAGCAGAATGAGTTTGTATAATATAAATGCATCCAATCCAATCATCCATCCATGCATATGTACATGTCTAATCATCCAACCATCCATCCATGTAAATCAGAAATCCCTAATTCTGGTTGGATCCTCAGATCCCCAAAATCCTAAAATCCCCAAATCCCTAATTTGTAAAATCAGAAAAACCCCAATTCGGGGTCCACATTCAAATCTGTAATCCCTAAAATCCCTAATTTGTAAAATCAGAAATCCCTAATTTGTAAAATCAGAAATCCCTAATTCTGGTTGGATCCTCAGATCCCCAAAATCCTAAAATCTCCAAATTCCTAATTTGTAAAATTAGAAAAACCCCAATTCTAGGTCCACATTCAAATCTGTAAGCCATAAAATCCCCAAATCCCTAAATGAGGGTCCACATCAAATCAAAAATTCATAAATTACTAAATCCCCAAATTCTTAAATCAGTATTGAGAGAGAGAGACAGAGAGATACCTCACGTTCGACAAATCCCTGTCAACTGAGCTTCAGAGAGAGAGCAAGGGTGTACGTGGGCAGGGCGTTCGTGGACCAAAGAAACACAAGAAAGGTTAGGGAGACAGAGACAGAGAGAGAGAGAGAGGGGGAGGGAGAGGATTAGGGCAATAGAGAGAGGAGAGGGGGACGCAGATTAGCTATTGACAAGTTGAGAGAGAGAGAGGATTAGGGCGAGAGAGAGAGAGAGGAGAGGGGGATGTGGATTAGCTACTGACAGGTTGAGAGAGAGAGAGAGAGAGAGAGAGAGATAGAGGGAGAGGATTAGGGCGAGAGAGAGAGAGAGAGAGGAGTGGGGGGCGCGGATTAGCTACTGACAGGTTATGTAGAGAGACGGCTACTGAAGTGACGTCGCCAAGTTCTTTGGGGCCCACCACGATGTATGTGTTGTATCCACACCATCCATCCATTTGGAGATATCATTTTAGGGCATTATGCAAAGAATGAGGCAGATCCAAAGCTGTATTAGACCCCACGACAGAAAACAGTGGGGAGAGTGATTCTCACCGTTGAAACCTTCCTAAGGCCGACCATGATGTTTATTTGAAATCCAAACTGCTCACAAGTTAACACAGACACGAAAGAAGGTAAAACACAAGTATCAGCTTGATCCAAAACTTTGATGGGCCTTAAAAGTTTTTAATGGTGGGCATCACTCTCACCACTCTTTTCTGTGGTATGGTCCACTGGAGGTTTGGATTAGACTCATTCTTAACCTATTTCCCTAAAATGATCTCTCCAAACAGATGGATGGAGTAGATACAAAGAATATATTATCATGGGGCCACAGAACTTAGTAATGTTGCACTCGCTACTCAAGCTGCATGTCAACAGCTGATCTTAAGTAGACTACAACATAAAAAACAATGGTAATTGAACACCCACCATTAAAAACTTCATGGGCCCACCTTAGTGCCCACTGTAATATTTATTTTTATCCGACCTGTTGATTAGGTCAGACATACTCGAACAAAGGAAAATTAAAAAATTAAAAAATAAAAAAAAATATAAGCTTCATCCAAAATGTGGTGTCGTCCAACAGAAATTTGGATGTGCTCTGTGAGCTGACAAAATGAATGAATGGTATGGATACACAAATATCATCTTGATATAAAACTTTTGTGGCCTTTAGAAGTTTTTAATGGTGGGCGTCACTGTTCCACTATTTTCTGTGCTGGGGTCCACTGGAGCTTAGGATTTAACTCGTTCTTTGGATATTGCCCTAAAATGATGTCTCAAAATGGATAGAAGGTGTGGATATAAAACATACATCATGGTAGAATGAGAGGTATATAAATATCGAGCACACCACATGAAAACAATAGTGATTGGATATCCATCACTAAAATCCTCAGCCCAGTGTACTGTTTATTTGACATCTAATCTGTTTATTAGGTCATACAGGCCTAGATGAAGGGGAAAAACAAAAATCATCTTGATCCAAAACTGTTATGACCCCCAAAATGTTTTAAATGGTTGACGCTCATTCAACATTGTTTCCTATAATGTGGTCAATTTCATATCGGGATGTGCCTCTTTTTTTGTCTTATGCCATAAGATGATCTTTAAAAATAGATAGATGACATGGATTAAACACATACATCATGGTAGGGCCCACAAAGCACCAACCACCAACCATTGGATGGTGTTAGGGGGAGTAGCCAATCTATTCCCCTTATTTAAGGTGTGGTCCATTTAATTAATATTTGGGTATGATTCATTTTTTGGATAATTCTCTAAAATTATCTCGAAAAATGGATTAACTGTGTGGGTTGATTCCAAATTTTTGGTAAATCCAAGACCCAAGTGTACCATGCCACGTGAAACAGTGTGGAATAACGATTTCCACTGTTGATACCTTCCTTGGGCCCACAGTAATGTTTATTTGACATCCAACATGTTCATAATATCAAAAAGAGTATACATGAAGAGAAAACACAAACATCAACTTGATCCAAATTGGGCAAATAAGATTGATCAATAATTTGAGTGAATTTTGATTTAAACATCTGAAGTTATTTACTCTTTAATGTTGACTGATCAAATTATCCAAAAACGGTTAAAGGTTGTGCATAATATTAAAAATATATGAATAAATAGAAAACACAAATATCAGTTTGATCCAAAACTTTTATGGTCTACAAGAAAATTTAAATGGTAGAGGTTCAATCACACTATTTCCTGTGGTGTGGTCCACTTGAGCTTTGGATATGCTCCCTTTTTGTTCTCTAGACCTCAAATTATCTGTTAACATGGATGTTGCATTAACAATGTGTGTCCTTTTTGTTCTTTAGACCTCAAAAATCATCTGTATATGAAACTCAAGTGGGCCATAACATCTAAAACTATGTGAAGACATCCTAAAAAATATAAAAGCACTTGGTGGGGCCCATATGAGTTTTAGATGAGTTTTGGATGCGGTTGAAACTTGGTCAGACCCCTCATCCAAGTGGGACACACATAATGTGATTGTGAATGTTTTAAGGAAACCCCTCTCCACTACATTTAGGTGAGTTACTCGTTACCCTTACTAGAGTAAACTCTGTGGGGTCCACCATTATTTATTTATTTTATCCACTCTGTTCATCCATTTTAACAAATAATTCGAGGTCTAAAGAACAAAAATTAAGCATATCCAAAGCTCAAGTGGACCACACCACAGGAAATAGTGTGATTGAACCTCTACCATTTAAAATTTCTTGGAGGCCATAGAAGTTTCAGATCAAGCTGATGTTTGTGTTTTCTATTCATTTATATATTTTTGATATTATGAACAACCTTTAACCATTTTTGGACAATCTGATCAGTCCAGATTGAAGAGTAAAAAACTTCAGATGTTTAAATCAAAATTCACTCAATTTTTTGATCAATCTTGTTTGTCCAATATCTTTCTCATAAGTAGCATGATCGGGGTGAGTAACTAGTCAAATTGAGGGTAATGATCAGTAAAATAGAGTGAATGGACCAGACATGTAAAATGGGCCAAATATTCTGGTCAAAATTGTGACCCAACTTATTGACTCCCAGAGAACCTAAGAATTAATGTTAGTAAGTTTTGTGGGGCCCATCATGATGTGTGTTGAACATCAGCACCGTGCATTTGATGTGTCCCCTTTAGCTTATGAGATTTCTCAAAAATCATCCGTATGCGAAGCTCAAGTGGGCCATACCATCTAAAACTATGTGAAGACATCTAAAAAATATATAAAAGCACTTGGTGGGGCCCACATGAGTTTTGAATGTGGCTGAAACTGGGTCTGACCCCTCATCCAACTGGGACACACATAATGAGTGGGTTAGATATGTGAACCACATTTAAGCAAGCCCAATATATGATTATGAAAGTTTTTAGGAAACCCCTCTCCACTATATTATGTGGTGTGGCCCACCCAAGTCATGGATTGACTTTATTTTTAAGCTCTTGGCCCACCCAAGTCATGGATTGACATTCTCCATACCATTCAACACTTTTCTCAGATCATTTTAAGATATTAACTAGGGCGGGTCCAAGGGTTAAGTGGACTACAAAGTGGGGATTGAACGTCCACCATTAAAAATAACATTCATAGAAGTTTTGGATCAAGCTGATGTTTGTGTTTTCCCTTCATTCATATCTTTTTGATATTATGAACATGTTGGATGACAAATAAACATTAATATGGGCCAAAGGAAGGTATAAACGGTGGAAATCATTATTCCACACTGTTTCATGTGGCATGGTCCACTTGAGTTCTGGATTTACTGAAATCATTATTCCACCTGATATTTATATACCACTCATTCTACCATGATGTATGTCTTATATCCACACCTTCCATCCAGTTGGAGAGATCATTTTAAGGCAATATCCAAAGAACGAGTTAAATCCTAAGCTCCAATGGACCCCAGCACAGAAAACAGTGTGATACTGATGCCCACCATTAAAAACTTCTAAAGGCCACAAAAGTTTTATATCAAGATGATATTTGTGTTTTCCCAGAATTGGGCGCGAGCTCAAAACAGAGCCGCGCCCAAATCTCCCCCCATTTCTCTCACTCTCTCTCACCCCTATCCTCTGCCCTCTCTCTCTCTCTCTCTCTCTCTCTCTCTCTCTCTCTCTCTCTCTCTAGCCGTCCCAACTCCCAATCACTGGCAATCTCTCTCTCTTTATCGCTGTCCCAATCACTGGGACGCTCTCTCTCTCTTTTTCGGTACGCCATTTCCTTTCTAGGTTTTTCGAATTTCTCCCCCCTTTTCAAAACCCTAGCTCAAAATCTCTAATCCATCTCAATTCTTGGCGCATAAACCAATAGCCTGTCGATGGATACCCCTCCCTGTCTCTAAAATACCAGCTTCCAGATTCTGATGAGGACGGCCTAACCAGCGAACTACCTCTGGTGTCCATCAACACCGACGACGATGTATGGTGCATGATCGATGAGTACGACAAGGTCGCAGAGTATATGGAGAGTGCATGGTTGAGGATCTTTGTATGCAATTTCAATGGGTATGTATGAAGGTTTAAATCAGATGAGATTCTAAGAAATATGGTATGTAGCTTCATAAAACCTGATTAGTCTCTTTTCTTTTGAATCTAATTACATCATTTTTAATCTAAATTCCATGTGTACTATATCCTACAACCCCAAAATCTGTCACCTCTCAGCCAGCCCAATGTCTTGCAATTCAGGCCTATAACAGCTCCATTTCAACCCTTATTTTAACTTAATCTCCTAAACTGTCAGCCAACACTCTGCCCCAAGTAGCCAATATGGCCATCAAGTGAACCTAAAATCATCCTCCATCTGTCCTAACTTCAGTATAAAAAAATCTAGAATTTGTCTATCCCCAAGGACCATATACTAGTACATATCAGTCCATGGTACTAACCAAATTCCAACAGCAAGCACCATACCCCAATCATGGGGTTCTTCTCAGTGACATGAAGGTTGCACTGATTAGTTTGTGGTGTTCATAGGACCAATCGGAGATCCAAAACAGTCAACCAATTGTTTTCTTGGTTCCATAAGACCCATTGGGTGTGGCCTATACAGTGGATCAAGTGGTCTGTGGGACTAATGGAACCATTTTGTAGGCAATGATTTACAGTCTGAAAATTATTTACAAGCATTTTGCAGCATCCAAACATTGCCTGTAAATCATTTATATTTATTTTGAACCTAAATCATTTACCTATATTTCATTTACAGCATCCAAAGTTATGCTTCTGCAGATAACTCATGTTAGTTTAATCAACCAAAGGTGGAACAGAACCAGCAGACTGCATTTCTCCTCACCTGATTATTAGACTTAATTTTTTGGGCTCACATGATCATCATGGTGGAATGAACCTGTTGTATGGACTTCATTTTTTGTATGTGCATGGTGAGCAAAAAGGAATTGTATGTTCCTTCGTACCCTATATTCCTCTTATTATGAATTTAGTTGTTCCAGGTGTTTTGTTTGGACCCTTACAATTTGTTATATTTCAGTTCATTGAGCAGCCATTTGATTACTTTGAAGAGAGTCCTCAGTGGAGGCGTTCTCTACCCACTGTTAGAGTGGAGTAGATGTCTGAACTGATCAAGACAAAACTTCTTGGGCTTATATTGTCACTCAGTGCATTGCGCCTTAAAGAGTCAATGACCAATGCCTGACAAATGTTCTTTTGAAGATAAATGCCAAGGTGAGATGTTACTGAAATATCATGTCCCTTCCCTTTGGTCTTTCAGGTGTGATCTCTCTATCTGGTTGACAACATCCTTTCCTTTATTTTCAATAGCTTGGTGGAATGAATTCCTTACTTGTAGTTGAACACTCACCTTTCATTCCCTTGATTTTTGGAGTTCCCACAATCATCCTGGGGATGGATGTATCACATGGTTCCCCAGGCCAGTCTGACGTGCCATTAATTGCAGCGGTAAGATAAGATGCATGATTTTCCTTTTCAACTATTAGTCATAGAGTGACAGTACTTGTTTTAATTTGCTGTCAGATAATATAGATTCACTCATGCATGCAACCAGATTTTTCTCCTTCAAATAGATAATATAGATTCACTCGTGCATGCAACCAAATCTGTCCATAAGGGTTTTAGGATGAAAACCCTTACAAATAAATTACAAGATCTATCGCACCGACACACTCTCAATGTTTGGGGGCAAGTTACTCTTGCCCTTCCTGAATTAATTTTACATGCAATTTCTTTTTCTTTTTTCTTCCTTTTTTGAACTAAGTATGGAAGGCTGGTATTACGTATTACAATCTATCCAACCTTCGGTAGGTAGCTAATTTATGATTTAATTGAGCAGTGGTCCGTGAAAGGTGGCAACCGTTGTTATGACCATGATGAAGCTGTCCATTTCCTATAGATAACAATATGGGTGGCCTAGCCATTTAGACAGGCCTATATTTATGTATTAAACATTGATGGAGCGGACCCGGATGTCCATTAGAGCTATCCGAATGTTCAGCGGGGGTCCCTGGAAGGTGGGAACTGTTGTTATGAGCATGATGAAGCTATCCATTTACTATGGAAAACATTGGAGTGGCCTGACCATTAGGACAGGCCGTGTTTATGTATTAGCTTGAATTTATAGGAGCAGGCCCGTGTTTATGAAAATCTTCATTTATGCCTGAGTTAATTTTGTGTAATTTGAAATGAGCTTAACCATAACCTATAACCTAAATCTTAACCTAAACCTATAACCTATAACTTATAACTTAAAACCTAAACCTAAACCTATAACCTTAGCCTATACCTAAACCTATAACCTAAACTTAATTCACTTAACTTAAACCTACACCTAAACCCAAACATATAACCTGAACCCGAACTCGACCCTGAATTTCTAAACCTAAACCTAAACCTAAACCTAAACCTAAACCTATAATCGATAACCTTAACCTATAACCTTAACCTAAACTATAACCTATAACCTAACCTAAACCTATAACCTATAACCTCAACCTAAACCTATAACCTATAACCTCAACCTAAACCTAAACCTATAACCTTAACCTAAACCTATAACCTAAACCTATAACCTATAACATAAAACCTAAACCTATAACCTATAACCTAAACGTATTCTCAAATCCCTAAACCTAAACCTACACCTAATCCTAATCTCAACTCCCTAACCTAAACCTAAACCTAAACGTAAACTTGAAGACCCAAATTAACCTAAACCTGATCCCAAACCTGAACCCGATTTCCTAAACCTAAACCTTAACTTTTATTCTCAATTCCCTAAAGCTATAACCTATAACCTAAACCATAACCTATAACCTACAACCTATAACCTAACCTATAACCTATAACCTAAACTCAATTCCCTAAACCTTAACGAATAACCTAACCTAAACCTAAACCTATAACCTACACTTATAACCTAAACCTAAACCTAAACCTGTAACCATAACCTAAACGTAAAACCTAAACCTAAACCTAAAACCTAAAACCTAAATGTATTCTCAAATCCCTAAACCTAAACCTAAACCTAAACCTATAACCCAAACCTATAACCTACAACATTAGCATAAACTTATAACCTAAACCTATAATGTACAACATTAACCTAAACCTATACTTATAACCTAAACCTATTCTCAAATCCCAAAACCTATAACCTAAACCTAAACCATAACCTAAACCTAAACCTATAACCTAAACCTAAACCTTAACCTATAACGTAAACCTTAACCTATAACCTATAACCTATAACTTAAACCTATCACTACCAAAAAATTGAGCAAAGGCTACAGACGATCGGGTTTTTAGATAAGGTTTAAAGCCGTAGCTATATTACTACGGGTTTAATCCGTAGCTAAAAGAAATATATCCGTAACTAAATCTGTGAAAAATAAACCAGGAGGTATTTCATTCTCACGGGTCCTTTTATCATTCCCTCTCTCCCAATATCTCTCACACGCCCTTTCCCTACCTCCACCTCACCCCCATGTGCCCTAGCCCCACCTCTCTCTCTCTCTCTCTCTCTCTCTCTCTCTCTCTCTCTGATTTCTCCTTTTAAGTGCCCTCTCTCGTTCCCATTTCTTTGCCCCTTTTCTTCTTCTAGGGTTAGGATTTTTACTTCCCATTTTTGATATTTTCTCCACCTCTCTTCTACGTAAGAGGGAAAACATCGATGTTGACGGTGATTCCGTCAATGAGGGTCCTTTTAAGTGCCCTCTCTCGTTCCCATTTCTTTCCCCCTTTTCTTTTTCTAGGGTTAGGATTTTTATTTCCCATTTTCGATATTTTCTCCACCTCTCTTCTACGCAAGAGGGAAAGCATCGGTGTTGACGGTGATTCCGTCAATGGGCGCGATTCGAGTATCAGCAACAAGTTTATAGACACTGAATAATTTCAAAGGTAAGTAACAATTTCAACGTTTCTCCTCCTCAAGAATGGCCCTCTCCCTTTCATCCTAGTCTTCTCCTGCTACTTCATTTCTCTCTCCGCCTCGGAGATTCCTTATCCCTTCCTTCAAGCTCATGCCTCTGTTTCTTCCTCCATCCGTCCTCCGCCCAAGGTTGTCCTCATAAGGGAGCTCGGCAAGAACGACAAGCTCATCGATGCTTTGGTTCTCTCTCTCCCTCTTTTATTTTTTATTGTCGTTTTCCTTTTTTTTTTTAAAATGTGCATGCAATTGGGTCTGGAAAGTCTGTTTTTTTTTTTTTCATACAATGAACAGGCCGAACACTAAAATTTGGTGCAGTGACCATTCAGGTTTTAATTTTGTACAAGTGGGGGGTATGGTTGGATGATCCAAACTATTGGTATGACGGGTCTCACTTGTGATTGACAATGGAAGGAAATTTTCAGAGATTGGCAGATCCCAGCCGCATTTTATGTGGACTTTTTCTTGGTTGGAAATGAATCGTTTGCTGTGTTTTCTATCTTGGCTGCCTATTAGCCCACAGCTTTTTGAAGGGCTAGGATTCTTTAATCAACTGTGTGGCCTATAATATCAACTGTTTGGATCACTGAAATGCTGGCCCCACTTGTCCAAGCTTCAAATTCGAATCGTGAGCATTGTGTGGTACCTAGGTCATTAGCGCTCCTTCATAAGAGTGTTCTCCATTGTTTATCTGGTTGTTTCATCCGGGGGTGGGCCCTGCGGTGGATAGGGGTGAGAGCTTGAAATTGCACTGATCTGATGATGCTCACCATGTGAATAGTGCATCTTGCAAATGTAAGGCAGAAATGGCAAATGGACATTGTATACATTTGACGGGGAAAGGTCGATGGATGATCTCCGTGGTTTTCTTTGTCCATGGCCCATCCTAGGTGGGGCCAACTAGTTTGTGTCACTGTAAAAATGGTCAAGTATACTTTGGGTGTTGGTTGATAACTTTCCCCGCTCATGCCTTGTCTAAAAGAAGAAAATGAAAATCTGGGGAAACAACTGAGTGGAGGAGATGTTTATAGCTTTTATACATGTCAGTTATGATAACTAGTAATGGTTGGTGTAATCCATCATTATACACAATGTCCAATCAAACTTTTTTCTCTCAGGCTAATTAGTATATGTGGGCCCCACCTGTTGTTTATCCAAACCATTCATATAGTGGGCCACATTTGTAAATGGAAGATGCTGAAAAATCTCTTCCTCAGATAATGCTCTTGTCTGATTAGACCTATCTTTCTCCCTGTATAATGTGGAATCGGTAGCTATAGTCATTTTTTAAAAAATTTTTTTATCAAGTGACTAATAGGGGAGAGATTGGGGTATAGCCCAACTCATGATGAGGAGTCTCACTAGATGAACAGTTTAGAATTTTTAGCTCACTAAAAGGTCGCCTCACTTGTCTCATTTAGGTTGGACGAATGTGTCCATTCGTTCGGTCAAGTATCTTAGTATACCCTTCGATACAACGACTGATGACTGCTATTTTTATTTAATTTACAGATAAAAAAAGCAAGAATTTCAGCGGTGATTCCGTCAATTGGGGCGATTCCCTAGTTTTGCTCAGTGCTTGCCATCTTTTCCCTGTTCTGGCTTGATAGTTTTCATTTCTTATCATGATTATGTTCAAATTATAGGGAAGAAGGTTCTATGTAGAGGAAGGTAGAGGTACTTAGTGATTTGAGGCATTTGTTGTCGAAGTCTGAGGGGCCCCTTGTTGAAGCAGCCTTCAAAGCTGGGGCAATTCCTATTCTTGTGTAGTGTCTTTCATTTGGATCACCAGATGAGCAGGTCCAGAAATTTTAACTTTTTGTTGTGGTAGTATATAGCTAGTTTAAACATTTCTTATACAGGTCATTCTTGTTAGAAATCGGAAGCTAATCCCTTATTCAACATTCACAACTTAGGAGTAAGATTTTCCTGTTTATTACATGCTTTTGGGAGTGCATGAATTGGTAATGTTCATTCATATTGTGGGTGCGTGCTTGTGTTTCTATAGCTATGTGCAATATTCTACTTCTCTAATGCCTCTCACAGGAAAAAGAAAAAAGAAGAAAAGAAAAGAAAAGAAAAAGACAATGCAGCCGTTAAGGGAATTTTTCATTATTTCTTTGCTGTTATATTGCAGTTGCTTGAAGCAGCCTAGTGTCTAGCTAACATAGCAGCTGGAGAACCAGAACAAACAAAGGCTTTATTGCCTACATTACCTCTGAATGTCCCTGTAAATTTCTTTATTTACTGCTACGTTTGAATGTCCCTGTTATTTGGTTCTGATTCTTGCTATTTTCTCAATCGCTATCTTAACAAGCACCTTTGCGTTGTTATGGTTCTCTGAGTTCAGAATTTTTCTGTTTGGGATTCTTACAGTGGAGAAATCTACTTTCATGGGGAATGAAGTGGTTGCAGCAAATCAAGGGAATGGAACAAATAGAAAGAGCCAGTTCCAACTTAAATCTATGGAGAGTTTTTATTTGGGTATCTTTAGCTCTCCAACTTCTGTAAATTCACTAATTTGGTGGTTAGGTTAATTCTATCCTTCCTCATCTCGCCACTGATCATCAATCTCAATATCCTCATTTCAGCCATGCTTATCCTTAGAACATGGTGTTTCTTAACTAACTAGCTTTTTTTTATTTTTTATTTTTTTTGGATCAAGCATGAGTATATGCACTTTCTTGTATGTTCCAACTTCTACCATTGTTTGGATGAGTTTATGTAGAGCAGAATGAAATACTTTTGTTGGTCACATACCCATCTGTACATGTTACAAGCTGGGTTAATGGTATTTCTCATAGATTACGGAGATGAGGATGTTGAGGTAGAGATATTAAAGTTTTGCAAATACCATTTGGGTGTTCATTTTGCACAAGTGGTGCAAGTGGAACACCCAGTGTCCAAAGATTCTAATAGTTGACATCATAGGCACCTCTGTGGGTGGGCCACAAACCAAATATTTTCCATTAGGCTATCAATAAATAGATGGTTAAGAGAGAAAGTACAACACTTGTTCACATTCTATCAAGAAAAAGTCAGAATATTTTACAACTAGGATCTTTCAATCTGAGTGATTTTTGGTCCATAAACCATCCAAGATGAGGTCCATAATATTTATGGGCCCATTTGTGCAAAATGAACACAATCTTTTCCTTATTTTTCTTGGACAAGTTGTTTCCATCTTTCTACCTTTTGTACTGTTAGCATTTTGGGATTGAAACTAATGGATTTCTATTGTCGGCATTGCTATTTTTTTTTTTTTTTTTTTTTTTTTTGGGGGATTGAAACTAATGGATTTGAGAAACATTTTCTTTCAGGGGGACTATGTCAATTGTAGCCATGGTGTTTGGAGATTATAAGGGTCGTTAGCTGTATCCAGAGGGATTGGTGATTCACATCTTAAGAAATGGGTAATTGCAGAGGCCCGAAACAAAGATTCTTAGCATTAATTATGACTGTGAATTCCTAATTGCGGAAAACTTTTGGGGGAAAAAACACAATTCCTATCTCGAATGTACAACATTCATTCGAACTCTTGAAGTTTTGGCTGCAGTTTTGAGAGAAAAAAAAAAATTCAAGCCTTCTGTCAAAGGCTCAAACCTTTTTCCCTTGTAACACAATATTAGCAACATTGTCATAGCACTTGGAAAATTCCAATTCAGATCAAAGTCTAAGGGCCTGTTTGGGTTTCTTGAAATATAAATTGATGAAATGTCATATCCATGAAAAATGCATTTTTTTTGTTTGTTTGTGTAAATTTCTTGAAAATGTTATTTCCATTTCTCTCATTTCCTGAAAAATGCCCCCTTTTAGTTTCCCTGCCTAGACTGGTAACAAATTTTCCATGAATATAGATTTGTAAATGAGGAAATTTTTTCAAGAAAATCTTGCTGAAAGACAATCATGGGAAACAAATTTTCATTTCCTATTTTTTTCTAGATATGGAGTTTCCCAAAAAACTCCATTTTCTTCAAAAATAAAAAATAAAAAATCCACAAATCCAAACAGTCCTTAAAGTAGGCTTGAAGAGATTGCTCGATTCATTGATAGCCAGTCAAATCAGATTAAAGAGTTTGAAGCAGAGAGAGAGAGAGAGAGAGAGAGAGAGAGAGAGAGAGAGAGAGAGAGAGAGAGAAGCTGATACGATTGCATGAAGATAAGAAGACTGAACTGAAGTGGAGGTATTTGGAAGAAGAAGTGGAACTGGAGAAGGAATTTGATGCTAAGCTGACCCAACTGATGGACAAGTGACTATTGTAAATAGGTCCAATCTTTGTCTTTTTTCTATTAAATTTTGATTGTTGTTTCAGCTTTTTCTTAACCGTCTGTTAACAAACCATTAGTTAAGAAAACAGTTGGTTAGGAAAAAGATGCGAGAATAGTCCATGGTTTGGCAAGCTAGGCTGTTGATCTGAGCCAACTACAGATGTGCTAGCTACAAATAGATCATTAAGAAAATGCTGCAAAAATATTAAATATCCCATGTATTAAAGAAAGATCAAGTGATCTTTTTTTTTTTTCCCTGTTAGTTTTGTCTAGAAATTGATCGATTTCACTTTTAGCACAATATTGAACTTGATATGTAAATACGTAATTATGGATCTTGATGTATGTCAAAGCAACATGACTTGTGGGCCTTGGTTCTTGGATGTTCTCTAGGTTAAATGAGTTCAAGTCATGAGACAAATTCATTCATGTGCAATGCTTTTTTTCTTTGTTCAGGCTAGTATATATCAGGAGGAGAAGAATCTCATAGACTTGTATATTATCCTTCTTAGATTTTCAAGGTAAAGAAAGTATCATTATGGGAGTTCTTCTTGCCTTTTCCTTGTTTTTATTGTCACTTTCTCATTGTTATGGAGTATTGCTTTTTGAATATTCTTCTTTTTGTAAATTTTGTAAGAATCATATATTTTATAACTCAATTGAATGGAGCCTTGCTGCTACCTTGAGTTGTGGGTTCAATTTGAGACTATTATCACATGTTTCATTTGTGATTTTAAAGATTGTGAGAGTATTTGAATATCCTTAAAAATTCAGTTCTTTACTATCTGTTTAGCTGGGTTTAATAATTCCATATTTGCATTTGGACAGGTATTCAATCTTCCCAATTTAAAATCTTCCCAATTCAGTCTTCCCAATTAACTATCCGCAATCCCATTCATTCAATTGCTCTCTAAATTGAATCAGTTTGATAATGCACTAACCTTTGCTCTATCCTTTGGTAGTGCTTATTTCCTTTGATTCTATTATAAATTTTGTTTATTCTTTTTTCCATTACACTGATTGTTTCAAAGATTTTATTTGGAATGGAGCTTCGATATTAGGAACATTGTGTGATCTAGGTTGTATGAATGAAACTATAATAGTTATCAGTTGCATCTGGTTTATCTACTTAATGTTAACCATCATTTTTAGTTGCAAAGTTACAATCGGGATCTATTCATGTTTCTATACTTTCTAGTTTCAGCTATAACTTCTTTCAAAATTCACCATGAGGTGGGGCTGCTCGAATGTGGTTGGAGATTTAGTCGTTCCTATGTTTCTGTTCATATAGATTCATATAGAGTTTGAATTTTGTTGGTGGGACTACTCGAATATGCTTGGAAATTTTAGTTGTTTTGACCTTTTTTTTTTTAGGTTGTTTGAATTTCAAAATATTCAATTCTCAAAATTTTGAATTTTGCAAGTAGGTCTTTCTGTTCATTGGAGTCTAATTATTTGTTTTATCATTCAAGCCTATGGAAGAGCATAACTGATCTAGCTTTCACTATATTTGATTCCTGCACCATTAGTTCATCGACAAGACCTCTTGAAAAGGTGACATTGCCTTTTGTTATTGTCTAGTTTTTATCACAGACTATTAGTTTTTGTGTTCTTTTTTACTTTTGTGTTGTGCTGGTCCATGAATACTAAAATGAAGAAAGGGAAGGCTGTAAATTAGCTGAAATGTACTACAATCGAAAGCACTTATCCTGAAGAGGTGGTTTGATTTTGTTCTCTGATAATCCAAGCAAGACTAAGAATGGTTATAATTTTTACTACTGATCAGTTTTTGGTTTTTGTACTTATTATAAGACTAGAAATTTGTAGTTTTCTTAGTCTTCCATCAAACTCTTCTTAGAATGTTGTAAAAAGTTAGCTTTTATGATAAATACTGAAAAGTCAGCAATTAAAGCTATTTAGAAGATTATTTCCCCTTACCTTGCTAATGTGCTTTTTAAACCACAGCCCACTCTGCCAAATGATGTGTTTGTTTTTCCTCCATTAGTTGCCAAATAAAATATCTTTGTAGTCTTCCTATCTCTTCATGGCACCCGATAATGGAATAATGACATTAAGTAAACATGGCAATTAGAAAACACTGGTTTGATGAGAGTAATTCAGCCTCCAGACAAATTGAATGTTTTTTTTAAAAGACAAATTCATTACCAAAATGTTCCTAGATCTTTATTTTTATTGAACAATCGCTGCCCCTTTCTTGATGTATTTCGATTATTATGAATAAACGTGCCATTAAAAGAAGGGGAAGTTTTTCCAAAGAATTGGACTGAAGTTGGTGGTGAGATCTTGTTAATTTGTATTATCATTATGTAGGGAGAAGTTTGCTTTAGTGCCTTTTGGTGGTAGTGGTGGTGGCTTTGCTGTGGCTGCAAGTGTCAGTGGTGGAGCTGCTGTTGCTGAAGCACTTGCTGCTGAGGCCAAGAAAGAAGAGAAAGTGGAGGAGATGGAGAGATGCTCCATGCTTTTAAGAGTAATGTAAGTTATAGTGACGTAGTTGCCTTGGGACACCTAGTCCAATCCATTGATCTAAACTGTTCATCTTTAACCCTTACATATGATTCCAACGAATCACTCTTATTAGCCAATCATGACCACGCCATCCATCTTTAACAAATGTCAACTAAAGATGCCACTTTTGACTCTTGGGATAGTTTCCCCTTTTGTAATATGTTAATTTCTCTGTTTCTCCTGTGATTATGGAAATAGAGCTATTGTTACCAAACAGAAATAGTGTTGTGGCTCCATGGTAAAGTATTATCTCTACTCTCCATGAAACTAGAAAGTAGCTGGCTAATCTGCTTTGCAACTTAAAAAAATGGTAAGATGCCCTTTAGCTTTTGCTGGTTAATGATGATTTGTTCACTTCAAACAAGCAAATTAATACATACCTCCTGTTGTTGTAAATTTTCATAGGTCAAAGAGCTTTAGAAGGCAACAAGAACCATACAAACCCTTTGTTCTGAGGCCAAGGTTAGCTCTGTCAATCAAATCTTGCTCCCTTGATTAAAATTTCATTTTTTTAATGCAAAACACTGCTTGGTTTTCTCAAGGGGTCGAAGCGGACAATGATCACCTGCAAGATCCCAGCTACAAAAAGGTCTTCGCATTCAAATACGCACATCCATTTGTTGCCTGCTGGTCACATGTAGGACCGTCAATGAGCCAGGCCCAGGCCAAGCGAAAATAAATTTTTAGTCTGAAAATTTATTTCATAGCATGTTTGGATTATGTCTTTTCTAAAAATTTGTTTGTGGGAACGCTGTTTGGAGCATTAATTCAGTTTACATAAGAGGAATTCTATGTTTTCCTTGCATTTAGTTTCCATCCTTTTTCAATTGACTGATTCTTTGTTTTTATGTTGCAAAGTCCTCTAGTGGTGGTTCGCCCTCGAATAATTATAGAAGACGCACAAGAGAAATTATCGGTATAGCTGTCGGATGTGCAAATGGACTACTGATACTTGCATCCATTTTCTATCTATGGTGGATGAAGGATGCACCTGACCATATGCGAGTGCACACAAACTTAACAAGATTTGTATTTTCAGCATTATTGCAATTGTAATTGTAATTGATTAAATGAAGGATTGTAATTGATTCATTATTGAATGAATGATTATAATTATAATTTTTAGTCTGAATAAAGGATTGTAATTGATTCATTATTGAATGAATGATTGTAATTGAATGAATGAATGATTGTCATTGAATGATTATGCACGTGGTAATTGAATGAATGAATGAATATGCAGGGGGTAATTGAATGAATGAATGATTATAATTTTTTAAAATGCAGGAAAAAGCTACGGATATTGACCGTAGCTGGTAATCTAACAACCGCAACTGTTATTAAATTCGGCATATTGCTACATATCTAACACTACTTTTAGATACAAATATTATCCGTAGTCGTATGTACTTTTCGCTACAGAAATAGTTGCTACGGATTATATCTGTAGCTATTGTAATCTATAGCTACGGATTAAGTCCGTAGCCAGAGGTTTTAGACCTATTGTTACAGCACTTACGACTACGTTCGTGCTACGGACTAAAACCGTATCCATAGGTTTTTAGCTACGGCTTTTATTCGTAGCCTTTACCCAGTTTTCTGCTAGTGTATAACCTATAACCTAAACTCAATTCCCTAAACCTTAACCTATAACTAACCTAAACCTAAACCTAAAGCTAAAACCTAAACCTAAACTTAAAACCTAAATGTATTCTCAAATCCCTAAACCTAAACCTACACCTAATCCTAATCTCAACTCCCTAACCTAAACCTAAACCTAGACTTGAAAACCCAAACCTAAACCCGATTCTGAACCCGAACCCGATTTCCTAAACCTAAACCTTAACCTATTCTCAATTCCCTAAACCTATAACCTATAACCTAAACCTAAACCAAACCTAAACCTATAACCTTAACCTAAACCTAAAACCTAAAACCTAAACCTAAAACCTAAATGTATTCGTAAATCCCTAAACCTAAACATACACTTAATCCTAATCTCAACTCCTTAACCTAAACCTAAACTTGAAAACCCAAACCTAAACTTGAACCCGAACCCGAACTTGATTTTCTAGACCTAAACCTTAACCTATTCTCAATTCCCTAAACCTTAACCTATAACCTAACCTAAACCCAAACCAATACCCTACACTTATAACCTAAACCTAAACCTATAACCTAAACCTGTAACCTTAACCTAAACATAAAACCTAAACCTAAAGCTAAAACCTAAATGTATTCTCAAATCCCTAAACCTAAACCTATAACCTACAACATTAACATAAACTTATAACCTAAACCTATAACGTACAACATTAACCTAAACCTATTCTTAAATCCTAAAACCTATAACCTAAACCTAAACCTATAACCCAAACCTAAACCTTAAACTATAACCTAAACCTTAACCTATAACCTAAACTCAATTCCCTAAACCTCTAACATATAATCTAACCTAAACCTAAACCTATAACCTACACTTATAACCTAAACCTGTAACCTTAACCTAAACCTAAAACCTAAATGTATTCTCAAATCACTAAACCTAAACCTAAACCTATAACCTACAACATTAACATAAACTTTTAACCTAAACCTATAACGTACAACATTAACCTAAACCTATACTTATAACGTAAACCTATTCTCAAATCCCAAAACCTATAACCTAAACCTAAACCTATAACCTAAACCTAAACCTTAACCTATAACCAATAACCTATAACTTAAACCTAAACCTTAACCAATAACCCATAACTTAAACTCAATTCCCTAAACCTTAATCGATAACCTAACCTAAACCTAAACCTAAACCTAAAACCTAAATGTATTCTCAAATCCCTAAACCTAAACCTACACCTAATCCTAATCTCAACTCCCTAACCTAAACCTAAACCTAAACTTGTAAACCCAAACCTAAACCCGATCCTGAACCTGAACCCGATTTCCTAAACCTAAACCTTAACCTATTCTCAATTACCTAAAGCTATAACCTATAACCTAAACCTAAACCTAAACCTAAACCTAAACCTAAAACTATAACCATAACCTAAACCTAAAACCTAAACCTAAACCTAAACCTGAAACCTAAATGTATTCTCAAATCCCATAACTTAAACCAACACATAATCCTAATCTCAACTCCTTAACCTAAACCTAAACTTGAAAACCCAAACCTAAACCCGAACCCGAACCGATTTTCCTAAACTTAAACATTAACGTATTCTCAATTCCCTAAACCTTAACCTATAACCTAGCCTAAACCTAAACTTATAACCTACACTTATAGCCTAAACCTAAAACTAAAACCTAAACCTGTAACCTTAACCTAAACGTAAAACCTAAACCTAAACCTAAAACCTAAAGGTATTCTCAAATCTCTAAACCTAAACCTAAACATAAACCTATAACCTACAACATTAACCTAAACCTATACTTATAACCTAAGCCTATTCTCAAATCCCAAAACCTAAACCTTAACCTAAACCTAAACCTAAACCTTAACTTATAACCTAAACCTTAACCTATAACCTATAACTTATAGCCTAAACCTATAACCTATAACCTAACCCAAACCTAAACCTATAATCTACACTTATAACCTAAACCTAAACCTGTAACCTTAACCTAAATGTAAAACCTAAACCTAAACCTAAAACATAAATGTATTCCCAAAACCCTATTCCTAAACCTAAACCTAAAATGTAAATGTATTCTCAAAACCCTATTCCTAAACCTAAACCTAAACCTATAACCTACAACATTAACATAAACTTATAACCTACAACATTAACCTAAACCTATACTTATAACCTAAACCTATTCTCAAATCCCAAAACCTATAACCTAAACCTAAACCTTAACCTAAACCTAAACGTATAACCTAAACCTAAACCTTAACCTATTACCTAAACCTTAACCTATAACGTATAACCTATAACCTACACTCAATTCCCTAAACCTTAACCTATAACCTAACCTAAACCTAAACCTATAACCTACACTTATAACCTAAACCTAAACCTATAACCTAAACCTAAACCTATAACCTAAATGTATTCTCAAATCCCTAAACCTAAACCTACACCAAATCCTAATCTCAACTCCCTAACCTAAACTTAAAGCTAAACTTGAAAACCCAAACCTATACCCGATCCCGAACCCGAACCTGATTTCCTAAACCTAAACCTTAACCTATTCTCAATTCCCTAAAGCTATAACATATAACTTATAACCTATAACCTAAACCTAAACCTTAACCTAAACCTAAACCTATAACCTTAACCTAAACCAAAACCTATAACCTGAACCTTAACCTATAACCTATAACCTAAACTTATAACCTATAACCTAAACCTATAACCTAAACCTATAACCTAAAACCTAAACCTAAACCTAAAACCTAAATGTATTCTCAAATCCCTAAACCTAAACCTACACCTAATCCTAATCTCAACTCCCTAACCTAAACCTAAACCTAAACTTGAAAATCCAAACCTAAACCCGATCCTGAACCCGAACCCAATTGATGTAATAATGTAGCCCAATCACTTGGCAACAAAAAAGAAAATCTGCCTTTGTTGGCAAGCATAGTCGAACTCAAGCATCACAATGCATCTATTTCTATCTCCACTATCTCTTATAACATAGATTATTTGAGATTTGGATTTATCTGATTTTTAGAGTCATATCCTAACACAATATGATAATATTAATAGACAAGGTGGATTTGTCACCAACATTATTCCAAGACCCATATAACTTCTCCTTATAGGAAGTTGGGTAGGGCACATGCAGCTTGAATCCATCAAAGGAGATAAGGATCACCTCTCATATGTTCTCTCACTTTTCATTTGTTTTTTTTCATAGGATTGTTTATTTTGTGGTGTCTACTCACGTACAACATTTTATCATGTTAATATAATTATAAGTGGCCTAATCTTACCTAAAAACAACTAATAATAATTTCTACCTGATGAGAAATCACCAAGTACCATTATGCTCAACCCAAAAAGATAAATTAGCATTTTCTTTCTTTCTTTTTCTTTTAACACACACTCACACACCAGAGTCGCTTACAACCACAATGCTTGAACTTGTGAGCTTGTATTGAAACTATTTTGAATCTAGCAGGAAGGCATGAGTAAGGACCCAGGTGTGTGTGCACGGTCGTCGATGTGTTCACGACACCGAATTTTGTGAGCCCCACCAAGAAATAGGCTATGAATGATTTTTTGTATATTTATATATGATGTTAAACTTATATGTATTTATGCGTGGATGAATGTGATGTGGATGAGATTGTTTGTGTTTGGATGGATGCAGTTTATGTTTGGATGGATTTACGTAGTTTGGGTTTAGATGGATGTGCATGTGAATATGATGAAATATATTATATAACAGGTGTATATCAAGAAGAATATGATGAAACATATTGTGACAGGTGTATATTGAAAGTGCCCTGGTTTGTCAATTAGCATGAGTGTTGAGTCTGCTAGACAGAGAAGCTTCATAGAAAGATCAATCAACCGTCTGCCTCAACTAGATGTGGGCCCGAACTCGCCACAGGTAAATCTTAGCCTAATATCCCATGTCCTAAAATACCAAGTAATTAAAACCCATAAAATTGATTATAACATCATATGGTTTTTGGGTTAGAAAACTTTTTCAAACTACAGAAAAATCACCAAGTTTTCTCCCTTTATCGATTTATCGACAGGGTGTTCGATGAAATCGAACCTTGCTGTCGATGTCCTTAATGACAATCGATACCATCGAAATGAGGACAAAAATGTCCAACAACCACATATATTTCTGGATGGATTTATCGATGTATCGATATACTTATCGATATCATCGAACTTTGAATCTTGAGTCTATCGAAGTTGATATGATAAAATCGACAACAGAGATATTGTGTCCCTGATTTTCTAGGAAAAATATAAAATCTTCGATATATCGAAGTTCTCCTCGATATCCTCAGAATTCAAATGTCGATGATATCGGATGGCCTTCGATGATATCGATCTTGGACACTCAGTTCCAGCAATATTTTTCCTGTGGTTTTTATCTTGGATCGATGGTCACTCGATAGAATCGATATTCAAATTTTGATGATATCGAGGCTGAGTCGATGACATCGAGAATGGACATAAATTGCCCAGCAAGCTTAACTGGAAAATCCTTAAAATTTATCGATGCATCGACACGACTATCGATATCACCGACATTCAAATTCCGATGGTATCAAGTGTGCCTCGATCACTCTTTTAACCTGAAATATTTTAATGGCAAGTCTCTCTCACTTTTCAAAGTGTCAAGGAATCGAACCTTGCGTCGATGAAATCAGAGTTTGAAATCCAATGACATCGACGCATGTTCGATTTTCTCGACCTGCTGGCTAAAGGTTTTAAAAGCGTATGACATTTGGGTTTATGTCATCGAGCGGGTAGTCAATGCAATCGAAAGTATACGCTCGATGATATCGACCTTGCTCGATGATATCGAATTCTGTCATAAATGTGACCATTTTAAATCCGTTGGAACCTTTTACCTATATATAGTGAACTTTTCTTCAGTTGCTGGTAGAGAGAAAATAAAGAGTGCTTTAGTGTGGTTAACCCTAGATTATATACCCTAAGCCTTCTCTCTCATGGAAGTTCTTCCTCCAATCCACCATCATCATTGACATTCAATAGAGTGGATTAGGGAATAAACTTCCGCATTCAAGGATCCTCCAGCAACTACCCTAATGGCAAATCATTTAGCTGAGATGTCTTGAATGCATAAATGATTAGAATCGCTCTATCTTCCTTATAGGAAAACATTTAGGAGAGTAGGATTCCATCATAGCCTTGACACAACCCGTCGCCATGTATTGGTACATCTTCTGAGTTGCGGATTAAGGAAGCAGACGATTCTTCATCAACAAAGGAGGAGATCTTCAATAAACGTGCTGAATGGGGCTCATCTACTTATCTGTAAGTCATTAGAGTCCAGAGGACCCTTGTGATCATTCTTTTGTAGGATTGTGTCTAAGGTGTTTCTCACCCCTTGAAAGTCCTCTAGGAGGCCTCCAGCGGGAGTGTACACAGCGGGTGCTTTGTGTTGACCCTTGCTCTGTGGAGAGCATAAACATTTAGGGCTTTGTAGGAGGTCCTTGGCCAGTGTACGTAAAAGTGGGAGCTTTGTGGTGACCCTTTCTCGTGAGAGCATAAACGTGAGAGGTTCCTTGTGTGGATCCTTGGCCAATGTACCTAAAATCGGGTGCTATGTGTTGACCCTTGCTCATGGGAGCATAAACTATCAACCTAGGTGTAGGTTGTACTGGTTAGAGGTGAACCTGATTTAAAACCTTGGGTTTGAGGTGAACCATGTGAAACCTCCGTAGTGAAATCTGGTCCACTCAAGGGTTGAGTGTGATTGCCAGGAGTTGAGTAGACAAGTAGTTGAACCACTATAAAAATGAGTGTGTTTGAGATTGCTATTGTCTTCCATTACTTATGTGATTTTTTTTAAGTATTTTTATATTTGATTATTTGAGATCACACCTCACACACACACAGTCATATCCATCATAAACTAATTTGAACATTATTCATTTCTCAAATAGTTTGTAATTGGATCCTCTACCGGGCTTGGAAGCCAGTAGAGTTACTTTTGAGTAATCCTAATGTATGCTTGCTATTAGGATTAGAGTGATAGGATTTTAAATTATTATAAAATTTTATAAAAGTCGTATTCACCCCCCTCTAGGATATATTAGCATATTCCTACTTCAACTAAAGTGGTCATTACCGCAATTTCAATTGGTATCAGAGCGGGTCCCTCTTAAGGGCTTCACCGCATAGAGAGTGATCTTGACTGAAGTTGGAATCATGATCAATAGTGTATCAGTGGGTGTGACAGATCAGAACAGTTGTCTTGTAATCCATACTGCTCTGAAAGTTGGCAATAGTTCAAAATGGTACCTTGATAGTGGATGCTCTAGACACATGACTGGTGATCAAACTCACTATTGTGAGTATTCAGATTTTGATGGAGGATCAGTCACATTTGGAGACGGTAGCTCAGCCAAAATTGTTGCACAAGGAACAGTAGCTGTACCAGGCCTTCCAAAAATCAAACATGTTCTTTGTGTAGAAGGTCTGAAACATAATCACCTTAGTATCTCCCAAATCTGTGACAAAGAACATCTGGTCACTTTCACAAAGGATGTATGTAGGATTCTAGATCATTTAGGAAAATTTTTGATAAAAGGTTTACGCACTAGTGATAACTGTTATTTATTGAAAGTACAAATGAGAGTGTGCTATCCACAAAGTGTAATATGACTGTAAAGAATAAATCCAAATTATGACACTAAAGGTTGGGACATGTTCACTACTGAAATTTAGCTAAGTTCAGTTTAAAAAATTTGGTTAGAGGACTTCCTAAGATTAGAAAAGAAGAAAAAGTTGTCTGTGGAGAATGTCTAAAGGGAAAACAAATAAAAGTCGGCCACAAAAAGACAACCACCATAGCAACAACAAAACCTTTGGATCTGCTGCATATGGATTTGGTTGGTCCAACAAAACCGGAAAGCCATGGCAAGAAAAGATACTTCCTAGTAAGTAGTGGATAACTACACCAGATTTACTTGGGTTACATTTCTTCGAGAGAAATTAGATGCTTTTTAGGAATTTGTGATCTTGGCAAAGTGACTTCAAAATGAAAAAGGATATTGCATAAATCGCATCAGAAGTGATCATGGTGGGGAATTTGAAAATGAAACATTTGAAAAATACTGCAATGAGAAAGGAATTCGTCATGAATTCTCAGCTCTAAAAATCCCACAGCAAAATGGAGTCATTGAAAGGAAAAATTGAGTATTGCAGGAAATGGGATCAGTTATGCTAAATGGGAAAGATATAGCAAAAAGTTTCTGGGAAAGATATAGCAAAAAGTTTCTGGGCAGACGCTATCAATACCGCTTGCTACATCATAAATAGAGTATACCCTAGAGCAGGCTTAGATAAAACTCCATACAAACTATGGTATGAGAAACTACCTAGTGTGAAATATTTTCAAGTTTTTTGTAGTAAATGCTATATCTTGAGAGATAGAGATCACCTTGGAAAATTTGAGTCTAAAAGTGATGATGGTATTTTTCTGGGGTATGCTATGATTAGTCGTGCTTATAGAGTGTACAATCTAAGAACCCTCACTATTCAAGAGTCAGTGAATGTGATAATCAAAGATTAACCTCATGAAGGAAATACCCCTGTGAATGAATTAGAAGATGTTGTAGATTCAAGCATACTAGATAAATTAAATAATAAATCTCCATCATCCAATGAACCCCAACCATCATCTAACATACCCATCATTAAGGATCACCCTCCAGAACAAATTATTAGAGATCCTAATGATGGTGTAAGAACTCAATGACAGATAGAAAATATCTATAGTCATTTATGCTTTACCTCAAAGATTGAACCCAAGAATATTGTAGAAGCTCTTCAAGATGAACACTGGATTAATGCTTTGCAAGAAGAGCTTCAACAATTTCAGAGAAATGAGGTATGGCAATTGGTTTTTAGGCCACTTGATACTAATGTCATTAGAACCAAATGGGTCTTCACGAATAAATCCAATGAATCAGGAAATGTGATTAGGAACAAAGCAAGGCTTGTAGCTCGGGTACTCACGGATAGAAGGTATTGATTTTGATGAGACATTTGCTCCTGTAGCTCGCCTTGAGTCTATTAGGATTCTTATGTCTGTTGCATATGCATTAAAGTTTAAATTATTTCAAATGGACGTAAAAAGTGCTTTTCTTAATGGGGACCTTGCTGAAGAAGTTTATGTAGAACAACCAAAGGGATTTTTAGATCCTAAGTATCCCCATTATGTATATCATCTGAACAAAGCTCTCTATGGTCTCGAACAAGCACCTCATGCTTAGTATGAATGATTGACAAAATTTCTTTTGGACCATAAATTCTGTAGGGGAAGTGTAGATAAAACATTGTTTACTCAAACAACAAAGGACTCACTGCTTATTGCATAAATTTATGTGGATGATATAGTCTTTGGTTTAACATGTGAAGATGCTGCTCTCAAATTTTCCAACCTCATGAAATCAGAATTTGAAATGAGTATGGTTGGTGAATTAAACTTCTTCTTAGGATTACAAGTCAAGCAGCTAAATGATGGAATCTTCATTTGTCAAACCAAGTATGCAAACAATTTGGTGAAAAGGTTTGGTCTCGAATCTGGTCATACTTATCATACTCCCACTGCCGAGGCTGAATACATTGCCGCAGGAAGTTGCTGTGCACAACTCCTTTGGATGAAACAGATATTGTTGGACTACGAGATCAAACAACCCACAATGAGTCTATTCTGTGATAACACAAGCGCTATCAACATTTCAAAAAATCATGTTCAACATTCTCAGACCAAGCACATTAACATCTGTCATCATTTTATCTGAGAACTTGTTGAAGACAAGATTATTGTATTGGATTATGTTTCTGCAGAAAAACAACTCGCAGATATCCTCAATAAACCTCTTGATACAAATAGGTTTAGTAACCTTCAAAAATCCATTGGTGTATGCACTCATTGATAATATCCCAGTAACCATGATCCACATAGGTAAATCTTCACACTAGGACATTCATGGTTAAGTATCAGCCACAAGTCTAAAGCTCATAACTTAACCATGTTAATTTTGGGATGCCAGAGTATAACATTCTCGATGATATCTGAACTGTGTCAATATCATCGATATTTACAGTTCAATGATATCGATATTCACCATTGATGAAATCGAAGAATCGTGGGAATGCAAGGTATTAGCATCTTCCTAACAGTCTTTAGCATAGTCTTTAATGTCATTATGAGCATGAGATTGATGCCATCGATGAGGGATCGATATGATCGATAACTCTACTAAAATAATGAAGGGTGTATTCGATTTCAAATCCTCATATCCCCTCTCTTCTCTGGTTGCCTCTTCTTACCTTTACCTATCTCTCACACTAAAAAATCATGATCAAAGCTAAAGGTAAGTCTCTTCCTCAGTCTTCAAAATCATAGACCAAGCAACTTAGTAAGCATAAACTCCTTTTAGTGGAAAGATATCAGCCACTGTTGTTGAACATCTGGTTCTTAACAGCGCCATCGGGCCTTTTGGTGTGGACCCCCTCCTAGAAGTGATAGGATGGAAAAATATTCTGAATCTTGATGGTTCTTATCAACTAGGGTTGATCCATGAGTTTTTCAGTAAAAGTCATATCATTCGTGATGATCCCCCATGCATTCAAATCGAATGTTTACATTACTCAACACTCATCACTCCCATCACTTTGGGTCATCTTCTAGATCTCAAGGTCACTAGAATTCCAGTAACCAATAGGAATCTCAATGGTCTGGGTGTTTGGGGAGAAGTAACTCATGCACTATGTCAGGGGACCATTGTTCCTCAAAATGATGAAAATTCACTTCACATTAATCATCTTAAACCCACTTTTAAAATCCTCCATAGAATTTTTGGGTCCAATGTATATCCATATGATGCGAATGGTAATCATCTTCCTCCCTTTGTGATGAATTTGCTTTATGATGTGTATCATGAAATTCAAGTGTGCCACCCAACACTTCTTCTCAAGCAGTTAATTAGTATCATCTAAGGCAACCATCGGAATACACTAGCCTTTCTTGCACTCATCTATAAACTCACTCATCATGTTGGCCTCCCTGCCACATCTGATGTCATTCACCCAGAAGCATGGTTTGATAGTGATGTAGCCCAGGTGGCTCAACAGTTATGTCTCACTTCATTCTTCCCAAGAATAGTGCTCCCATGTAGTCGGCCGCTCAACATGCTCAACCTTCGTGTCCTCTTACTCCTTGGGGATCCAATCGAACGCCACTGCTAAGCCCAGAATCTATCACAAATCGCCAAGCTCCTCATCTCGAACGTCACCTACAAAACAGGATGGCTAATATGGAGGAACGCCTTTGCAACTGTGAAAGGCGACTCACCGCGATTGAAGAGAAAGTCGACGTTCTCCAGCAAACCAGCCAGCAAGTGGTAGACTTGCTCACACATGGTGATCCTCGGGGATGTTAGGAGCTGACTGGGAAAGGTCAAAGTTGCTAGGGTTTTCATAACATTTTTTTTTTGGTGTGCTCATTTTTGTGTGTGTTAGGATTGGATGGGTTCCTTGTTTACACTGACTAATTGATATACTACTGCCAAACTTGGGCAATATATACATTTTGGACATTTTGTAATAACTGGTCACCATATATCACTTATCTTTACTGCCATGTGAATTTGGTCTGCTTTGAATGCTATTATCATTCCTTGATTTGTCTAGTTTCTATCATCTATGGGATGTGATGTGTGTGATGTTTTGATCTTTATATTATCTGTTTAGTAATCTGCCTTATCTTGATCTTCTATGATGCATACATGGTTGCTGAAATACAATGGTTATTATGCATCTATCTGTTATGTGCATATCCCGTTTGAATGATGATTCTCCAAATTGCTTCAAACTCAGTCAATATCAACTGATATATTTACCTTTGCGAATGACTGACGGAAAGGGGGAGAGCCAATCAAACATCCCGACGAAAAATTATGTATACTTGTCTGTGAATGGTAATACAGGTGTTAGGAGGAGCAGTTGCACCAAGATAGGGGGAGAATGCTGTTAGGGGGATCAGCTACTGATTGTGTATATGGATTCACTAGATATTGTAAAATTGTGTAAAAGTGCATGTACACACAATTTATGATGTTTGTCTAGATGTTGCTTTAGGGTGTTTTGGTATTTTGTCACGTAATTGACAAAGGAGAGATTGAAAGTGCTCGGGTTTGTCAATTAGTGTGAGTGTTGAGTCCTCTAGACAGAGAAGCTCCATAAGAAGATCAATCAACCATCTGCCACAACTGGATGTGGGCTCGAACTCGCCATAAGTAAATCTTAGCCTTACATCCCATGTCCCAAAACACCAGGTAATTAAAACCCTTAAAATTGATTAGAATATCATAGGGCATTTGAGTTAGAATACTTGTTCAAATTGTAGAAAAACCTCTAAGTTTTCTACCTTCGTCAATTTATCGACAGGGTGTTCGATGAAATTGAACCCTGTTGTCGATGTCCTCGATGACCAATCGATACCATTGAAATGAGGACAAAAGATGTCCAGCAACCACATATATTTCCGAACGGATTTATCGATTTATCAATATGCATATCAATATCATCGAACTTTGAATCTCGAGTCTATCAAAGTTGACTCGATAAAATCGATAGCAGAGATAGTGTCCCTATTTTTCTAAGGAACATCATAAAATCTTCAATATATCGAAGTTCTGCTCGATATCCTCGGAATTCAAATGTTGATGATATTGGATGACCTTCGATGATATCGGACTTGGACACTTAGTTCCAGCAATATTTTTTAGGTGGTTTTTATCTTGGATCGAGGGTCACTCGATAGAATCAATATTCAAATTTTGTTGATATTGAGGCTGAGTCAATGGCATCGAGAATGGACAGAAACTGTCCATCAAGCTTAACTGGAAAATCCTTCATATTTATCGATGCATCGACATGACTATCGATATCATTGACATTTAAATTTTGACGATATCGAGTGTGCCTCGATCACTCTTTTAATCTGAAATATTTCAATGACAAGTCTCTCTCACTTTCCAAAGTGTTGAGGAATCGAACCTTATGTTGATGAAATCAGAGTTCGAAATCCGATGACATCGACGCATGTTTGATTTCCTTGACCAGCTAGCAAAAGGTTTCAAAAGCGTATAACATTTGAGTTTGTGTCATCGAGCGGGTAGTCGATGCAATTGAGAGTATATGCTCAATAATATCAACCCTGCTCGATGATATCGAACTCTATCAAAAATGTGACCGTTTTATATCCGTTGGAACCTTTTAGCTATATATGTGAACTTGTCTTCAGTTGTTGGTAGAGAGAAAATAGAGAGTGCTTTAGTGTGGTTAGCATTAGATCATATACCCTAAGACTTCTCTCTCATGGAAGTTCATCCTCTAATCCACCCTCATCATTAACATTCAATAGAGTGGATTGAGGAATGAACTTCCACATTCAAGGATCCTCCAGCAACTACCCTAATGGCAAATCAGTTAGCTGGGATGCCTTGAATGCATAGATGATTGGAATCACTCTATCTTCCTTATAGGAAAACATTTAGGAGAGTAGGATTCCATGATAGTCTTAACCCAACCCATCGCCATGTATTGGTACATCTTCTGAGTTGCGTATCATGAAAGTAGAAGATTCTTGATCAACAAAGGAGGAGATCTTTAATAAAAGTATTAAATGGGGCTCATCAACTTATCTGTAAGTCATTAGAGTCCAGAGGACCCTTGTGATCATTCCTTTGTAAGATTAGGTCTAAAGTGTTTCTCACCTTTTGCAAGTCCTCTAGGAGACCTCTAGCAGGAATGTACACAACGGGTGCTTTGTCTTGACCCTTGCTCTGTGGAGAGCATAAACATTTAGGGCCTTAGCCAATGTACCTAAAAGTGGGTCCTTTGTGTTGACCCTTGCTCGTGAGAGCATAAACGTGAGAGGTTCCTTGTGTGGATCCTTGGCCAGTGTGCTTAAATCCTGGTGCTATGTGTTGACCCTTGCTGGTGGGAGCATAAACAATCAGCCTAGGTGTGGGTTGTACTGGTTAGAGGTGAACCTGATGTAAAACCTTGGGTTTGAGGCAAACCGTGTGAAACCTCCTTAGTGAAATCTGGTACACTTAAGGGTTAAGTGTGGTTGCCAGGAGTGGAATAGATAAGTAGTCAAACCACTATAAAAATGACTATGTTTGAGATTGCTATTGTCTTCCATTACTTATGTGATTTCGTTAAGTATTTTCATATTTAATTATTTGAGATACACCTCATACACACACACAGTCATATCCATCATAAACTAATTTTCACATTGTTCATTTCTTAAATAGTTTGTGATTGGATCCTCTACCAAGCTTGGAAGCCAGTAGAGTTACTTTTGAGTAATCCTAATGTATGCTTACTATTAAGATTAGAGTGATAGGATTTTAAATTGTTATAAAAGTCGTATTCACCCCCCTCTAGGATATATTAGTATATTCCTACTTCAACTAAAGCGGTCATTACTGGAATTTCATATATTAGGAATTAAAAAAGAGAGTTTTCCTACAAAATATTTCGTAGGTAAAAGTTTCATCCATGTTTTTTACTTATGAAAATTTTCGTTCGTAAAAGTATCGTGAAATATTTTACCTACGAAAAACATTATCGATAAACATTTTTTACTTATTTTTTACAGACGAAACAATTCGTCGGTAAAAGTTTTGTAAATATTTTTACCTTCGAAAAAAATTGTCGGTAAAAGTTCTGTAAATATTTTTACCTACGCAAATTTTCGTAGGTAAAAGTATTGTGAAATATTTTTACCAACGAAACAAATTGTCGGTAAAAGTTATTTATTTATTTTTTACCCACAAAAAAAGTCGTTGGTAAAAGTTTTGTAAATATTTTTACCTACGAAAATATTCGTCGGTAAAAGTTTTTTACTTATTTTTTACCGAAAAAAAAATTCATCGGTAAAAGTCTTACCTTTACCGACAAAATTTTTTTTCGTCGGTAAAAGCCTTTACCGTTGGTCTTTTATCGACGAATTTATCGACGAAAAATTTCGTCGGTAAAACATTTTACTTATGAAAAATTCAGATTTAGCGACGACAATTTTGGTTGGTAAAAGTGAGTTTTCTTGTAGTGTCTCATTTCTCTCTTCATTCCCAAGCAACCTAAGAGTGTGGACGTCTAAGCTAAGGAGAGAAAAGAGTGAAGCCTAGTGTGGCCAACTTCCTACCCCCCTAATCTCTCATCTCCACCCTTCAATCTTCATCTTCCACCATTAAAGGGAAAGCCTAGGAGCTAAGAAGTCCAAGAAGCCTAGAAGAAACGAAATCGGTGGGTGTTTTGTAGGTTTAGATTTCAATTTGTGTGATGGGCCAAGTGGGGCCTACTGATTGATGGTGTGGATCCTATTTAGGACCCCCTTTGATGTGTGCTTTGTAACCTAGGAGGGCTCATAGTGGTGGAGCCCTCCATCACGCGTTTTCTCTTTTTCTCCCTCTCTTTTTTTCCCTATTGATGGCCCACCTTGATAATGCATGAGATGATCCACGCTGTCCAACTAAGTGGACCAAACCGGGCCCACGTTGCAGCCACCTCGCTGCTCATTTGGGCAGCCCCTGTTTTAAAGGGAAACATAAACATCGACTTGGTCCAACACGTGTGGCCCACCCACGTGGGACCACCGTGATGTATGTGATTTATTCACACTGTTGATGTATGTATCTGGCGTCCAGGCCGTCCAGGGCCTGGACACTGGACTATATTATAATGATAATATATATATATATGTATGTATGTCTGTATATGTGGTGGGCCCCACGTGGGACCCACCTGGTATGGAAAGCAGATTGATTGGTGTACCTACAACAGCTATATAGCTACTATATTGATGTCAGCAAGAGTTATTGGCCTCATCATGCGGTATATGTTACTTCCCAACCATCCATCCAATTGTTTGGGACATGGACCCACTTCAATTCGCTGCACACGTGTGTATCCACACCGTCCATCCATTTGAGGTAGATTCAAATCTCAGGTGGGGCGTACTGCCGGATAGCACGCTGTTCAGTATACTCTCTAACGCTGTGGGACCCACCTGATATGAGCATTGTATTCACGTCGTTCATCCATGAAGCCTACCATTGATGAATGTGTTGTGTATCTGCACCATCCAATCCCTGGACGGTGGGACCCACCAGGCGTGTTTTATCCTGGTCGTCCAAATTATGTGGGGCTTGCCATGACATATGTATTGTTGCCACACCGTCCATTTGTTTCATCCATGCTCTCCATCAGTAGGGCCCACCCTACATGTGTGCTGTATCTAGCACGAGGCCCCCATCGTAATGCATGTATTGTATCCATATGTCCAGATCATGTGGGACCCACCACATGATGGATGCAGATTAGCTACTGGAAGGTGACTGCAGTGACGTCACCAAGTTCAATGGGGCCTGCCATGATTTATAATCCACACCGTCCACTGTTTGGATGGTGGAAATCCACCGAATGAATGGGTTTTATCCTCACCATCTGTCCATCTTTCAGGTCGTGGACCCCATATAATGTATGCATCCACACCGTCCAGGCATTGGAATGGTGTTACTGCACCTGATGCATGTGTTGTATCACTGTCGTCTAACAGATGAGAACCACATTATGATGTATATGAGGCCTTTAATGAGGCCCAATGTGATATATTTGCGGCTCATTTGGTGAGGCCCATTGTGATGTTCTTGTAGCCCATTTGTTGAGGCCCATTATGATATGTTTGTGGCCTTTGATGAGGCTCGATGTGATGTATATATGGCCCTTATGATGAGGCCCATTATGATTTATGAAAGGCCCATTTGGCGAGACCCATTGTGATATATTTGATGCCTATGGGATGTGGCCCATTGCGACGTATTAAGGCCCATGGATGTGGCCCATTATAATGTATTTGAGGCCTATGGATGTAGCCCATTGTGACGTATTCGAGACCCATGGATGTGACCCATCGTGATGTATTTGAAGCCCATGGGATGTGACCTATTGCGATGTATTGAGGCCCATAGTGTGGCCCATTGTGGTGTAGTTGAGGCCCATGGATATAGCCCATTGTGATTATATGAGGCCCATTGTTGCGGCCCATCTTGATCTACATGAGGCCCATTATTGTGGCCCATGTGATGCAGCCCACTTGATCTATGAGACCCTTGTATAAGGCCCATTGTGATGTATGAGACCCTTGTGTAAGGCCCATTGTGATTGTATATGACCCATTATGATTGTATGAGGCCCATTGAGATTGTATGTGGCCATTGAGATATGTGAGGCCCAGTGTGATGTATGTGAGGCCCATATGATGAGGCCCAGTGTGATGGATGTGGGGCCTAAGTGATGAGGCCCGTTGTGATTGTATGAGACCCATTGCGATTTTATGTGGCCCATTGTGATTATCCCATTAGGCCTATGTGATGCGGTCCATTGTAATGTGTATTAGGCACATGTGATGCGGCCCATTGTGTTGTATTTAAGGCCCAAGTATGAGGCCCAATGTGATCTATATGAGGCCCATGAGTGAGGCCCAATGCGATATATATAAAGCCCTTGTGTGAGACCTAAGGTGATGTATATGAGGCCCATTGTGATGTGTGATTCTACCAAGAAGTATGTAATAATGTTTATGATGCCCATCTATGTTCCTAGTTGATATTAAATGGGTCATGCTTTGGGAGCAATGATGGTTTAATGTCCATGTTGTATGAGTAATGAGGGTTAGATATTGTAATGCCCTGACTTTTTAGGACCCGAGTATATGACCCGTTTCCCAAAAACCCAAGTGTTAACTCATCGAGAACCAAGATTTCACATTTATTTATTTATTTTTCTTTCATTCAGAGTAAACTGTTTAGCGTAGAATGGACAAATCAGAATAAAGGAGAATTTATATTTTATTCAAAACATACAAGAGATTACCCATAATGACTTATGCAAATAAATGTCTATGGAATAATAAATACATGAATTTCACAATTTATACAAGTGAGACAACTAAATGCATATAAAATACAAGCCGCAAGATCGCGCAGCTCCTTCTGGCAATACAGCCGTGCGTCCATGGCACCTATGCGTTGTTCCTCATCAAGTCTAAACATATACATCATATGGGCCACCTGTGCTACTTGTATGGTTATATAATTGATGGATGAGTGGCCAATTCAGTGTGAATTCCCCTCAAGATTACACACCACCGCATTAGGTAAGCATAGTTATAAAATAAAGCATACAAAATAATATATGATGCAGGTCTTATTAGATATATGGATGCATGAATGCAATCATCACCCTAGGGATGCACATCCGTGTGGAAGTTAGGCTCGTCACCCATGCAATCATCGACCTAGGAATGCTCAACCAGTCAGACAAATACGTACATCACGTACGATAGCAATAGATGCTGGTCTAGGCCATGTATGAATGATTAACCAAACCATTATTAGTCTAGTTACAATCAGCCAATTTTAATAAGATCAAGGTCACTGCGGGGGCTCGTCACCAGCGTAGGCCGACAGCTCGATCATTGATCCCATACCACCATCCCTGGCTCATGAGACTACCACCTTAAGATGTTTAACGGAATCCCGTCGACTAGTGGCCAATCATATTATAATATATGGGGCTTACCATCACATAGTTGCACAGTATAAAACATCCAACCCATATAGGGAAAATACCAAAACAAAGCCACGTAGGGTCAATATCAAAACAAGCCACATAGGGCAAATATCAAAATAAGCCACATAGGGCAAGTATCAAAACCATGCAATAAAAGACTATCCTTGAAAACTACTTAGACACAACAACCCTGGATGGTAGGCCCACATCAATGATCCATCTAGACCACTACTCAATAACCACTAGATTGAAAGTTCATTATAACCACTACCAGTCAAGTTACATCCCAAGTATGGGTGTACATCTATAAGTGGAGGTTTCCTACTGATGTACCAGTTTAAGTTCTATAAGTAATCCACAAATAATCCACAAGCATGAAAAAATATACAGGATGAACATTAAGCATGTGATATAGTAATTAAATTTCCACCAGCTAACACATGTGATTATAAAAGGGAGATATCAATTATAAATTAAAATATAAACTATAGCTTAAGCTGATGGGAAGATGGAAAGTTTAAGGGGAAGAATCATCACCTTATGGATCGGATTGCCACTAATGTTACTAGGAAGCACGTGTGCCCTTAAAATCAAATCCTATCATAAATTGTAAAGTTGTATGTGAGATCAATGTTCTACAAAGTGTCCATGGTCAAGATTAATATAACCTAGGGCTTGGATTATCTAGGTTTTAGTTTATCTTAAAGTTTAATTCGATACTTAAATTCTAGGATTTGATTCCTAAGTTGTTGTTGTTGTTATTATTATTATTATTGTACCATGAATCAAATAGTGCTCATTATAGGAGTATTAGTCCATCAACATTTATAATGATGATCCACAAGTTGGTATTTAGATATACCAACAATATCTAATGTCCTTATAGTGACGAAAAAAAATCTCTTAAATAATGTCAGTAATAATAATAAATTTTTTACTAACAATAATATAATAAGTACTAATATTAATAATCATATTAACAAGAATTATATTAACTTCATAAGGAGAAAAATGATGATAGTCATAATAATGAATCTAGTAATGATAATAGGTGTTATGGTCACATCATTTATGTTTAAAGTATAGACCTAGGGTTTGGGTAACTTAGGCCTAGGATTTTGTCATAGAGTTTAGGTCTAGGCTAGATTATATGATTTAATATACCAATTGATTGTACGATTAACCACAATTCTACTAATATTAAAAATCACAAAAACCGCCATTGATACTAGCGATATATGATTATTATTAGCTAACATGACACTAATAACCATTATGATGAAAATACGTAGTATGCTCTTAACATCAATGATAATCTTTAATAACGATAACATGTAACACTAATATTTAACAATTGTAATTTATCTGTAATAACTAACATTAGTATAGGTAATTTACTAATGGCTAATCATGCTTAATATTTAAAATCCTATTAATGTCAATAGAGATAACATTGATAACTATAATAAAAAAATTCAATATGGAGGGAGAAGATGGGCTCACCTTAGTCGACTCGGTTGAGTCGAGTTGACTCGGCTCAAGTCTCCCTCTCTCTCTCTCTCTCTCTCTCTCTCTCTCTCTCTCTCTCTCTCTTCTCCTTCCTTTCTTTTTCTCTTTCTCTTGCTGGGATGTTCAGCCACACCTGGACTAAACCCAAGCCCAACTTAACTCAGCTAGACTCAGTGGGTTCCAGCCGAGTTGACTTGGCAACAACTAAACTCAGCTCAACTCCCTTACTTCTTCCTTCTCCTTTCGTCCTCATTTCTTTCTTTTCTTTATTTACCAACAACCTTGTAGCAGTTTGGGCAGACCCCACACAGTAGGCTCAGTTCATTTTTTGCCTAAGTTATAATTGTGACTCGGCCCGGTTCAAGCGGGTGTAGTAATGTAGCCACCCACCTTCTTCATCTCTTCTTCCTTTCCTTCTCTTTCTCCTCCTCCTTTCCTTTTTCTTTCTTCTTTTTTTCTTGGAAGTGTCCAACAACAGCCATACCAGACCCCATTTCTGACTCAACAAGTCGGGCCTGCTTGACTCGACAAGAGCAGTCCGCCCCTCACTCTACCTCTGACTTCTTCTCTCCCTAACTCTCTTTTATTCTTTCTCCATTTTCTTTCTTCTATTTCTTCCTTCCTCTTCCTTTTCGCTGCTGGATCTCCAGCAACACTGTTGAACTCAAACCAGTCACAATTTGACTGAGCCGGGTAGCGGTAACGAGACTCGAATGGGCCTTACGTGGTGCGGCACCACAGCCCGACCGATCTCACCCCTGTTCTCTCTCTCTCTCTCTCTCTCTCTCTCTCTCTCTCTCTTCCTCTCTATTTTTCTGATATGCGGCAGCTAGGGCTAGAGAAAGACACGAAGCCACCCATTATTTTGATTTAACAAATCCCTAGACTCACTCAGAGACATTGGATCGTCAACAGATGGTTCGGATCTTCTCTGACCGAAACCGCCTATAAAACAACAGGTAGGAAACCGTCGACTTTTCTTTGGTTTGCTAGGAACACCTCAAACCAGGGGGAGCAGTGGCTGAGATCTGTCCGAATGGATGGCTAGGATGGACGGACACCAGGGCACGTGGATTGCCAGTGTGTTGTCCAGAATATTGTTTTCATTTTTTGAAACAAGTGCTTGTAGGGTCTGTTCTCGGCAAGGATTATGTGCATGCGGGTGCATGCCAATGGGTGAAACCACCTAGGGTTCAATCAAAATTTAATGCCTCACACAATAGATGGTTTGGATTGTCCAGATGGACAATGCAGGTGGGCCACTGATCAAAGAATGGACGTACGTCCGTTTCGCCAGCGAGAAATCAAAAAGAAGAAGACAAATTCCTTCTTCGGAATTGTCGGGTCATCCCGACCTCTACTGGAAGTGTACTCCAGTGCATTTCTGGTACACGCCAACGGTGCACACGTACGACTCAAGGTGGGGTCCATCATGATGCTGACGTGAGATCTCCACCGTCCATTCCCTTTAGAGGCCCAATTAAGGGCCTCTGACTGAATATCGGTCAGATCCAAAGCTTAGGTGGGCCCTACCAATTGAACTATGGCTTTCAAGTGTCTGTTATGTCAGGCTGACGGTTGGATTAATTCCAAACCGATTATCAACGATTAAAAGGTACTAATGGGCCATCGTGTATACCTAAGGCCTCCAAAATACGTCAGTAACCAATTAATAGTTTTAATATAAAGTTTGTTATTACTTTATTATAGATTTTTATTATTATTGTTATCATTATTATTATTACTTTCTAAGTTGTTTATAGTGATTTGCATCTTGATCAATGCCATTTATTTACTCAATCAGTCACCTATAGGGCTCTGGTAAGGAAGATTAATTAGATCATTTTAGATTGGTAAGTGAGTCATACCAAGTGAACGTCCACTTAACGAATCTTGACATCCTAATGATTCAAATAATTCAACGATAAGTTTCCATGTTGAATCGTTATTGACAAAGGTTCCTAAGGCGTGTTTTAAGTGAAACCCTAGGATAGGTCTAATGTCCCGATAAACGAGTAATGTGTCCCAAGTGTTGTAGGCCCTGATGAATGGTGGATCTTGCTATTTAGATCTTGATTTAAGACGATCTAAGGTCAGGGCCTTCTATCGTCCACATTAAACTATTTTAAATGGTTTCGAGGGTTGTCTATTTGCAATATAGAGATTTATTTTATAATTCAATGGTTGGATTAGGGAAATCGGGTATGATTAGGGAAATCGGGTATTATAGCGATTGACAGGACGTTGTGGATCTGATGAATGGTGGACCTTTAGTTTATGTCCTGAAACCGATGATGAATGGTTTAATTGGTCTACTATAGCGATTGAGATCTTAAAATAGATGTCTCTAAAGTTGTGATGGACCATTTTGAGAATCAATCAAAATGGATGGTTTAATATGTGGATAGGGATTACTTTTGATGGTTGGATTTTGACTGAAATGCACGTGATTGTTTTATTAAGCTAGGCTTTCATTTATTATAAATTTGGTTATACGGTAACACCCGAGTACTGAAAAGTACGGGGTGTTACAGATGTCCACATTGTAACTCTCCCTAGGGCCCATTGTTAAGCCCATTCTCAACTCCCCTTAATGGGCTAACCCAAACCGTTAGGCCCTCCATTGATGATTATATTACCCATCTTTCCCTTGATTAGGCTATCCCATTCCGTTGGGCCCCCATTTAATAATCATGTGCAGACATTAAAAATTGGCGCCCACGCTGGTTTTATAGTAAAGGGGGTGATTAGGATGATTTGGATGTTGGAGTCGCCACTAGCCAATAACTCTCATAATCCCGCAGTCGGATAGAACCTGTGGGATATGCAAAGTCAGAGAATCCGAAGATTCTCTCACTTTAAGTTGACTTTGGATCTGTGATTCTGAATAAGGGACCGCAGTTATAAAGATGGAAGGTGTTAGGCACCCTCTCTGCCCCTGCGAATGTACAGTCTCTACTTAGTGTGCTAAAACAATCTCAAGGGACAATGGACGCTGTGGTCGAGATGGGACTAGGCACATATGCGGATTTCTAATGTAGTAAGATCCAAGATTTCGGCAAGCCACAGAGCATACGTCCAATGGCATGTCTAGAAGGCGGATGTAATGATGCTCATGCAAAGGAAGTAATAAAAATGGACTAGAATGCTATAAATTTTTGATGTGACAGGCTCCGGTGTACAGCAAGTCACAGAGCATACGTTCACTAGAAATCTAGAGGAGCAAGGGGGTTGAGAAGGGAATAAATCTCATGAATATGTATGAAATAAGTGGATCTTTGGCTTTTAGCTCGTATAGGTCATCACATGGATCGAACCATGACCAAACTGGGATAGGATAAAGAGGTGGAAAAGGTCAAGAGGGGAGGCTAGGGGGTGGCTTAAAAGATCAAAACTTTGAAGGCTTGGTAGCTCCTTCCCTCTCCTTCACTCTCTCCCTCACTCTCTTTCTCTCTCACTCTCTCTTGGATGAGAAGGTGTTGTTGTTGTTGTTGGTCCTGAAATGAGAAGAGGAGAGGGCTAAAGAGAGAGAAGCGCCACATGGAGCGCTCTCATTTGCTCTTGAGGCTAGTAAGATGGTAAAAAGTAAACCCCATAGGGGTAAATTCAGGGGAAAGTTGACTTTTGGGCTAGGGGACAGCTGTTGCTTGGAGGAGACACGCGTCTGGCGAGCGGCGGTAATCGAAGTACCGCCGGCGATAGTCAAACTACCGTAGTGGTAGTCCAATTACTACTCGGGCCGGGCCCGCACGTGTAGTCCTTGTGTGGCATGCTGGTTTGTCTAGTGGTCCTTTTTTCAGGTTTTTGGCTCAGCCAGGTGTATTTCTAGGCTGTCTTGGCTCGAATGGGTCCTAGATTTGGGATTTTAGGCCGAGTTTGGGAAGTTCTAATGGCTTGGATTAGGGTTTCAGGTTCAGGTACGGTTTGAATGGGGGCCTCGGGTTTGGGTATGGCTGATCATGGTCCATGTTGTCCTCGTTTATGATAGCCTGGGTGGGGTGTCTACATCAAGCTTTCCACCATACCCTGTAGAACCACCCAAGCCTTGGAGCTCATCTTGTGTTCATATCGAGCCTTCTATAGGGAATGTGGCCCACCTTGTGCTTATTGACCCCTTAGGAAGCCCAGATTGCTGCTTGATGGAACGGGCAAGGAAGCCCACTTCTTGTTCTTAGGCCCATTCTTGATATGAGTAGGCCATCTAGACCCATCTTTAATATAAGGAGAGTACATCGTCACTGTAGGTGGCAAGATCGGTGGTATCAGGTTTGGCATATCCACTGTTGAGGATGGATCCTCATGTTATGGATTAGATCTATTGTCCTTCTATGAACCACGCTATATATATAGGCCAATTATTGATTGCGACTATGATTGGTATATTTATTGAGTATGTGTTAGCATAACATTGTGATTGTATGAGGCCTATTGTGACTATGTGAGGCCCATCGTGATTTTAAGGGGCCCATTGTGTGATTGTAATAAAAATGAAGCATATCCAAAGTCAAGTGGACCACACCACAGGAAATAGTGTGATTGAACCTCTACCATTTAAAATTTCTTGGAAGCCGTAGAAGTTTTGGAACAAGCTGATGTTTGTGTTTTCAATTCATTTATATATTTTTGATATTATGAACAACCTTTAACCATTTTTGGACAATCTGATTAGTCTAGATTGAAGAGGAAAAAACTTCAGATGTTTAAATCAAAATTCACTTAATTTTTTAATCAATCTTGTTTGTCCAATATCTTTCTCATAAGTAGCATGATCGGGGCAAGTAACTAGTCAAATTGAAGGTAATGATTAGTAAAATAGAGTGAATAGACTAGACATGTAAAATGGGCCAAATATTCTGGTCAAAATTGTGACCCAACTTATTGACACCCTGAAAACCTAAGAATTAATGTTAGTAAGTTTTGTGGGGCCCATCATGATGTGTGTCGAAGATCAACACCGTGCATTTGATGTGTCCCCTTTAGCTTATGAGATATCTCAAAAATCATCCGTATACGAAAATTAGGTGGGCCATACCATCTAAAACTATGTGAAGACATCTAAAAAAATATAAAAGCATTTGGTGGGGCCCACATGAGTTTTGAATGGGGCTGAAACTAGGTCTGACCCCTCGTCCAAGTGGGACACACATAATGAGTGGGTTAGATATGTGAATCACATTTAAACAGGCCCAATATATGATTATGAAAGTTTTATGGAAACCCCTCTCCACTATATTATGTGGTGTGGCCCACCCACGTCATGGATTGACTTTATTTTTAAGCTCTTGGCCCACTCAAGTCATGGATTGACATTCTCCATACCATTCAACACTTTTCTCAGATCATTTTAAGATATTAACTAAAAAATGGGGTGGGTCCAAGGCTTAAGTGGACTACAAAGTGGGGATTGAACGTCCACCATTAAAAATAACATTCATAGAAGTTTTGGATCAAGCTAATGTTTGTGTTTTCCCTTCATTCATATCTTTTTTATATTATGAACATGTTAGATGACAAATAAACATTACTGTGGGCCAAAGGAAGGTATAAGTGGTGGAAATCATAATACCACACTGTTTCGTGTGGCATAGTCCACTTGAGTTCTGGATTTACCAAAATCATTATTCCACCTGATATTTATATACCACTCATTCTACCATGATGCATGTTTTATATCCACACCTTCCATCTAGTTGGAGAGATCATTTTAAGGCAATATCCCAAGAATGAGTTAAATCCTCAGCTCCAGTGGACCCCAGCACAGAAAATAGTGTGACAGTGATGCCTACCATTAAAAACTTCTAAAGGCCACAAAAGTTTTATATCAAGATGATATTTGTGTTTTCCTAGAATTGGGCGCGCACTCAAAACAGAGTCATGCCTAAATCTCCCCCCATTTCTCTCACTCTCTCTCACCCCTGCCCTCTGCCCTCTCTCTCGCCGCCCTCCCTCTGCACTCTCTCTCTCTCTCTCTCTCTCTCTCTCTTCATCCCGGTCCTAGACACCCCTAGCCCAGAGGCCGTGCGTCGCCCTCCTTCTAACAATCTGACCTCTCTCTCCCTCTCTCTTGCCGTCCCAACTCCTAATCACTGGCAATCTCTCTCTCGCCATCCTAATCACCAAGACACTCTCTCTCTTTCGGTACGCCATTTCCTTTCTAGGTTTTCCAAATTTCTCCGCCCTTTTCAAAACCCTAGCTCGAAATCTCTAATCCATCTCAAATCCCGGTGCATAAACCAATAGCCTATTGATGGACACCCCTCCCTATCTCTAAAATACCAGCTTCCGAATTCTGATGAGGACGACCTCACCAGCGACCTGCCTCTGGTGTCCATCGACACCGACGACGATGTATGGTGCATGATCGATGAGTATGACAAGGTCGCGGAGTATATGGAGGGTGCATAGTTGAGGATCTTTGTATGTAATTTCAATGGGTATGTATGAAGGTTTAAATCAGATGAGATTCTAAGAAATATGGTATGTAGCTTCATAAAACCTGATTAGTCTCGTTTCTTTTGAATCTAATTGCATCATTTTTTAATCTAAATTCTAGGTGTACTATATCCTATAACCCCAAAATCTATCACCTCTCAGCCAGCCCAATGTCTCACAAATCAGGTCTATAACAGCTCCATACCAACCCTTATTTTAACTTAATCTCTATGCACAAATCTGTCCCTCAACTGTCAGCCAACACTCTGTCCCAAGCAACCAATATGGCCATCAAGTGAACCTAAAATCATCCTCCATCTGTCCTAAATTCAGTCTTAAAAAAATCTAGAATTTGTCTATCCCCAAGGACCATATACCAGTACACATCAGTCCATGGTACTAACCAAATTCCAACAACCAGCACCATACCCCAATCATGGGGTTCTTCTCAGTGTTATGAAGGTTGCACTGATTAGTTTGTGGTGTTCAAGGGACCAATCGGAGATCTAAAACAGTCAACCAATTGTTTTCCTAGTTCCATAGGACCCATCAGGTGTGGCCTATACAGTGGATCAAGTGGTCTGTGGGACCAATGGAACCATTTTGCAGGAAATGATTTACAGTCTGAAAATTATTTATAGGGATTTTGCAGCATCCAAACATTAACTGTAAATCATTTACCTATATTTCATTTACAACATCCAAAGTTATGCTTCTGTAGATAACTCATGTCAGTTTAATCAACCAAAGGTGGAACAGAACTAGCAGACTGCATTTCTCCTCACCTGATTATTGGACTTAATTTTTTGGGCTCACATGATCATCATGGTGGAATGAACCTGTTATATGGACTTCATTTTTTGTATGTGCATGGTGAATAGAAAGGAATTGTATGCTCCTTCATACCCTATATTCCTCTTACTATGAATTTAGTGGTTTCAGCTGTTTTGTTTGAACCCTTACAATTTATTATATTTCAGTTCATTGATCAGCCATTTGATTACTTTGAAGAGAGTCCTCAGTGGAGGCATTCTCCACCTACTGTTAGAGTGGAGCAGATGTTTGAACTGATCAAGACAAAACTTCCTATGCTTGTATTGTCATTCAATGCATTGCGCCTCAAAGAGTCAATGACCAATGCCTGAAAAATGTTCTTTTGAAGATAAATGCCAAGGTGAGCTGTCACTAAAATATCATGTCCCTTCCCTTTGGTCTTTCAGGTGTGATCTCTCTATTTAGCTGACAACCACCTTTCCTTTATTTTCAACAGCTTGGTGGAATGAATTCCTTACTTGTAGTTGAACACTCACCTTCCATTCTCCTAATTTCTGGAGTTCCTACAATCATCTTGGGGATGGATGTATCACATGGTTCCCTAGGCCAGTCCGACGTGCCATTAGTTGCAGCGGTAAAATAAGATGCATGATTTTCCTTTTCAACTGTTAGTCATAGAGTGATAGTACTTATTTCAATTTTCTGTCAGATAATATAGATTCACTCATGCATGCAACTAGATTTTTCTACTTTAAACAGATAATATAGATTCACTCGTGCATGCAACCAGATCTGCCCATAAGGGTTTTGGGATGAAAACCCTTACAAATAAATTACAAGATCTACCGCACTGACACACTCTCAATGTTTGGGGGCAAGTTACTCTGGCCCTTCCTGAATAAATTTTACATATAATTTCTTTTTCTTTTTCTTTTTTCTTCCTTTTTTGAACTAAGTATGGAAGGCCGGTATTAAGTATTACAATCTATCCAACCTTGGATGGGTAGCTAATTTATGATTTAATTGAGTGGTGGTCCGTAGAAGGTGGGAACCGTTGTTTTGACCATGACGAAGTTATCCATTCCTATGGATAACAATATGGGTGGCCTGGCCATTTGGACAGGCCCATGTTTATGTATTAAACATTGATGGAGCAGACCCAGATGTGCATCAGAGCTATCCAGATGTTGAGCGGGGGTCTCTTGAAGGTGGGAACCGCTGTTATGAGTATGATAAAGCTATCCATTTACTATGGACAGCATTGGAGTGGCCAGGCCATTAGGACAGGCTGTGTTTATGTATTAGCTCGAATTTGTAGGAGCAGGCCTATGTTTATGAAAATCTTCATTTATGCCTCAGTTAATTTTGTGTAATTTGAAAAGAGCTTAACCGTAACCTATAACCTAAAACTTAACCTAAACCTATAATCTAAAACCTAAACCTAAACCTATAACCTTAGCTTATACCTAAACCAATAACCGAAACCTAAACCTAAACCTAAACTTAATTCACTTAACTTAAACCTACACCCAAACCCAAACATATAACCCCAGCCCGAACTTGACCTCAAATTTCTAAACCTAAACCTAAACCTAAACCTAAACCTAAACCTATAACCTATAACCTTAACCTAAACCTACAACCTATAACCTTAACCTAAACCTATAACCTATAACCTAAACCTAAACCGAAACCTATAACCTTAACCTAAACATATAACCTAAACCTATAACCTATAACATAAAACTCAAACCTAACCTAAAACCTAAACGTATTCTCAAATCCCTAAATCTATACCTACACCTAATCCTAATCTCAACTCCCTGACCTAAACCTAAACCTAAACTTGAAGACCCAAACCTAAACCCGATCCCGAACCCGAACCCGATTTCCTAAACCTAAACCTTAACCTATTCTCAATTCCCTAAAGCTATAACCTATAACCTATAACCTAAACCTTAACCTATAACCCATAACCTATAACCTAAACCTATAACCTATAACCTACACTCAATTCCCTAAACCTTAACCTATAACCTAACCTAAACCTAAACTTAAACCTATAACATACAACATTAACATAAACTTATAAGCTAAACCTATAACGTACAACATTAACCTAAACCTATACTTATAACCTAAACCTATTCTCAAATCCCAAAACCTATAACCTAAAACTAAACCTTAACCTAAACATAAACCTATAAACTAAACCTAAACCTTAACCTATAACCTAAACCTTAACCTATAACCTATAACCTATAACCTAAACTCAATTTCCTAAACCTTAACCTATAACCTAACCTAAACCTAAACCTAAACCTAAAACCTAAATGTATTCTCAAATCCCTAAACATAAACCTACACCTAATCCTAATCTCAACTCCCTAACCTAAACCTAAACCTAAACTTGAAAACCCAAACCTAAACATAATCCCGAACCTGAACTCGATTTCCTAAACCTAAACCTTAACCTATTCTCAATTCCCTAAAGCTATAACCTATAACCTATAACCTAAACCTTAACCTATAACCCATAACCTATAACCTAAACCTATAACCTATAACCTACACTCAATTCCCAAAACCTTAACCTATAACCTAACCTAAACCTAAACCTAAACCTATAACATATAACATTAACATAAACTTATAAGCTAAACCTATAACGTACAACATTAACCTAAACCTATACTTATAACCTAAACCTTTTCTTAAATCACAAAACCTCTAACCTAAAACTAAACCTTAACCTAAACCTAAACCTATAAACTAAACTTAAACCTTAACCTACAACCTAAACCTTAACCTATAACCTATAACCTAAACTCAATTCCTTAAACCTTGACCTATAACCTAACCTAAACCTAAACCTAAACCTAAAACCTAAATGTATTCTCAAATCTCTAAACATAAACCTACACCTAATCCTAATCTCAACTCCCTAACCTAAACCTAAACCTAAACTTGAAAACCTAAACTTGAAAACCCAAACCTAAACCCGATCTCGAACCGGAACCCGATTTCCTAAACCTAAACCTTAACCTATTCTCAATTCCCTAAAGCTATAACTTATAACCTATAACCTATAACCTAAACCTAAGCCTAACCTAAACCTATAACCTACACCTAAAACCTAAACCTAAACCTAAAACCTAAATGTATTCTCAAACCCCAAAACCAAAACCTACACCGAACCTAATCTCAAACCTAAACCTAAACCTAAACTTGAAAACCCAAACCTAAACTTGAAAACCCAAACCTAAACCCGAACCCGAACCCGAATCCGATTTCCTAAACCTAAACCTTAACCTATTCTAAATTCCCTAAACCTTAACCTATAATCTAACCTAAACCTAAACCAATAACCTACACTTATAACCTAATCCTGAACCTATAACCTAAACCCATAACCTTAACCTACACGTAAAACTTAAACCTAGACTTAACACCTAAATGTATTCTCAAATCCCTAAACCTAAACCTATAACCTATAACATTAACATAAACTTATAACCTAAACCTATAACGTACACCATTAACCTAAACATATACTTATAGCCTAAACCTATTCTCAAATCCCAAAACCTATAACCTAAACCTAAACTTATAACCTGAACCTAAACCTTAAACTATAACCTAAACCTTAACCTATAACCTAAACTCAATTCCCTAAACCTTAACCAATAACCTAACCTATAACCTACACTTATAACCTAAACCTAAACCTATAACCTTAACCTAAACCTAAAACCTAAATGTATTCTCAAATCCCTAAAGCTAAAACTAAACCTAAACCTATAACATAAACCTATAACCTACAACATTAACATAAACTTATAACCTAAACCAATAACAAACAATATTAACCTAAACTTATACTTATAACCTAAACCTATCCTCAAATCCCAAAACCTATAACCTAAACCTAAACCTATAACCTATAACCTAAACCTAAACCTTAACCTATAACCTAAACCTTAACCTATAACCTATAACCTAAATTCAATTCCCTAAACCTTAACCTATAACCTAACCTAAACCTAAACCTATAACCTATAACCTAAACCTAAAACCTAAATGTATTCTCAAATTCCTAAACCTAAACCTACACCTAATCCTAATCTCAACTCCCTAACCTAAACCTAAACTTGAAAACCCAAACCTAAACCCGATCACGAACCCAAACCCGATTTCCTAAACTTAAACCTTAAGCTATTCTCAATTCCCTAAAGCTATAACTTATAACCTATAACCTATAACCTAAACCTAAACCTAAACCTAACCTAAACCTAAAACCTAAACCTAAAACCTAACACCTAAATGTATTCTCAAATCCTTAAACATAAAACTACACCTAATCCTAATCTCAACTCCTTAACATAAACCTAAACTTGAAAACCGAAACCTAAACCTGATCCTAAATTCGAACCTAATTTCCTAAACCTAAACCTTAACCTATCCTCAATTTCCTAAAGTTATAACCTATAAACTAAATCTAAACCAAAACCTAAACCTAAAACTATAACCTTAACCTAAACCTAAAACCTAAACCTAAACCTAAAACCTAAATGTATTCTTAAATCTTAAACCTAAACCTACACCTAATCCTAATCTCAACCCCTTAACCTAAACCTAAACTTGAAAACCCATACCTAAACCCGAACCCGATTTCCTAAACCCACCTATTCTCAATTCCCTAAACCTAAACCTATAACCTACACTTATAACCTAAACCTAAACCTATAACCTAAACCTGTAACCTTAACCTACACATAAAACATAAACCTAAACCTGTAACCTTAACCTACACATAAAACCTAAACCTAAACCTAAAACCTAAATGTATTCTCAAATTCCTAAACCTATAACCTACAACATTAACATAAACCTATAAGCTAAATCTATAACCTACAACATTAACCTAAACCTATACTTATAACCTAAACCTATTCTCAAATCTCAAAACCTAAACCTTAACCTAAACCTAAACCTAAACCTAAACCTTAAACCTTAACCTATAACCTAACCTAAACCAAAACCTATAATCTACACTTATGACCTAAACCTAAACCTAAACCTGTAACCTTAACCTGAACGTAAAACCTAAACCTAAACCTAAACGTAAACCTATACCTATAACCTAAACCTATAACCTACAACATTAACATAAACTTATAACCTACAACATTAACCTAAACCTATACTTATAACTAAAACCAATTCCCAAATCCCAAAACTATAGCCTAAACCTAAACCATAACCTAAACCTAAACCTATAACCTAAACCTAAACCTTAACCTATAACCTAAACCTTAACCTATAATGTATAACCTATAACCTACACTCAATTCCCTAAACCTTAACATATAACCTAACCTAAACCTAAACCTATAACCCACACTTATAACCTAAACCTAAACCTATAACCTAAACCTAAACCTAAACCTAAACCTAAAACCTAAATGTATTCTCAAATCCCTAAACCTAAACCTACACCTAATCCTAATATCAACTCCTTAACTGAAATGTAAACCTAAACTTGAAAACCCAAACCTATACTCGATCCCGAACCCGAACCCGATTTCCTAAAACTAAACCTTAACCTATTCTCAATTTCCTAAAGCTATAACCTAAACCTAAACCTTACCCTAAACGTATAACCTAAACCAAAACCTTAACCTAAACATAAACCTATAACCTTAACCTAAACCAAAACCTATAACCTAAACGTTAACCTATAACCTATAACCTAAACTTATAACCTATAACCTAACCTTAACCTAAACCTAAAACCTAAACCTATAACCTAAACCTATAACCTAAAACCTAAACCTAAACCTAAAACCTAAATGTATTCTCAAATCCCTAAACCTAAACCTACAACTAATCCTAATCTCAACTCCCTAACCTAAACCTAAACCTAAACTTGAAAACCCTAACCTAAACCCGATCCCGAACTTGAACCCAATTGATGTAATAATGTAGCCCAATCACATGGCAACAAACAAGAAAATCTTGCTTTGTTGGCAAGCATACTCGAACTCAAGCATCACAATGCATCTATTTCCATCTCCACTATCTCTTATAGCATAGATTATTTGAGATTTGGATTTATCTCATTTTTAGAGTCATGTCCTAACACAATATGATAATATTAATAGACAAGGTGGATTTATCACCAACATTATTCCAAGACTCATATAACTTTTCCTTATAAGAAGTTGGGTAGGGCACATGCGGCTTGAATCCATTAAAGGAGATAAGGATCACCTCTCATATGTTCTCTCTCTTTTCATTTACTTTTTTCTATAGGATTGTTTATTTTGTGGTGTCTGCTCACATACAACATTTTATCATGTTAATATAATTATAAGTGGCCTAATCTCATCTAAAAATAACTAATAATAATTTCTACCTGATGAGAAATCACCAAGTACCATTAGGCTCAACCGAAAAAGATAAATTGTATTTTCTTTCTTTCCTTTTCTTTTAACACAAACTCACACACCAAAGTCACTTACGGCCACAATGGGTACTTGAACTCGTGACCTTGTATTGAAACTATTTTGAATCTACCAAGAAAAGCATGATTAAGGACCTAGGTGTGTGTGCACAGTCGGCAATGTGTTCACCACACCGAATTTTGTAAGCCCCACCAGGAAATAGGCTATGAATAATTTTTTTGTATTTTATTTATGATGTTAAACTTATATGTATTTATGGGTGGATGAATGTGATGTGGATAAGATTGTTTGTGTTTGGATGGATGTAGTTTATGTTTGGATGGATTTACGTAGTTTGGGTTTAGATGGATGTGCATGTGAATATGATGAAATATATTATATAATAGGTATATATCAGGAAGAATATGATGAAATACATTGTGACATGTATATATTGAAAGTTCCCTGGTTTGTCAATTAGCATGATTGTTGAGTCCGTTAGACAGAGAAGCTCCATAGGAAGATCAATCAACTGTCTGCCTCAACTGGATGTGGGCCCGAACTCGCCACAGGTAAATCTTAGCCTAATATCCCATGTCCCAAAACACCAGGTAATTAAAACCTTTAAAATGGATTAGAACATCATAGGGTTTTTGGGTTAGAAAACTTTTTCAAACTGGAGAAAAATCACTAAGTTTTCTACCTTTGTCGATTTATCAACAGGGTGTTCGATGAAATCGAACCTTGCTGTCGATGTCCTCCATGACCAATCGATACCATCGAAATGAGGACAAAACATGTCCAGCAACCACATATATTTCTAAATGGATTTATCGATGTATCGATATACATATCGATATCATCAAACTTTGAATCATGAGTCTATCGAAGTTGACTCGATAAAATCGATAGCAGAGATATTGTATCCCTATTTTTATAAGGAAAATCATAAAATCTTCAATATATCGAAGTTCTCCTCGATATCCTCAGAATTCAAATGTCGATGACATCGGATGACCTTCAATGATATCGGTCTTTGACACTCGGTTCCAGTAAATTTTTTCAGGTGGTTTTTATCTTGGATCGAGGCTCACTCGATAGAACCGATATTCAAATTTTGATGAAATCAAGGTCAAGTCGATGACATCGAGAATGGACATAAACTGTCCAGCAAGCTTAACTGGAAAATCCTTCGAATTTATCGATGCATCGACACGACTATCGATATCATCGACATTCAAATTCTGATGATATCGAGTGTGCCTCGATCACTCTTTTAGCCTGAAATATTTCAATGGCAAGTCTCTCTCACTTTCCAAAGTGTCGAGGAATCGAACCTTGTGTCGATGAAATCGGAGTTTGAAATCCAATGACATCGACGCATATTGGATTTTCTCGACCAGCAGGCAAAAGGTTTCAAAAGCGTATGACATTTGAGTTTATGTCGTCGAGCGGGTAGTTGATGCAATCGAGAGCATACGCTTGATGATATCGACCCTGTTCGATGATATCAAACTCTGTCATAAATGTGACCGTTTTAAATCCGTTGGAACCTTTTGCCTATATATAGTGAACTTGTCTTCAGTTGCGGGTAGAGAGAAAATAGAGAGTGCTTTAATGTGGTTAACCCTAGATCATATACCCTAAGCCTTCTCTCTCATGAAAGTTCATCCTCCAATCTACCCTCGTCATTGACATGCAATAGAGTGGATTGGGGAATGAACTTCCACATTCAAGGATCCTCCAGCAACTACCTTAATGAAAAATCATTTAGCTAGGATGCCTTGAATGCATAGTTGATTGGAATTGCTCTATCTTCCTTATAGGAAAATATTTAGGAGAGTAGGATTCCATCATAGCCTTGATCCAACCCGTTGCCATGTATTGATACATGTTCTAGTTGCGGATTAAGGAAGCAGAAGATTCTTCATCAACAAAGGAGGAGATCTTCACTAAACATGCTGAATGGGGCTCATCTACTTATCTATGAGTCATTAGAGTCCAGAGGACCCTTGTAATCATTCCTTTGTAGGATTGGGTCTAAGGTGTTTCTCACCCCTTGCAAGTCTTTTAGGAGGCCTCCGGTGGGGGTGTACGCAGTGGGTGATTTGTGTTGACCCTTGCTCTGTGGAGAGTATAAACATTTAGGCCCTTGTAGGAGGTCCTTGGCCAGTGTGCCTAAAAGTGGGTGCTTTGTGTTGACCCTTGCTCGTGAGAGCATAAACATGAGAGGTTCCTTGTGTGGATCCTTGGCCAGTGTGCCTAAAATCGGGTGTTATGTGTTGACCCTTGCTCGTGGGAGCATAAACTGTCAGCCTAGGTGTAGGTTGTACTGGTTAGAGGTGAACCTGATTTAAAACCTTGGGTTTGAGGTGAACCGTGTGAAACCTCCTTAGTGAAATTTGGTATACTCAAGGGTTGAGTGCAGTTTCCAAGAGTGGAGTAGACAAGTAATCGAACAACTATAAAAATAACTATGTTTGAGATTGCTATTGTCTTCCATTACTTATGTGATTTTCTTAAGTATTTTCATATTTGATTATTTAAGATCACACCTCACACACACACGGTCATATCCATCATAAGCTAATTTGCACATTGTTCATTTCTCAAATAGTTTGTGATTGGATCATCTATCGGGCTTGGAAGCCAGTAGAGTTACTTTTGAGTAATCCTAATGTATGCTTGCTATTAGGATTAGAGTGATAGGATTTTAAATTATTATAAAATTTTATAAAAGTTGTATTCACCCCCCTCTAGGATATATTGACATATTCCTACTTCAACTAAAGTGGTCATTACTGTAATTTCAATTGATATCAGAGCGGGTCTCTCTTAAGGGCTTCACCGCCTAGAGAGTGATCTTGACTGAAGTTGAAATCATGATCAATAGTGTCTCAGTGGGTGTGATAGATCAGAACAGTTGTCTTGTAATCCATACTGCTCTGAAAGTTGGCAATAGTTCAAAATGGTACCTTGATAGTGGATGCTCTAGACACATGACTGGTGATCAAACTCACTTTTGTGAGTATTCAGACTTTGATGGAGGATCAGTCACATTTGGAGACGGTAGCTCAGCCAAAATTGTTGGACAAGGAACAATAGTTGTACCAGGCCTTCCAAAAATTAAACATGTTCTTTGTGTAGAAAGTCTGAAACATAATCTCCTTAGTATCTCCCAAATCTGTGATAAAGAACATCTAGTCACTTTCTCAATGTATGTAGGATTCTAGATCATACAGGAAAATCTCTCATAAAAGTTTCACGCACTAGTGATAACTATTATGTTATTGAAAGTACAAATGAGAGTTTGTTATCCACAAAGTGTAATATGGCTGTAAAGAATGAATCCAAATTATGGCACCAAAGGTTGGGACATGTTCACTACCAAAATTTAGCTAAGCTTAGTTCAAAAAAAATTGGTTAGAGGACTTCGCAAGATTAGAAAAGAAGACAAAGTTATTTGTGGAGAATGTCTAAAAGGAAAACAGATAAAAGTCGGCCACAAAAAGACAACCGCCATAGCAACAACAAAACCTTTGGATCTACTGCATATGGATTTGGTTGGTCCAACCAAAGTGGAAAGCTATGGCAAGAAAAGATACTTCCTAGTAGTAGTGGATGACTACACCAGATTTACTTGGGTTGCATTTCTTCGAGAGAAATCAAATGCTTTTGAGGAATTTGTGATCTTGGCAAAGTGACTTCAAAATGAAAAAGGATATTGCATAAATCGCATCAGAAGTGATCATGGTGGGGAATTTAAAAATGAAAGATATGAAAATTACTGCAATGAGAAAAGAATTCGTCATGAATTCTCAGCTCCAAAAACCCCACAGTAAAATGGAGTCGTTGAAAGGAAAAATTGAGTATTGCAGGAAATGGGATCAGTTATGCAAAATGAGAAAGATATGGCAAAAACTTTCTAGGCAGAAGCTATCAATACCGCTTATTACCTCATAAATAAAGTATACCCTTGAGCAGGCTTAGATAAAACTCCATACGAACTATGGTATGGGAAACTACCTAGTGTGAAATATTTTTGGGTTTTTGGTAGTAAATGCTATATCTTGAGAGATAGAGAACACCTTGGGAAATTTGAGTCTAAAAGTGATGAAGGTATTTTTATGCGGTATGCCATGAATAGTCATGCTTATAAAGTGTACAATCTAAGAACCCTCACTATTCAAGAGTTAGTAAATGTGGTAATCGATGATTAACCTCATGAAGGAGATACCCCTATGAATGAATTAGAAGATGATGTAAATTCATGCATACTAGATAAATCAGATAACAAATCCCCATCATCCAATGAACCCCAACCATCATCTAACATACCCATCATTAAGGATCACCCTTGAGAACAAATTATTGGAGATCCTAATGATGGTGTAAGAACTTAACGGCAGATAGAAAATATCTATAGTCATTTCTACTTTACCTCAAAGATTGAACCCAAGACTATTGTAGAAGCTCTTTAAGATGAACACTAGATTAATGTTATGTAAGAAGAGCTTCAACAATTTCAGAGAAATAAGATATGGCAATTGGTTTCCAGGCCACTTGATACTAATGTCATTGGAACCAAATGGGTCTTCAAGAATAAATCCGATGAATCAAGAAATGTGATTAGGAACAAAGAAAGGCTTGTAGATCAAGGGTACTCACAGATAGAAGGTATTGATTTTGATGAGACATTTGCTCCTGTAGCTCGCTTTGAGTCTATTAGAATTCTTATGTCTGTTGCATGTGCATTAAAGTTTAAATTGTTTCAAATGGACGTAAAAAGCGGTTTTCGTAATGGGGACCTTACCGAAGAAGTTTATGTAGAACAACCAAAGGGATTTTCAGATCCTAAGTATTACCATTATGTATATCGTCTAAACAAAGCTTTCTATGGTCTCAAACAAGTACCTCGTGCTTGGTATGAACGATTGACAAAATTTCTTTTGGACCATAAATTCTGCAGGGGAAGTGTAGATAAAACATTGTTTACTCAAACAACAAAGGACTCACTCCTTATTGCACAAATTTATGTGGATGATATAGTCTTTGGTTCAACATGTGAAGATGTTGCTCTCAAATTTGCCAACCTCATGAATCAGAATTTGAAATCAGTATGGTTGGTGTATGCACTCATTGATAATATCCCAGTAATCATGATCCACATAGGTAAATCTTCACACTGGGACATTCATGGTTAAGTATCAGCCACAAGTCTAAACCTCATAACTTAACCATGTTAATTTTGGGATGCCAGAGCATAACATTCTCGATGATATCTGAACTGTGTCGATATCATCGATATTTACAGTTCGATGATATCGATATTCACCATCGATGAAATCAAAGAATCTTGGGAATGCAAGGTTACAACCAGCGGTCCTTCCCAATGGTCGGACTGTCCCAAATTCCACTGGATATTAGCATCTTCCCAATGGTCTTCAGCATGTCTTTAATGTCATTATGAGCGTGAGATCGATGCCATCGATGAGGGATCGATATGATCGATAACTCTACTATAATAACGAAGGGTGTATTCAATTTTAAATCCTCATATCCCCTCTCTTCTCTGGTTGCTTCTTCTTACCTCTACCTGTCTCTCACACTAAAAAATCATGATCAAAGGTAAAGGTAAGTCACTTCCTCAGTCTTCAAAATCAAAGACCAAGTAACTTAGTAAGCATCAACTCCTTCTAGCGGAAAGATATCCACCCACTGTTATTGAACATCTGGTTCTTAACGACGCCATCGAGCCTTTTGGTGTGGACCTCCTCCTAGAAGTGATAGGATGGCAAAATATTCTGAATCTTGGTGGTTCTTATCAACTAGGGTTGATCCATGAGTTTTTCAGTAAAAGTCATATCATTCGTGATGATCCCCCGTGCATTCAAATTGAATTTTTGCATTACTCAAAACTCATCACTCCCATCACTTTGGGTCATCTTCTAGATCTCGAGGTCACTAGAATTCCAGTAACCAATAGGAATCTCAATGGTCTGGGTGTTTGGGGAGAGGTAACTCGTGCACTATGTCAGGGGACCACTGTTCCTCGAAATGATGATAATTCACTTCACATTAATCATCTTGAACCCACTTTTAAAATCCTCCATAACATTTTTGGGTCCAATGTATATCCATGTGACATGAATGGTAATCATCTTCCTCCCTTTGTGCTAAATGTGCTTTATGATGTGTATCAAGAAATTCAAGTGTGCCTCCCAACACTTCTTCTCAAGCAGTTAATTCGTATCATCCAAGGAAACCATCAGAATACACTATCCTTTCCTGCACTCATCTGTAAACTCGCTCATCATGTTGGCCTCCCTGCCACATCTGATGCCATTCACCCAGAAGCATGGTTTGATAGTGATGTAGCCTAAGTGGCTCAACAGTTATGTCTCACTTCATCTCTTCTCAAGAATAGTGCTCCCATGCAGTCGGCCGCTCAACATGCTCAACCTTCGTGTCCTCCTACTCCTGTGTGTCCAATCGAACGCCACTGCTAAGCTCGGAGTCTATCACAAATCACCAAGCTCCTCATCTCGAACATCACCTACGAAACGGGATGAGTAATATGAAGGAGCGCCTTTGCAACTGTGAAAGGCGACTCACCGCGATTGAAGAGAAAGTCGACGTTCTCCGGCAAACCAGCCAGCAAGTGGTAGACTTGCTCACACATGGTGATCCTCAGGGATGTTAGGAGCTGACTGGGAAAGTTCAAAGTTGCTAGGGTTTTCACAACATTTTTTTTTTTTGGTGTGCTAATTTTTTTTTTATGTTAAGATTAGATGGGTTCCTTGTTTACACTGACTAACTGATATACTACTACCAAACTTGGGCAGTATATACATTTTGGACATTTTGTAATAACTGGTCACCATATATCACCTATCTTTACTGCCATGTGAATTTGGTCTGCTTTGAATGCTGCTATCATTCCTTGATTTTTCTAGTTTCTATCATCTATGAGATGTGATGTGTGTGATGTTTTGATCTTTATATTATCTGCTTAGTAATCTGCCTTATCTTGATCTTCTACGATGTATACATGGTTGCTGAAATACAATGGTTATTGTGCATCTATCTGTTATGTGCATATCCCCTCTGAATGTTAATTCTCCAAATTGCTTCAACTTCAGTCAATATCAACTGATATATTTACCTTTGCCAATGACTGACAAAAAGGGGGAGAACCAATCAAACATCCCGATGAAAAATTGTGTATACTTGTCTGTGAATGGTGATGCAGGCGTTAGGGGGAGCAGTTACACCAAGATAGGGGGAGAATGCTGTTAGGGGGAGCAGCTATTGATTGTGTGTATGGATTCACTAGATATTGTAAAATTGTGTAAAAGTGCATGTACACACAATTTAGGATGTTTGTCTAGATGTTACTTTAGGGTGTTTTGGTATTTTGTCACGTAATTGACAAAGGGGGAGGTTGAAAGTGCCCTGATTTGTCAATTAGCGTGAGTGTTGAGTCCGCTAGACAGAGAAGCTCCATAGGAAGATCAATCAACCGTCTGCCTCAACTGGATGTGGGCCCGAACTCGCCACAGGTAAATCTTAGCCTCACATCTCATGTCCCAAAACACCTGGCAATTAAAACCCTTAAAATTGATTAGAACATCATAGGGTTTTTGGGTTAGAAAACTTTTTCAAACTGCAGAAAAATCTCTAAGTTTTTTACATTTGTCGATTTATCGACAGGGTGTTCGATGAAATTGAACCTTGCTGTCGATGTCCTTGATGACCAATTGATACCATCGAAATGAGGACAAAAGATGTTCAGTAACCACATATATTTCTGGATGGATTTATCGATGTATCGATATACATATCGATATCATCGAACTTTGAATCTCGAGTCTATCAAAGTTGACCCAATAAAATCGACAGCAGAGATATTGTGTCGCTATTTTTCTAAGAAAAATCATAAAATCTTCAATATCCTCGAAATTCAAATGTCAATGATATTGAATGGCCTTCGATGATATCGGTCTTGGACACTCAGTTCCAACAATATTTTTCAAGTGGTTTTTATCTTCGATCGAGGGTCACTTGATAGAATCGATATTCAAATTTCGATGATATCGAGGCCGAGTCAATGGCATCGATAATGGACATAAACTGTCCAGCAAGCTTAACTGGAAAATCCTTTGGATTTATCGATGCATCGACACGACTATTGATATCATCGACATTCAAATTCTGACGATATCGAGTGTGCCTCGATCACTCTTTTAACCTGAAATATTTCAATGGCAAGTCTCTCTCACTTTCCAAAGTGTCGAGGAATCGAACCTTGGGTCGATGAAATCAGAGTTCAAAATCTGATGACATCGACGCATGTTTAATTTCCTCGACCAGCTGGCAAAAGGGTTCAAAAGCGTATGACATTTGATTTTGTGTCATTGATGCAATCGAGAGTATACGCTTGATGATATCAACCTTGCTCGATGATATCGAACTCTGTCAAAAATGTGACTGTTTTATATCCGTTGGAACCTTTTGCCTATATATAGTGAACTTGTCTTCAGTTGCTGGTAGAGAGAAAATAGAGAGTGCTTTAGTGTGGTTAACCCTAGATCATATACCCTAAGTCTTCTCTCTCATGGAAGTTCATCCTCCAATCCACTCTCATCATTGACATTCAATAGAGTGGATTGGGGAATGAACTTCCACATTCAAGGATCCTCCAGCAACTACCCTAATGGCAAATCATTTAGCTAGGATGCTTTGAATACATAAATAATTGGAATCGCTCTATCTTCCTTAATAGGAAAACATTTAGGAGAGTAGGATTCCATCATAGCCTTGACCCAACCCGTCGCCATGTATTGGTACATCTTCTGAGTTGCGAATCAAGGAAGTAGAAGATTCTTCATTAATAAAGGAGGAGATCTTTAACAAACTTGCTGAATGGGGCTCATCTACTTATCTGTAAGTCATTAGAGTCCAGAGGACCCTTGTGATCATTCCTTTGTAGGATTGGGTCTAAGGTGTTTCTCACTCCTTGCAAGTCCTTTAGAAGGCCTCCGGTGATAGTGTACGCAGTGGGTGCTTTGTGTTGACCCTTGCTCTATGGAGAGCATAAACATTTTGGGCCTTGTAGGAGGTCTTTAGCCAGTGTGCCTAAAAGTGAGTGCATTGTGTTGACCCTTGCTCGTGTGAACATAAACGTGAGAGGTTCCTTGTGTGGATCCGTGGCCAGTGTGCCTAAAATCAGGTGCTATGTGTTGATCCTTGCTCATGGGAGCATATACTGTCAGCCTAGGTGTAGGTTGTATTGGTTAGAGGTGAACCTGATTTAAAACCTTGGGTTTGAGGCGAACCGTGTGAAACATCCTTAGTTAAATTTGATACACTCAAGGGTTGAGTGCAATTGCCAGGAGTCCAGTAGACAAGTAGTCGAACCACTATAAAAATGATTGTGTTTGTGATTGCTATTGTCTTCCATTACTTATGTGATTTTCTTAAATACTTTCATATTTGATTATTTGAGATCACACCTCACACACACATAATCATATCCATCATAAACTAATTTGCACATTGTTCATTTCTCAAATAGTTTGTAATTGGATCCTCTACCGGGCTTGGAAGCTAGTAGAGTTACTTTTGAGTAATCCTAATGTATGCTTGCTATTAGGATTAGAGTGATAGGATTTTAAATTGTTATAAAATTTTATAAAAGTCCTATTCACCCCCCTCTAGGACGTTGGCATATTCCTACTTCAACTAAAGCGGTCATTACTGCAATTTCATATATCAGGAATTTTGTGCTAAAATATTATAATAAAAAAAAGACTTTTACCTATGAAATATTTCGTATGTAAAAGTTCTATCCATGTTTTTTTTTTCTACAAAAATTTTCACAAGTAAAAGTATCATGAAATATTTTACCAACAAAAAACATTATCGGTAAACGTTTTTTACTTATTTTTTACCGACGAAACAATTCGCCGATAAAAGTTTTGTAAATAATTTTACCTACGAAAAAAATCATCGATAAAAGTTCTGTAAATATTTTTACCTACGAAAATATTCGTAGGTAAAAGTATTGTGAAATATTTTTACCTACGAAACAAATCGTTGATAAAAGTTTTTTACTAATTTTTTATCGACGAAAAAAGTCATCGGTAAAAGTTTTATAAATATTTTTACCTACGAAAATATTCGTCGGTAAAAGTTTTTTACTTATTTTTTACCGATGAAAAAATTCGTAAGTAAAAGTTTTGTGAATATTTTTACCTTCAAAAAAACTCGTCGGTAAAAATTTTTTATCGACGAAAAAATTCATCAATAAAAGTCTTACCTTTGCCGACGAAAAATTTTTTCGTCGGTAAAAGCCTTTACCGTCGGTCTTTTACCGACGAATTTATCGACGAAAAATTTCATCGGTAAAACATTTTACCTACAAAAAAATCAGATTTAGCGATGACAATTTTCGTCAGTAAAAGTGAGTTTTCTTGTAGTGTCTCATTTCTCTCTTCATTCCCAAGCAACCTAAGAGTGTGAACGTCCAAGCCAATGAGTGAAAAGAGAGAAGCCTAGTGTGGCCCACTTCCTACCCCCCTAATCTCCCATCTCCATCCTTCAATCTTCATCTTCCACCATTAAAGGGAAAGCCTTAGAGCTAAGAAGTCTAAGAAGCCTAGAAGAAACGAAATCGGTGGGTATTTTGTAGGATTAGATTTCAATTTGTGTGATGGGCCAAGTGGGGCCTACCGATTGATGGTGTGGATCCTATTTGGGACCCCCTTTGATGTATGTTTTGTAACCTAGGAGGGCCCATAGTGGCGGAGCCTTCCATCACATGTTTTCTCTCTTTCTCCCTCTCTTTTTTCCCTATTGATGGCCCACCTTGATAATGCATGAGATGATCCACGCCATCTAATCAAGTGGACCAAACCGGGCCCACGTTTCAGCCACCTCGCTGCTCGTTTGGGCAGCCCTTGTTTTAAAGGGAAACATAAACATCGACTTGGTCCAACACGTGTGGCCCACCCATGTGGGACCATCATGATGTATGTGATTTATTCACACCGTCCAGCCTGCTGGACGGTGTGGCCCACCGTTGATGTATGTATCGGGCATCCAGGCCGTCCAGGGCCTGGATGCTGGACTATATTATAATGATAATATATATATATGTGTGTGGTGGGCCCCACATGGGACCCACCAGGTATGGAAAGCAAATTGGTCGGTGTACTTATAGTAGCTATATAGCTACTATATTGACGTCAGTAAGAGTTGGGGGCCTCATCATGCAGTATATGTTACATCCCAACCGTCCGTCCAATTGTTTGGGACGTGGACCCACTTCAATTCGCTGCACATGTAGGTATCCACATCGTCCATCCAAATGGTGTGAATCCACACTGTCCATCCATTTGAGGTAGATTTAAATCTCAGGTGGGGCGTACTGCTGGACTGCATGGTGTCCAGCATACTCTCTAACACTATGGGACCCACCTGATAGGAGCATTGTATTCACGTCGTTCATCCATGGAGCCTACCATTAATGAATGTGTTGTGTATCCGCACTGTCCAGTCCCTGGACGCTGGGACCCACCAGGCGTGTTTTATCCTGGCCGTCCAAATTATGTGGGGCCTACCATGACATATGTATTGTTGCCACACTGTCCATTTGTTTCATCCACACTCTCCATCAGTAGGGCCCACCCTACATGTGCGTTGTATCCAGCACATGGCCCCCATCCTAATGCATGTGTTGTATCCATATTGTCCAGATCATGTGGGACCCACTAGATGATGGATGCAGATTAGCTACTGGCAGGGTGACTGCAGTGATGTCACCAAGTTCAGTGGGGCCTGCCATGATTTATAATACACACCGTCCACTGTTTGGATGGTGGAAATCCATCGAATGAATGGGTTTTATCCTCACCATCCGTTCATCTTCTGGGTCGTGGACCCCATATAATGTATGCATCCACACCGTCTAAGCATTGGGACGGTGTTACTACACCTGATGCATGTGTTGTATTAGTGTTGTCTAACAGATGGGACCCACATTGTGATGTATATGAGGCCTTTGATGAGGCCCAATGTGATATATTTGCGGCCCATTTGGTGAGGCTCATTGTGATGTTCTTATGGCCCATTTGTTGAGGCCCATTATGATATGTTTGTGGCCTTTGATGACGCTCGATGTGATGTATATATGGCCCTTATGATGAGGCCCATTATGATGTATGAGAGGCCCATTTGGCGAGGCCCATTGTGATATATTTAATACCCATGGGATGTGGCCCATTGCGACATATTAAGGCCCATGGATATGGCCCATTGTATTGTATTTAAGGCCTATGGATGTAGCCCATTCAGACGTATTTGAGGCCCATGGATGTGACCCATCATGATGTATATGAAGCCATGGGATGTGACCTATTGTGATGTATTAAGGCCCATGGATGTGGCCCATTGTGGTGTATTTAAGGCCCATGGATGTAGCCCATTGTGATTATATGAGGCACATTGTTGCGGCCCATCTTGATGTACATGAGGCCCATTGTTACGGCCCATGTGATGCGGCCCACTTGATGTATGAGACCCTTGTATAGGGCCCATTGTGATGTATGAGACCCTCGTGTAAGGCCCATATTGTATAAGACCCATTACAATTGTATGACGCCTATTGAGATTGTATGTGGCCATTGAGATATGTGAGGCCCAGTGTGATGTATGTGAGGCCCATATGATGAGGCCCAGTGTGATGTATGTGAGGCCTACATGATGAGGCCCATTATGATTGTATGAGACCCATTGCGATTGTATGTGGCCCATTATAATTATCCCATTAGGCCCATGTGATGTGGTCCATTGTAATGTGTATTAGGCACATGTGATGTATTTAAGGCCCAAGTATGAGGCCCAATGTGATCTATATAAGGCCCATGAGCGAGGCCCAATGCGATGTATATAAAACCCTTGTGTGAGACCCAAGGTGACATTTATGAGGCCCATTGTGATGTGTGATTCCACCAAGATGTATGTAATAATGTTTACGATGCCCATCCATGTTCCTAGTTGATATTAAATGGGTCATGCTTTGGGAACAATGATGGTTTAATGTCCATGTTGTATAAGTATTGATGGTTAGATGTTGTAACGCCCTGACTTTTCAGGACCCGAGTATATGACCCATTTCCCAAAAACCCGAGTGTTATCTCATCAAGAACTAAGATTTCACATTTATTTATTTATTTTTCTTTCGTTCAGAGTAAACTATTTAGCGTAGAATGGACAAATCAGTATAACGGAGAATTTATATTTTATTAAGAACGTACAAGAGATTGCCCATAATGACTTATACAAACAAATGTCTACGAAATAACAAATACATGAATTTCACAATTTATACAAGTGAGATAAACAAATGCACATAAAATACAAGCCGCAAGATTGCGCAGCTCATCCTGGCAATACAGCCGTGCATCCATGGCACATATGCATTGTTCCTCTTCAAGTCTGAACATATACATCATATGGGCCACCTGTGCTACCTGTACAGTTATATAATTGATGGATGAGTGGCCAACTTAGTGCGAATTCCCCACAAGATTACACACCGCCGCATTATGTAAGGATATTTATAAAATAAAGCATACAAAACAATGTATGATGCAGGTCTTATTAGATGCATGGATGCATGAATGCAATCATCACCCTGGGGATGCACATTCGTGCGGAAGTTGAGCTCGTCACCCATGCAATCATCGACCTGGGAATGCTCAACCAGTCAGACAAATACATACATCACGTACGATAGCAATAGATGTTGGTCTATGCCATGTATGCATGACTAGCCAAACCATTATTTGTCCAGTTACAATCAGCCAATTTTAATAAGCTCAAGGTCACTACAGAGGCTCGTCACCAGCGTAGGTCGAAAGCTCGATCATAGGTCCCATACCACCATCCCCGACTCATGAGACTACCACCTTAGGATGTTTAATGGAACCTCGTCGACTAGTGGCCAATCATATTATAATATATGGGGCTTACCATCACATGATTGCACAGTATAAAACATCTAACCCATATAGGGAAAATACCAAAACAAAGCCACATAGGGCTAATATCAGAACATGCCACGTAGGGCCAATATCAAAACAAGCCACATCGGGCCAATATGAAAACAAGCGATAAAAGACTATCCTTGAAAACCACTTAGACACAACAATCCTGGATGGTAGGCCCACATCAATGATCCATCTAGACAACCACTCAATAACCACTAGATCGAAGGTCCATTATAAACATTATCAGTCAAGTTATATCCCAAGTATGGGTGTACATCTATAAGTGGGGGTTTTCCACTGATGTACCAGTTTAAGTTCCATAAGCAATCCATGAATAATCCACGATCATGAATAAATATACAAGATGAACATTAAGCATGTAATATATCAATTAAATTTCCACCAGCTAACACATGTGATTATAAAAGGGAGATATCAATTATAAATTAAAATATAAACTATAGCTTAAGTTAATGGGAGGATGGAAAGCTCAAGGGGAAGAATCATTACCTTGTGGATCGAATTGCAACTAATGTTGCTAGGAAGCACGTGTGCCCTTAAAATCAAATCCTATAATGAATTGTAAAGTTGCATGTGAGATCAATGTTCTACAAAGTGTCCTTGGTCAAGATTAATATAACCTAGGGCTTGGATTATCTAGGTTTTAGGGTCTTATCTTAAAGTTTAATTCGATGCTTAGATTCTAGGATTTGATTCCTAAGTTGTTGTTGTTGTTGTTGTTGTTGTTGTTGTTGTTGTTGTTGTTATTATTATTATTATTATTATTATTATTATTATTGTACCATGAATCAAACAGTGCTCATTATACGAGTATTAGTCCATCAACATTTATAATGATGATCCACAAGTTGGTATTTAGATATACCAACAATATCTAATGTCCTTATAGTGACTAAAAAAAAAACTCTTAAATAATGTCAGTAATAATAATAAATTTTTTACTAACAATAATATAATAAGTACTAATATTAATAATCATATTAACAAGAATTATATTAACTTCCTAAGGAGAAAAATGATGATAGTCATAAAAATGAATCTAGTAATGATAATAGTTGTTATGGTCACATCATTTATGTTTAAAGTATAGATCTAGGGTTTGGGTTACTTAGGCCTAGGATTTTGTCATAGAGTTTAGGTCTAGGCTAGATTATAGAATTTAATATGCCAATTGATTGTACAATTAACCACAATTCTACTAATATTAAAAATTACAAAAACCGCCATTGATACTAGCGATATATGATTATTATTAGCTAACATGACACTAATAACCATTATGATGAAAATACGTATTATGCTCTTAACATCAATGATAATCTTTAATAACGATAACACGAAACACTAATATTTAACAATTGTAATTTATCTGTAATAACTAACATTAGTATAGGTAATTTACTAATGGTTAATCATGCTTAATATTGAAAATCCTATTAATGTTAATAGAGATAGCATTGATAACTATAAAAAAAAAATTCAACATGGAGGGAGAAGGTGAGCTCACCTTAGTCGACTCGGTTAAGTCGAGTTGACTCAGCTCAACTCTCTCTCTCTCTCTCACTCTCTCTCTCTCTCCTCTCTCTCTCTTCTCCTTCCTTTCTTTTTATCTTTCTCTTGCTGGGATGTCCAACCACACCTGGACTAGACCCAAGCCTAGCTTAACTCAACTAGACTCGGTGGGTTCCAGCCGAGTTGACTTGGCACCAACCAAACTCGTCTCAACTCCCTTACTTCTTCCTTCTCCTTTCTTCCTCATTTATTTCTTTTATTACTTTACCAACAACCATGCAGCGATTTGGGCAAACCCAACATAGTAGGCTCGGTTCATTTTTTTCCTGAGTCATAATCGTGACTCGGCCTAGTTCAAGCGGGTGTAGTAATGTAGCCACCCACCTTCTTCATCTCTTCTTCCTTTCCTTCTCTTTCTCCCTCTCCTTTCCTTTTTCTTTCTTCTTTTTTTACTTGGAAGTGTCCAACAACAGCCATATCAGACCCCATTTCGGACTCAACGAGTCGGGCCTGCTTGACTCGACAAGAGCAGTCCACCCCCCTCTCTGCCTCTGACTTCTTCTCTCCCTAACTCTCTTCTCTTCTTTCTCCATTTTCTATCTTCTATTTCTTCCTTCCTCTTTTTTTTCACTACGGGATCTCCAACAACACTGTTGAACCCGAACCAGTCACGATTTGACTGAGTCTAGTAACGGTGTAGCTTGCAGCCGCACCTCCCTCATTCTCCCCTGTTTTCTCTCCCTCGCTCCTTTCTTTTCTCTCCATTTTCTCTCTCTCAAGACTCGTTGTCGTGCTCTGACTTGATCCAAGTTGGTCTAGCCAACGAGACTCGGATGGGCCTTGCGTGGTGCGGCACCACAGCCCGACCGATCTCACCCCCTGTTCTCTCTCTCTCTCTCTCTCTCTCTCTCTCTCTCTCTCTCCTCTCTCTTCCTCTCTATTTTTCTGATGTGTGGTAGCTAAGGTTAGAGAAAGACACGAAGCCACCCATTGTTCTAATTTAACAAATCCCTAGACTCACTCAGAGATGTTAGATCGTCAACAGATGGTCTGGATCTTCTCTGACCGAAACCGCCTATGAAACAACGGGTAGGAAACCGTCGGCTTTTCTTTGGTTTGTTAGGAACACATCAAACCAGGGGGGAGCAGTGGCTGAGATCCGTCCAAATGGATGGCTAGGATGGACGGACACCAGGGCACGTGGATTGCCAGCGTGTTGTCCGAAAAACAGTTTTCATTTTTGGAAATAAGTGCTTGTAAGGTCTGTTCTCGGCAAGGATTGTGTGCATGTAGGTGCATGCCAACGAGTGAAACCAACAAGGGTTCAGTCAAAATTTAATGCCTCACACAATGGATGGTTTGGATTGTCCAGATGAACAATGCAGGTGGGCCGCTGATCAAAGAATGGACATACGTCCGTTTCGCTGGCGAGAAATCAAAAAGAAGAAGAGAAATTCCTTCTTCGGATTTGTCAGGTCATCCTGACCTTGACTGGAGGTGTACTCCAGTGCACCGCTGGTACACACCAACGATGCACACACACGACTTGAGGTGGGGTCCATCATGATGCTGACATGAGATCTCCACCATCCATTCCCTTCAAAGGCCCCATTAAGGGCCTTTGACCGAAGATCAATCAGATCCAAAGCTTAGGTGGGCCCTACCAATTGAACTATGACTTTCAAGTGTCTATTATGGCAGTCTGATGGTTGGATTAATTCCAAACCGATTATCAACGATTAAAAGGTACTAATGGGCCATCGTGTATACCTAAGGCCTCCAAAATACATCAGTAACCAATTAATAGTTTTAATATAAAGTTGTTATTACTTTATTATGGTTTTTATTATTATTGTTATCATTATTATTATTACTTTTACTATGCCAAAACAGTGAAAAAAGGATGGTCCAAAACCGTCTCAAATGACCAAAAAGGACGGTCATGGACCGTCGCATGGGCCGTCACATTTTGACGTGTCGTATTACTTAAAGGACGGTTGAAAACCGTCATTCTTATTGACAAAAAAAGGACGGTCATGGACCGTCCTTAAAAAGGACAGTCATGGACCGTCTCTTATGAGCCTTCAAAGGACGGCCATGGACCGTCCTTTAAAAGGATGGTCATAGATCGTCCTTAAAAAGGACTGCTATGAACCGTCTCTTATGAGCCTTCAAAGGACGGTCACAAACCGTCCTTTAAAGGGACAGTTAAGGACCATTCTTAAAAAGGACTGCTATGAACCATCTCTTATGAGCCTTCAAAGGACGGTCATGGACCGTCCTTAAAAAGGACTGCTATGAACCGTCTCTTATAAGCCTTCAAAGGATGGTCATGGACCGTCCTTAAAAAGGACTGCTACGAACCGTCTCTTATGAGCCTTCAAAGGACATTTTCAAATTTGAGATGGTCAATATACACCTGTTACAATATATTTCATCGTATTCTTCCTGATATACACCTATTATATAATATATTTCATCATATTCACATTCACATCCATCTAAACCTAAACTATGTAAATTCATCCAAACATAAACTACATTCATCCAAACATAAACTACATCCATCCAAACACAAATAATCTTATCCACATTACATTCAACCATGCATAAATACATATAACTTTAACATCATAAATAAAAAAGGCAAAAAATCAGCAACAATTTTCTTTTTGTGTCTTTCATCTAATAAAAAAATATTCAACCAACAAAACATTATAATTCAAAATCATGAAGAATTGCAAAAACTTATTCCAAAAAAGTGGACACTTTTTTAAAATAAAATTGATCATTAAAATAAAACTAATGCAAGCAAATAATGCAAAAAAAGTGTTTCAATTCAAGTTAATAGAAACAACAACAAAAATTAAAGCTTTGTAAAAAGGGGCATGTGTTAAAAGGGATACATTCTTATTTGTTGCCATGTGATTGGGATACAATTCAAGTTAATAGAAACAACAACAAAAATTAAAGCTTTGTAAAAAGGGGCATGTGTTAAAAGGGATACATTCTTGTTTGTTGCCATGTGATTGGGCTACATTATTACAACAATCGGGTTCGGGTTCGGGATCGGGTTTAGGTTTGGATTTTGAAGTTTAGTTTTAGGTTTAGGTTAGGGAGTTGAGATTAGGATTAGGTGTAGGTCTAGGTTTAGGGATTTGAGAATACATTTAGGTTTTAGGTTTAGGTTTAGGTTTAGGTTTAGGTTTTAAGTTTAGGTTAAGGTTAGGTTATAGGTTATAAGTTTAGGTTATAGGTTATAGGTTAAGGTTTAGGTTATAGGTTTTGGTTTAGGTTTAGGTTTAGGTTATAGGCTTAGGTTAAGGTTTAGGTTATAGGTTATAGCTTTAGGGAATTGAGAATAGGTTAAGGTTAAGGTTTAGGTTTAGGAAATCGGGTTCGGGTTCGGGATCGGGTTTAGGTTTGGGTTTTCAAGTTTAGGTTTAAGTTTAAGTTAGGGAGTTGAGATTAGGATTAGGTGTAGGTATAGGTTTAAGGATTTGAGAATACATTTCGGTTTTAGGTTTAGGTTTAGGTTTTAGGCTTAACTTTAGGTTATAGGTTTAGGTTATAAGTGCAGGTTATAAGTTTAGGTTTAGGTTAGGTTATAGGTTAAGGTTTAGGGAATTGAGAATAGGTTAAGGTTTAGGTTTAGGAAATCGGGTTCGGGTTTAGGTTTGGGTTTTCAAGTTTAGGTTTAGGTTTAGGTTAGGGAGTTGAGATTAGGATTAGGTGTAGGTTTAGGTTTAGGGATTTGAGATTAGGATTAGGTGTAGGTTTAGGTTTAGGGATTTGAGAATACATTTAGGTTATAGGTTTAGGTTTAGGTTTTAGGTTATAGGTTAAGGTTTAGATTTTAAGTTTAGGTTAAGGTTAAGTTATAGGTTATAAGTTTAGGTTATAGGTTATGGGTTAAGGTTTTAGGTCATAGGTTTTGGTTTAGGTTAAGGTTATAGGTTATAGGTTTAGGTTTAGGTTAAGGTTTAGGTTTAGGTTATAAGCTATAGGTTTAGGGAATTGAGAATAGGTTAAGGTTTAGGTTTAGGAAATTGGGTTCGGGTTCAGGATCGGGTTTAGGTTTGGGTTTTCAAGTTTGGATTTAGTTTTTAGTTAGGGAGTTGAGATTAGGATTAGGTATAGGTTTAGGTTTAGGGATTTGAGAATACATTTAGGTTTTAGGTTTAGGTTTAGGTTATAGGTTATAGGTTTAGGTTTAGGTTTAGGTTAAGGTTTAGGTTTGGGTTTTAGTTTAGGTTATAAACTATAGGTTTAGAGTATTGAGAATAGGTTAAGGTTTAGGTGTAGGAAATTGGGTTCAGGTTCGGGATCGGGTTTAGGTTTGGGTTTTCAAGTTTAGGTTTAGGTTTAGGTTAGGGAGTTGAGATTAGGATTAGGTGTAGGTTTAGGTTTAGGGATTTAAGAATACATTTAGGTTTTAGGTTTAGGTTTAGGTTATAGGTTATAGGTTAAGGTTAAGGTTTTAGGTTTAGGTTAAGGTTTTAGGTTATAGCTTTAGGGAATTAAGAATAGGTTAAGGTTTAGGTTTAGGAAATCGGGATCGGGTTTAAGTTTGGGTTTTCAAATTTAGGTTTAGGTTAAGGAGTTGAGATTAAGTTTAGGTGTAGGTTTAGGTTTAAGGATTTTAGAATACATTGAAGTTTTAGGTTTAGGTTTAGGTTATAGGTTATAGGTTTAGGTTTAGGTTATAAGTGTAGGTTATAGGTTTAGGTTAAGGTTAAGTTATAGGTTAAGGTTATAGGTTAAGGCTTAGGTTATAGGTTAAGGTTAAGGTTTAGGTTTAGGTTATGGGTTTTGGGATTTGAGAATAGGTTTAGGTTAAGGTTATAAGTTTAGGCTTAGGAAATCAGGTTTGGGTTCGGGATCGGGTTTAGATTTGGGTTTTGAAGTTTAGGTTTAGGTTTAGGTTAGGGAGTTTAGATTAGGATTAGTTGTAGGTTTAGGTTTAGGGTTTAAGAATACATTTAGGTTTTAGGTTTAGGTTTAGGTTTTAGGTTATAGGTTACGGTTTAGGTTTTAGGTTTAGGTTAAGATTAGGTTATAGGTTATAAGTTTAGGTTATAGGTTATAGGTCATAGGTTTTGGTTTAGGTTAAGGTTATAGGTTTAGGTTAAGGTTTAGGTTTAGGTTTAGGTTAAGGTTTAGGTTTAGGTTATAAGCTATAGGTTTAGGGAATTGAGAATAGGTTAAGGTTTAGGTTTAGGAAATCGGGTTCGAGTTCGGGATCGGGTTTAGGTTTGGGTTTTCAAGTTTAAGTTTAGGTTTAGGTTTCGATTTTCAGAACGGGGTTTAAAACAATTTTAAAAAAAATCATTTTTGAAACAAAAACCTAAATCTACTGATAGTAAGAGAAATAGAAATCAGAAATTTCAAGATTAAGCTCAAAAGGAACTATCTTTTTAAGAAAAAAAAAGGCGATAAGGAAACAGAGTTAAAAAGAAAGATAAGAGATGGAGATCACCTCTTTTTAGTGACCACAAATCTATGAAAGGCCGGATTGCAAACCCTTATCCAATTTTTGATTTCCATCCCCAATCTGCAAACCCCACAGCAGCCTCAACAACCCAAATCGCAGCAGCTTCCTACTCCATCTCCGGCCTGCCACCGCGAACCCAACTAACCCTAGCCTAGACAGACCCCTATCCACCAGTCCTAGATCCAATCATGCACCAAGAACCCCATTGCCGCCACCCCAAACTCTGGCAAAATCCCAATCATACACCACCAGTCTCAGTCACGCACCACCTGACACGATCCTATCCAAAACCCATCATCTTCCCCAGCCGCATTCTCTCGAATGAAAGGAGGGAGGGAGGGAGAGAGAGAGAGAGAGAGAGAGAGAGAGAGAGAGAGAGAGGTGGGAAAAGGAGGTAGCCGAGAGAGAGAGAGAGAGAGAGAGAGAGAGAGAGGTGGCAAGAGGGGGTAGCCGAGAGAAAAAGAGGAAAACCTTCCCATGAGCAAGAAGGGGTAGCTGAGAGAGTGGGAACCTTCCCATGAGTCCGCCAGAATGAAAACCAAAACTGCGGGTTCTTTTTTGTGCGTGAACGGAGCTAGAAACAGACGATCGTGTCAGGGGTTCCGTGGGGCCCACCATTATGTATATGGTTTATCCAATCCATCCATTCATTTTAAAAGTTGTTTTTAAGGCATGATCCAAAAAACAAGGCAGATTGAAGGCTCAAGTTGACCACACAAATGATCAACAATAGGAACTTAATATCTACTTTTTCTTATGGTGTGGTCCACCTGAGATTTGGATTTGCCTATATTTTGGGGACCACAAACTAAAATGGGATGCAAAAATGGATGGACGGCATGGATATACATCAGGTCATCAAGGTAGGCCCTAAGGTAAGCGTAACACCCTGGAGGTTCTGTAGGTTGTTGGAGGATACAATTTGGATGAAGGCAGAGTCAGAGTTAGAGACGGTGGTCTTATAAGGAGCACCATGGGGCCCATCATGATGGATGTGGTTTATCCACGCCTTTTATTCTTTTTAAGAGATCATTTTAGGACATGATCCAAGAAATGAGTCTTATCGAAGGTTCAAGTAGACTACACCATTGGGAAGAAAATTTTCAATGGTAAGAACTTATGCAATGCTTCCTATGGTGTGGTCCACTTGAGCCCTTAATCAGCCAACTTTTTTAGGCTTATGCCATAAAATGAGTAGTGAAAATGGATGGACAACTTAGATAAAACCATACATTACAGTGGGCCCTAGGAAGTTTTTAATGATAAGTGTTCAATCCCCGATGTTTCTTATGGTGTGGTCCACCTGACATTTGGATTTGCCTAATTTTTTGGACCATGTCCTAAAATGAGCTGGAAAAAAAAGATGGACAGGATGGATATTTATCAAATCGTAAAGTGGGCTCCAACGTAAGGGTAACACTTAAAATACCGTGGGAATACATCCATAATTTTTATTTGAAATCCAACCTATTCAAAAGTTTAAAGAAAAAAACATGAAATAAGATAAAACAAAAATATCACCTTGATCTAAAACTTTCGTGGCCCTTAAACAGTTTTTAATGGTGGGTGTCACTATCCCCACTGTTTTCTGTGCTGGGGTCCATTGGAGCTTTGGATTTATCGTTAGATATCGCCCTAAAATGATCTCTCCAAATGGATGGAACGTGTGGATATAAAACATACATCATGGTGGGGCCCAAAATTGAGAGTTATATAAATATCAGGTGGACCACACCACATGAAAACAATAGTGATTAGATATCCATCATTAAAATCCTATGTAAGGCCTACTGTACTCTTTATTTGGCATCCAATTTGTTTATTAGGTCATACAGGCTTAGATGAAGGGGAAAAACAAAAATCATCTCAATTCAAAACTTTTATTGCCCCCAGAATGTTTTAAATGGTTCACAGTCATTCAACACTATTTCTTTTAATGTGGTCCATTTTAAATTGGGATATGCCTCATTTTTGTTCTCATGCCATAAGATGATCTTTAAAAATAGATGGATGGCATGGATTAAACATATAAATCATGGTTGGGCCCACACAACACCAACCACAAGCCATTGGATGGTGTAGGGGGAGGAGCCAATTCGTTCCCCTTATTTGTGGTGTGGTCCATTTAATCTTTGGATATGATTCATTTTTTAGATAATTCTATAAAATGATCTTGAAAAATGGATAAATGGTGTGGGTTGATCCCAAATTTTCAGTAAATCCAAAACCCAAGTGGACCATGCCACACAAAACAGTGTCGAATAATGATTTTCACTGTTAATACCTTCCTTGGGCCCACAGCAATGTTTATTTGTTATCCAACATGTTCATAATATCAAAAAAATATGAATGAAGGGAAAACACAAACATCAGCCTAAATGTGGGCCACACCACATAATATAATGGAGGGGTTTCCTTAGAATATTCATAATCATATATTAGGCCTGCCTAAATGTGATTCACATATCCAACCCACTCATTATGTGTGTCCCACTTGGATGAGGGGTCGGACCAATTTTCAACTACATCCATGTCCGTATTAACTTATAAATGGGTTGGATCTTAAATAAACATCGCAGCGGGCCCTAAGAAAGTTTCAATAGTGGGTGTCACTATCCCACTCTTTTCTATGGTGGGTCCACTTGAACTTTAGATCTGCCCCGTCAGTCAAATGCACCATTCCATGGTAGGCCACGACTTAAAAATAAAGTCAATACATGACTTGAGTGGGCCACACCACATACTATAATTGAGAGGGTTACCCTCCCATTAAAACATTTCATAATTATTTATTGGGCCCACCTAGATGTGATTCATAGATCTAGCCCATTCATTATGTGAGACCCATATCCTAACCCGTACCATTCTGTTTGCCTCTGCAGTCCTCCCGGTCGAATTCCGGCGACCCACGACCTGTAGATTTCATTTGCGCTCGACCGTGAGTCACACCCTGTACACCCAAATCGGTTCAACCCGAGACCTATGCCATTGCGACCATGTCGTCGCTACGATTCCGATGCCGCATCTCGTGCGTCAATCCGACGTCTAGATCCCAAGATATGACCCGTGCACGGTCATAGCGGTGGACCGCACGTTGTGGGCCATGGTGTACACATTTCCCTATAATCATAATGAGGATGATGTCATCCTAGGGATGACATCACCCTATTCTACAACCTAACCTACCCCCTACCTAGCCTACCCCATAAATGCTCTCTTTTATTTTCAACACTCATTATTACAAGCTCTTACAACCCATCCTTTCACTCTCTCTATCATCTCACTTTCTCTCTCTTCTTCTTCACTTCCATTGTTAGCCATGGACATCCCAAGCAAGCTCCGTTTTCAGCCCTCTTACCTTTAGATCCCTCCTAATCTAACCCTTAGAAGCCCATCTCCACCATTGGAAGGGGTCCTAGAAGGCTTATGAACCCATGGGCGGAAGAAGGTAGAGAAGATCAAAGGTGGGTGTCTCTATTCTTCTCTCTCTCTTTCCGTCTCTCTTTCACTTTTGTTGTGTGTGACGATGTGGTGGTGTGGCCCACCCGAATGTACCCCACTTGATATATGTCTTATCCAAACCATCTAAGTCATGTGAATCCTACCTTATGGATGATGAGAAAACACTATCAGACCCATTAGGTGGGCCACGTTCATGTGGTACCCACCTTGATAAAGAGTGGGCCAAATACATGTAGGACCCACCATGATACTGTTTTTATCCATGCCGTCCAGCGTCCCTGGACCCTGGACGTGAAGTTAGCTAGGGTGGAGTGCGTGTACTGACATGGTTGTATACTCTCAGGCTAACCAAAAATATATATAAATATAATATATATATACATGACGTCAGTGGGATTTTAGACTTTTGGGTGGGTCATTCATACAGGCCCCACCTTGATACATTAATTTAATCCAAGCCATTCATTCCATTCCCCAGGTTATTTTAAGCGTTGAGCCAAAAAATGAGGTTAATCTGACTCTCAGACGGGCCCTAGCATGGCAAACAGTGTGTTTACCAATGAAATCCACCCTGTTGTTTTGATGCGCCAAAAATATAGTGAATATTGGACTTGTTTGGTCCATCTCGGGCCATGGAATACAATGGGTGGTGTGGATCTGCCTGATGTGGGCCCTGCATGCAAAAAACTATATAAAAATCATTTTTAAAAAAATATCGCAGCAGAAGCTATTGTTGCTGCTTACTGTCAGAGGACACCAGCAGGCGTCCTATTGTGTAAGTGGACGGGCCAGGGACCACGGTCCCAACCATGGGCCCCACCGTGATGTATGCCATCATCAACACCGTCCATTTGAGTGGGCCCCTTAGGGCAATGGGTCACCCCCCCCAAAATTAGTGGCGTGGGGAACTCAGGTGGCCCACGTCTCAGGAAAAAGTGGATTGAACTTCTGTATTGAAACCCTTCTAGGGTCAGAGAAGTTTTGGATTATTTTGAAATTTATTTTTCCCCTTCATTCAGGTCCCTGTGAACTTATTAACGGATTGGATGAAAAAAATAAACGTTATGGTGGGCCCCACATGGGACCCACCTCTATGGAAACAAATTGGTTGGAGGTATAAACACCAGCTATGGAGCTAATGTATTCACGCCAACTTCAGCTAACGGTCCGATCACAAACGTGATCCAGACCGTCGGTCCCTTTAATGGTGGGCCACATGTGTGGACCCCACCATGATACATGCGTTATATCTCACCATCCATCATCTGGATGGTGGTACACCACCTTGATGTATGCTTTGATCCACCTTGAGGTATGTGTTTTATCCATCGTCCATCTGTGGATGGTGGAACTCACCAACTATATAGCTGATGTGGACGTCAACTAGTGCTGTTGGTTTCATCCACTTTGTCCATCTGTGTGGACCCCGTGAGGCATGTGTTCTTCCAGCAGTCCCTCTGCAATGGTCCAGATCAGCAACACCATGATGTGTACATCCATCCACCCATCCTCTTGGCAAGCTCATTTTAAGGCGTGAGCCAAAAGAAAATGAAGTAGATTCAGTTCTATGGTGGGCCATGTATGTGGGCCCCACCTTGATGTACCTTATTCATCTAAACCGTCCATCCTTTTAGCTGAGACGGGCAAGAGCTTGGAGTAGCCACCTTGATGTATGTATCACATCTCCACACCGTCCATTCTGGACTGTGTTGTGAGGGACGCACCGTGATGTATGTGGGTACATCCCAGCCGTCCATCTATTTTCTGTGCAGTGATGAGCGGGGACCCACCTGGATGTACGCATTCTATATCTGTACTGTTGTGGAATGCACTTTGATGTATGTATTTTATCTTGTGCAATGTCCATTTGGATGGTGCATGTGAGGCCCATCTTGAGGTATATGTTGTATATCTACGCCAGGCCATGGGGCCGTATTATGTATGTGTTTTGTCCTTGCTAACCGTCAACGATGGAGCCCACCTTGATGACGTGTGCACCCCATGTGTGGGACCCTCTTTGACGCATGTGTTGCATCCAAACCATCCATCTAATTGGCAAGCCATCTTAAGCTTAAGACTAAGAATGAGGCTTATTTATCAGGTGGACCACACCACAGAAAATAGTGAAGAGACGAACGCTTACCATTGAAGTCCTTTTTTAGACCATAGTAGTCTTGGGTTAAATTGATATTTATTTTTCCTCCCAACCAAGTCTTTGTAACCTTACTAGCAGACTAGATGGGAAATAAAAATGATGGTGGGCCTTGGAATTGTAAACGGCGAAAATCATTATCTCCACTGCTATTTGTGGAATGGTCCAGATCCCTCAATATGATTTTTTTTTGGGAATGTATGAGGCCCACCTTGGTATATACATAAGGCCCATTTGAGGAGGTCCACCGTTGATGTGTGTATGGCCCATCCATGAGACCCACCTTTGATGCGTTTGTGGCTTATCCGACAGGCCCACTTTGATATACTTGTGGCCCATTGGTGCGGCCCAATGATGCAACCCATTGTGATGTGTATGTTATACAAGCCGTTCTGTGGATGGACCACTGGTAGGCCTAGCTGTGATGTGTGGGCCCACTTACTACATGTGCAAGGTGCACCTCTGATGAATATTCGAGGCCCACCTGTTAGCTATTTAAGGCCCAATTGTTGGATTTTTTAGGCCCACCTGTTACGTATTTTCGGCCCATATGGCATGGCCATTGTAATGTTTTGTAACCCATTTAACGAGGCCCATTATGATGTGCATTGGGCCCATGGGTTGTGGTCATGCGATGTATCTGGGCCCATGTGCAGGGCCCACCTGTAGCCCTTATATGAGGCCCATTGTGATGTATTCGTGGCTTAAGGGCAAGACCCATTATGATGTATATTAGGCCTATAGGTTATAGTCCAATGTGATGTATTTGAGGCCCATGGGCGAGGCCCATTGAGATGTATCTAAGGCCCATTGTGACATGTTCGTGGCCTACGGGCAAGGCCTACTGAGATGTATTTCCAGCCCATATGTCTTGGTCCATTGTAATATGTATAAGGCCCATGAGCAGGGCCGCATGTTGTGTATATGTGGCCCTTGAGTAAGACCCACTGTGTTGTATATCAGGCCTTTGTATGAGGTCGTGGGCCCATTATGTGTTTGGCTCTATGTGGGCCATTCCTTCGGGGCAATGTTGGTTAAATGTCCACATTGTCGAGGTCGATTGTCGATGCCGGCTGTTGATACTGATTATGAGTATGTGACAGCATAACATCATGATACATGCCCAAACGCATCATCTGCATGTTTGTTATGAGATGTGGTTGATCATTGCATATGTCATTGAGCATGTTGTAATGAGACTCCCTGATAGGTGGAGGTTATCTCACATGAGGACGCGGTATGCGCAGGATTGATGCATGACTGGATTGTATGACTTATGCATCTCGCATTATGACTACTATACGTCCTAACGACATTAGGGTCGTAGCCTCCACAGGCATATTGTGGATGGCCAAATGGGACACCGAAAATGTTTGGTTGTAGCATGCAGGCGCCATAGATGTCCTTGAGTGAAAATCTCTAAACCTCCATTGCCAGGAGACGCCCCAATGTCAAGACCGAATGGATACATGAGCGTCCGAGTGCCGAATACCAGGAGGCCGCGTCTCCCACTGTGTCGTAGTCGGTTGGGAAGGGGTGTGGTCTTACTCGCCTGAGGGTAAGGGGCAATACTAGGCTGAGTTTGACCAGCTCGTGAATGGGTCCGCTATCGTCGTGCCGGATAGGTATTGGCAGACTATTGGCCAGGCAGATAGTGAGGTTTCTTACGCTTACTTGGACTGTGCTGCTGGGAGAGAGACAGTGCCATTTGGAGTGTACTAAACCCCGGTGATGATCCCAGAGATGAACTGTACTAATATGTGGATTTAGTGAGTAGGAGTTGCATACTCATTCATGCATTCATTCATTCACTATCCACTCAGGTTGGTGGTGCGCAACTATTTGTTACGTGTGCCTTCGCAATGGCTAGGATTTCGGTTGAGCCGCGCGACTAACCTGAGATCAGGAGTTTACCACATTGGGTCTGACTATCCAAATTTAGGTATGGGGCTGGTTTGGTTAGAAGTCCCTTATGATAGACCCCATAGCCTGCGATACTACGTACTATCATCCCGACTTCACACTCCAGTATGGTCATTCCATTTGCACCATATATTGCATGACATTCGCGGCATACAGCATTTTAGGTTACTGCGTTTTTGCATTTTATAGTCTAGATACAGCTGACGTTATTCGTGATCTCATCAGAAATTGTATATTGCATCGCATCCTCGGCATCTGATATTTGGCTTTTTATGACTCCTTATTTGCATAGCTATTCTATATTGCTTACTCTGTTATCTTATGATTTATGATCTTGTCAGTATTTCTGCTTACTCTGATAATTCATGATCTTGCCAATCTTTCTGCTTATTCCGATAATGTACAATTTATGGACTACCAGTATTTCCGGTATTGTATGATGATAGCATTGTATTGAATACTTGGCACTTACCTTGTGCACACTTACACCACCCTTTAAGCTTTCTATAAGCTTATGCATGATAGATGCGTGCAGATGATGATAGGTTGCAGCAGTGCTGAGATTGGAGTGTGCAACGGTCTTCTGGAGCTTGATTTTCGATTTATGTATTTCCCTTTCAACATTGTACTCAAATGATTATATTAGTGGATATGTGATGATGATGTTGCCTTTGTGAAATGGGAAATCTTGTGGTTATGCTTATTATCAGTTAAATGTTCAAAAAAAAATCCTCCTTATAGGATCCCAGGATCGAAAATCTAGCGTCTGGACGTTAAGAGCCGAGAATGGGGTACCACGGAGGCTTTCGGCACCAGATTCGGCAATCGAGATTTCTGTGAATCAGATTTTCGGGTTTAGGGCGTGACACATTATGTGTGTCCCACTTGGATGAGGAGTTAAACCAAGTTTCATACACATCCAAAACTCATGTGGGCCCTACCAAATGCTTTTATATGTGGGGCGCACACAGATTAACCTCAAGGGAAGTTCCCGTGAGGTGACCTTATAGTACCAATTCACTATTTAGGTAACTCCTTCATGGGTGTTACTCTAACCGTGTAGGGCCCACCTTAATATATTTAATGTATATCGACACCGTCCATATATTTTTCCATCATATTTTAGGATGTGATTCAAATCATAAGAACTCAATAATCTCAGGTGGGCCATACCAATCAAAACAATGATGAATAACTATTAAAAACCTTTTGAAAGCCACAAAAGTTTTGGATCAATATGATCTTTGTAGTTTACCTTCATCTAGATCTTCTTTACATTATCAACAAGTTGGATTGCAAATAAACATTACTAAAACCTTATGATGGGCTCTTTATAAATTTTAATGGTGAGGTACTATATTCTCATTCTTTTCAATGGTGTGGTCCACTTAAGATTTAAATCTACACAATTTTTTATACCCAGCCCAAAAATGGGTTGGAGAAACATAGGGGCGGTAAGGATATACAACACATCATCAAAATCTCACTTTTGTTATCTAACTTTTCAATTTTTCTTGTCAAAATACAAAATCTAGTTTTCTTTTTTTTTTTAATATATTTTTTTACAATTTGTCAATTTTTTCACAATTCTGTTTAATTTTTTAAATTTTCTTTTTCAAAATAACAATTTTTAAATCTCACTTTTGTTATCTAACTTTTCAATTTTTCTTGTCAAAATACAAAATCTAGTTTTCTTTTTTAAAATATATATTTTTTTACAATTTATTAATTTTTTCACAATTTTGTTTAATTTTTAAAATTTTCTTTTTCAAAATATCATTTTTTAATCTCATTTTTGTTATATAACTTTTCAATTTTTCTTGTTAAAATACAAAATCTAGTTTTCTTTTTTAAAATATATATTTTTTTACAATTTGTTAATTTTTTCACAATTTTGTTTAATTTTTAAAATTTTCTTTTTTAAAATATCATTTTTTTAATCTCATTTTTTTATATAACTTTTCAATTTTTCTTGTCAAAATACAAAATCTAGTTTTCTTTTTTAAAAAATATATTTTTTTTTATTTTTTTTTACAATTTGTCAATTTTTTCACAATTTTGTTTAATTTTTTAAATTTTCTTTTTCAAAATATCATTTTTTTATCGAAATCTTTTTTTTTCAAAATTATCAACAGTTTTTTTTTTTTTTTAAAAATTCATAATTTTTTTGAGCTTCTTAATTTTTGACAATGTTTAAGAAAAATGATATTTTGAAAAAGAAAATTTAAAGAGACGGTTTAGGACCGTCTCTAATAGAGACTGTCTTTGACAGTGTCTAATAAAGATGGTCTTTGACATGGCTATATGACGGCTAAGGATCGTCTCTAATAGAGACAGTCATTGACAGTCTCTAATGAAGACGGTCTTTGACAGGGCTATAAGATGGCTAAGGACCGTCTCTAATAGAGACGGTCTTTGACAGTCTCAGTTTACAAGTAAAAGATAGCCAATGACCGTCACTAATGCGGACGGCCAATAACCATCTCAGTTGACCGCATATAAGACGGTCAAGGACCGTCTCCAATGCGGACAGTCTTTGACCGTCTCAGATGACCGCATATAAGACGATCTTTGACCGTCTTAAATGATTTGTGGACGTTCAACATTTTAAGACTATTAGCGATGGTCAAGAGCCGTTTAAAATTTTAGAGACGGTCTATAAATCATCTTTAAACCAAGGAATTTTAGAGACGGGCCTGGACCGTCTCAAAATCCGTCCCCTTTTTTCATTTTTCAAGTAGTGTTTCTAAGTTGTTTATAGTGATTTGCATCTTGATCAATGCCGTTTATTTACTCAATCAGTTGCCTATAGGGCTCTAATAAGGAAGATTAATTACATCATTTTAGATTGGTAAGTGAGTCATACCAAGTGAACGTCCACTTAACGAATCTCGACATCCTAATGATTCAAATCAATGATATGTTTCCATGTTAAATCATTGTTGACAAAGGTTCCTAAGGCGTGTTTTAAGTGAAACCCCAAGATAGGTCTAATGTCCTGATAAACGAGTAATGTGTCCCAAGTGTTGTAGGCCCTGATGAATGGTGGATCTTGCTATTTGGATCTTGATTTAAGATGATCTAAGGTCAGAGCCTTCTATCGTCCACATTAAACTATTTTAAATGGTTTCTAAGGATGTCTATTTGCAACTAGAGATTTATTTTATAATTCAATGGTTGGATTAGGGAAATCGGGTATTATAGCGACTGATAGGACGTTGTGGTCTATTGAATGGTTGACCTTTTAGTTTATGTCCTGAAACCCATGATGAATAGTTTAATTGGTCTACCACAGCGATTGAGATCTTAAAATAGATGTCTCTAAAGTCGTGATGGACCATTTTGAGAATCAATTTAAATGGATGGTTTAATATGTGGATAGGGATTACTTTCGATGGTTTGATTTTGACTGAAATGCACATGATCGTTTACTTAAGCTAGGCTTGCATTTATTCTAAATTTGGTTATACGGTAACACCCGAGTACTGAAAGTACGGGGTATTATAGATGTCCACATTGTAACTCTCCCTAAGGCCCATTGTTAGGCCCATTCTCATCTTCCCTTAATGGGCTAACCCAAACCGTTGGGCCCCCCATTGATGATTATATTACCTATCTTTCGCTTGATTAGGCTATCCCATTCCATTGAGCCCCCATTTAATAATCATGTGTAGACACTGAAAATTGGTGCCCATGCTGGTTTTATAGTAAAGGGGGTGATTAGGATGATTTGGATGTTGGAGTTGCCACTAGCCAATAACTCTCATAATCCCGCAATCGGGTAAAACCTGTGGGATATGCAAAGTCAGAGAATCCGAAGATTCTCTCACTTTAAGTTGACTTCGGATCTGCGATTCTGAAGATTCTGAATAAGGGACCGCGGTTATAAAGAGGGAAGGTGTTAGGCACCCTCTCTGCTCGTGCGAATGTACGGTCTCTACTTAGTGTGGTAAAACAATCTCAAGGGACGATGGACACTGTGGTCGAGATGGGACTAGGCACATATGCAGAATTTTGATGTAGCAAGATCCAAGATTTCGACAAGCCACAGAGCATACGTCCAACGGCATGTCTAGAAGGCGGATGTCATGATGCTCATGTAAAAGAAGTAATAAAAATGGACTAAAATGCTATGAATTTCTGATGTGACAGGCTCTGGTGTATGACAAGTCACAGAGCATACGTTCACTAGAAATCTAGAGGAGCAAGGGGGTTGAGAAGGGAATAAATGTCATGAATCTGTATGAAATAAGTGGATCTTTGGCTTTAAGCTCGTATAGGTCATCACATGGACCGAACCATGACCAAACTGGGCTAGGCTAAAGAGGTGGAAAAGGTCAAGAGGGGAGGCTAGGGGGTGGCTTAAAAGATCAGAACTTTAGAGGCTTAGTAGCTCCTTCCCTCTCCTTCACTCTCTCCCTCACTCTCTTTCTCTCTCACTCTCTCTTGGATGAGAAGGTGGTGTTGTTGTTGTTGGTCCTGAAATGAGAAGAGGAGAGGGCAAGGAGAGAGAAGCGTCATGTAGCGCGCTCTCATTTGTTCTTGAGGTTGGTAAGATGGTAAATAGTAAACCCAAGAGGGGTAAATTCAGGAGAAAGTTGACTTTCGGGCTAGGGGACAGCTGTTGCTCAGAGGACACGCGTCTGGCGAGTGGCGATAATCGAAGTACCACCGTCGATAGTCAAACTACCGCCAGCGGTAGTCCAATTACCGTCCGGGCTGAGCCCGTATGTGTGGTCCTCGTGTGGCATGCTGGTTTGTCCGGTGGTCCTTTTTTTGAGTTTTTGGCTCAACCGAGTATATTTCTAAGCTGTCTTGGCTCGAATGGGTCATAGATTTGGGATTTTAGGCTTTGTTTGGGAAGCTCAAATGGCTTGGATTAGGGTTTCGGGTTCAGGTACTGTTTGGATGGGGGTCTCGGGTTTAGGTATGGTTGATCATGGTCCATGTTGTCCTTATTTACGATAGCCTGGGTGGGGTGTCTACATCATGCTTTCCACCATACCCTATAGGACCACCTAAGCCTTGGAGCCCATCTTGTGTTCATACCGAACCTTCTATAAGGAATGTGGCCCACCTTGTGCTTATTGAGCCCTTAAGAAGCCCAGATTACTACGTGATGGAACAGGCAAGGAAGCCCACTTCTTATTCTTAGGCCCATTCTTGATATGAGTAGGCCATCTAGACCCATCTTTAATATGAGGAGAGTACATCATCACCGTAGGTGGAAAGATCAGTGGTATCAGGTTTGGTATATCCACTGTTGAGGACGGATCCTCATGTTATGGATTAGATCTATTGTCCTTCTATGAACCCCGCTATATATATATATGCCAATTATTGATTATGACTATGATTGGTATACACACTGAGTATGTGTTAGCATAACATTGTGATTGTATGAAGCCTATTGTGACTATGTGAGGCCCATCGTGATTGTATGGGGCCCATTGTGTGATTGTATGCGGCCCATTGTGTGATTGTATGAGGCCCATTGCGATTATATAAGGCTCATTGTGATTATATAAGGCCCATTGTGATTGTACAAGGCCCATTGTGATTATATGAGGCCCATTGTGATTATGTGAAGCCCCTTGTATGTGCAAGGCCAAATTGTGATGTGTGAGACCCACCATGTGTATGTAATTGTGTGCACACCACTCGTTCATTATTACGGGCCATGGGCCGCCTTATACAGGCCCACCATGATGTATGTGATTATAATTATGCTTAGTATACTTCATGATACATGTCCATACGTATCATTCGCATGCTTGTTATGAGGAGTATTGAGCATAGCATGTGTCATTGGGCTGATTGTTTATGGGACTCCCTGAGAGACAGAGTTGCCCCACATAAGTGCTCGGTACGCGCAAGTTTGATGCATGATTGGATGGTATAGCTCATACGTCTCGCATTTATGACATGATCATTTAGTGCCCTAACAACATCAGGGCTGCGGCCTCCACAGGTATATTGTGGATGGCCAAATGGGACACCGAAAGTGTTTGGTTTGAGCATATGGGCACTTTGGATGTCCGTAAGTGAAAGTCCCTAAACTCATGTGTCCAGGGGATGCTCCAACCTCTAAACTGAGTGAAAGACATCAGCGGCGAGTGCCGAATACCAGGAGGCCACGCTTCCCACTATGTCATGGTCGATTGGGAGGGGGTGTGCCTTACCCGCCTGAGGGAGTAGGCAATGTTAGACTGAGTCTAACCAGCTTGAGAAATAAGTCTACTATCGACGAGTTGAGCCAATATTGGCAAGCAGATGGTGAGGTCTCTTACACTTACCCAGTTGTGTGCTTGATGTGGCGCCAGGTGGCGTAGAGTGTACTAAACCCCAGTGATGATCCCAGAGAAGTACGGTACTAATGTGTGGACTTATTGAGCAGGAGTTGCATATTCATCATTTTACTCATTCATTCATTCATTCACTATCCACTCGGGCTGGTGGTGCACAACTAATTATTATGTGTACCTTCGTAATGGCCAGGATTTCAGTTGGGGCACGCGACCAATCTGAGAGCAGGAGTCTACCACATTGAGTCTGACTATCTAAATTTAGGTATGAGACTGATTTAGATAGAAGTCCCTTGTGATGGATCCCATAGTCTACGATACTACGTACTATCATCCTGACTTCACACTCCAGCTTGGTCATTTTATTC